>NW_012110341.1:705417-788905 GCF_000951045.1 Mandrillus leucophaeus | reverse complement strand
ATAAATAAATGTTTGTTGTTGTGGGGGCTGATCTGTGGAACTCCCCAACCTCTGCAAATAATGTGATTTGTGCTGTCACCATGGCAAAAAAAAAGAATAATTTTGGCTATGTAAGTAATCCAAACAAAACTTTGCATAAATATTTTAAGAAACCGAAATATCATAATAGATGAGCCGTTGAATAAAAATCAACATCAGTCACAACCTACCTCATTTTAAATAAGCCACAAATCGAAGTAAATAATTTGATGCGAGTGGTCATTTCTGCTTTCAGTCTGAGAGGAAGTCAATAAATTCCTTTTGCTGTTACAAAAGTAGTTTAAATTCCATGCAGGACACGAGTCTGGGCAATCACATCAGCCTCAGCGTACCAAAGAGCCTAGAGAGACAGCAGAACAATGTCTCCCTACTCGAGCTACAGAGGGAAGGTGGTCTTAGGTTTTGTTGCAGTAACTGGAAGGTTAAATTTAATTTTCAGTCAGAGCCTGCTGTTTAAGCTCCCTGTCTGTTCTGCAATCTAAGCTGAACGTGCACTCTTTTTTTCTTTTCTAATATTCTTAAGTCATTTGGAGAAATCTAATACTTCTATTTTCAAATTACATCAGCTTAGCTAAAGATATATTTTCCTGTCTATAAAATTCAGTTGCAAAAAGAAAAAGTAGACTGAACGCTCAAGAAAGGGTGAGCAGGAGGCCTAGAATGTGTAAATTGTTTGATATTTGACAAATCAGTTACTGTGTGTGGTGTGATATGCAAATTAAGAATAATGTTTTCCTCTTATCTGCATTGCAGATTTTTCAGGGCATGTTCTACATGTATTCTGCATGCAGTATGTGCAACACAGCATCAAAGTTTAGTGCAAGAAATCCAGGCAATGGAAGTCAGAGAAAGGAAATGTATATTAGTTTTATATCTTTATGTGAAATTTGTGCATGCCTACCCATGCCATGCACAATGAATTGATGAGATCAGCGTCTACTAACTTATAAATGGATACTGCATTAAATAATAAATTTAAAGATGTTATGAATAATACATCCCTTAGTTCTGAACACATTTAGGGATTTCTAAATGTGAAACACAGGATATGTTAAGACTAATGCTTAGAATAACATACACTAATACAAAATATGTATGTGTATATTACTATATTTATAATATGTGTAAAACACACGCACATACCTACATTTAATCTTTGACCTTTGTTCTATTTGTACTACTGCGCAGAATCTGTGCAGTAATAATTTTTGTGTATAGATTGAGGCTGAATAGGCAGTTTTCTATGCAGAAAATTTGTACTTGTCAGGGATGGTTTTCTCCTAAAATTCTGCCCCTGAAAATTCAGGTCTGTTGGTTCAATGGTTGTTTTAGTTTTATTGTTTATTTTCCCTTTTTTGTTCAAGTTAAGCACAAAGCAACCTGGTGAAATAAACCCTTGAAGTTTTATCATCTCAACCTTGGTGGAATTAATTATCAGTAAACTGGGTGACTGAATTTCTGTAGTAGGAAATATATGTTCTTAGAGTCAAGGATATATTTTGATTATAGAATAATTATACTGATAGCTGTGTGGCTTAGAAATTCAGTTTACATTTTGTATGTAGTTCATAAAGAGCTGCTTATTAGATATTGGGGTTTGAAATTTAATGCTTTTTCCCTGACACTGGAGTTCTATTGAGCTTTCATCATTAGTTGAATTAGTTGATTAATAATAGACCTTTTGGCCAGGCGCAGTGGCTCACGCCTGTAATCCCAGCACTTTGGGAGGCCAAGGCGGGCGGATCACGAGGTCATGGGAATTTGATAGTAGCCTGTAGTTGATTAATAATAGACCTTTTGGCCAGGCGCAGTGGCTCACGCCTGTAATCCCAGCACTTTGGGAGGCCAAGGCGGGCGGATCACAAGGTCAGGAGATTGAGACCATCCTGGCTAACGGGTTGAAACCCTGTCTCTACTAAAAATACGAAAACTTAGCCGGGCATGGTGGCAGGTGCCTGTAGTTCCAGCTGCTCAGGAGGCTGAGGCAGAAGAATGGCATGAACCCAGGAGGCGGAGCTTGCAGTGAGCCGAGATCGTGCCATTGCACTCCAGCCTGGGTGACAGAGCGAGACGCCGTCTCAAATAATAATAATAATAATGATAATAATAAAAATAAAAATAATAAACCTCTTACCTTATCAGGCATAGTCTACATAATCAATATGGAAATAACTGACCCTGCCTTCTGTTTCTACCGTCATCATCTTTTCTTGTCCTCTTTTCCTCTAAATGATGCTTTCTTACTTAGTATACTAACACTATTCTACATGGAATAATTACTGATTTTGTTCCACAGACCACAAGTTATAAATGTCATTTTTTTCTGACTGGTGTTTTTAAGGTAAGGGAACAAAAATCCAGTTATCATCATAAATTTTTGCTATAAAATAACTATGTTAAAAGAAAATAAAATTAAGGAATAACTAAGTATAAAATTAAGGAATAACTAGTTGTATGAGTGAAACTTCAGCAGGATAATAAAGTTGTGTAAAAAGGAAGAGAACTGCTTTAAAACATGCGATGAGCTGGGAACTACGGTGAGACATCATGTTACAATTATGTTATGAGATATAATACTTGGAAATTAATATTTTCAGTTATTGTCATTTTGGCATTTTCTGTTGTCTACTGCACTTTGCTCATTTTATCATGTACCTGTTTTTGAACTTCGATCATGGAAATTTACTGTGAGAGCTATGTAGTGCCTCATAGGGTTTTCTGCAGCTCTCAAAATAAACAGTATCCCAATTCTCAAAGGAATGAGTGATTTTCATTCTTTGAGTGTTGTGATTACGTATATAATAGTCCTTAAGATATTTTAATATTTTTCCCCTTAGCAACTTGCAATATATTGGGGGAACTGTGCAATATTTCCTGTATTTGTATTTTGCATATATTATTGCTTTTGTACCTCATAATGGATGAAAATCATCATTCTTTGTATTTATGTTAGGTGGAAGAACAATAAGAGATTTCCTTGGTGTTGATCATCATGTAAGGAATTTATCTATATACTGGCTTTGTTTTCTCAAGGACATTATTAATTACTAAAGCCATGCAAATCACAGACTGGCTTTTAAATACATTTAACAGTATTCCTTGATATGCTAGAATGTGGGCAGAATTTTCTTCCTTGTTTATATAAATGATTTTTCATGAGTAGGGTCTTCCTGGTTAATCCTACTGTTATTTTTGTTTGTACCCCATGAACATGGCAGGGGATGAACAGAGGTAAGAAAGGGAGGACGACCGTGAAGGGAAGATGTTTCTTTTTATAAAATAAATTATTTTATTTGTTGTTCTAGACTATTTAGAGAGGTGGTCACTTCTGATAGCAAATTTCTAAAGTTTTTCATTCTTAGGAAGAGCATGTGTTACTTTTCTTGACAATTAAATATTCCCCTTGCTCAATATCACTTTCCCACTTCAGACAGCTCATCTGATAATCCAAGATTATCTTTTAACACCCAGTAGGTGTTAGGGTCATTTCTACTTTGTTTTTTGTTTTTAGGATGACATTGAACTAAGAACAGGAAAACTGGTTGAAACTTTTATTTTTAGAAGGGTATGTTACCATGGAATAAGCAATAAGGGGAAAGCCACCTGTTAATGCCAGAAAATGAAATCTTAATTTAATTTAATTAAATGTAATGGCTTTTAGACTAATTATTTTAGTATGTGAAAGCTGTTGGGTGTTTATTTCATAAATATATGTGAATTTATTTCATAAATATGTAGTAGAAACTTGCTGAATCTTTGACACCATTTATTGCCTATACGAGAGGCTGAAACGAAGAAGGTAAAGGTAGATGAACTGGATTTGGTAGGTAAGTGGTCAGACAAGAAGCACACATGTTTCTGCCTCTTTTCTCCTTGTGACAGGCTGGTTTAAATATAAAGCAGTAACACTTTTACTTTCCCTCAAACTCCTTTCCTTAATGTTTTTCTTTCACACGTAGCACTATCCTTTCATGGTTCTCTTTTGCTTTTGATCTTCCCTCCTGGTGTTAACATTATCTAACAGACACAGTCTCCTCCTAGGGGCACAGGGAATTTCTGGAAAGAAGAGGAGCATATTTGTCTTTAATCTCACCGGTCAATACCTTTCCCAATAAGCATTCTTCATTGGCATTTTACACATCCAGAGCCTCCAGCACTTCAATAAGGCTCCAGAAAAAATGTTAAAACAATTTTGGCAGGAAGGATTGAAGCGTTGTACTAGAGATTCTACATATTGGGATGGGAGAAGGTAATTGTACTGTCTGAGTACTGTCTTCATTGTCATCTGTCTAAACTCATCTCTGGATAAGTAGAAGCAAGGAATCAGATACAGGCAGTGCTCTTGGACCCTGAATATATGTTCCAAACATGTTGCAAACATTAGACTATTTCTTTTCTACCCTCTGTACCCTCTTTCTCAATTGGTAATTATTTCTTCTTTACCCACTACTGACTTCTCTTCTTCTTCAAGTCATCAATATCAAAGGAAGGCAGCGCCCAAATTTTCTTTGGGCCCTTAATTCCTATCTACTCACCCAAAAAGTCCTATTGAAAGCTTCAATTATGGGCCATGCATTCAGGGCAAGATACCTGCCAGGATCTGAGTCCTTGCTTTTATTTATTCAGAACTGGACTTTAGAGAGAAGGATAATGGTAACAGAATGCTCAGTCAATACATTTATCTTCTCCTATCCCAATGTACAGTATCCCTAGTACCATGCTTCCCATCTTTTCTGCTGAAATTACATTTTTTTTCCTGAAGTCTCGTTAGGCTGGTGAAGATTATAGATTATAAAATGTCAATAATCGATGCTGAGAAAAAGGTATTGACCAGTGGGATGAAAGACAGATAGATTCCTTTTCTTTCCAGGAATCCTCTTGTTCTTCTAGGAAGATACTGTGGCAGTGTCTATTAGCTTGCAGTTAATGGAGGTCAGCTTGGATTAGAAGTCCTATGTGTTGAGAATCTCTGTTTCAGTTACTCTGGTAGAGATAACTGAGTGATCAAAAGCTGTCTGCTCACATCTATGCTCATATGCTGAAACTTGGAACCTGGCATATTTGATTTATGGTAGCAACAAGGCTCCGAGATAAGACTTCTGTAAACATAAGGTAAATTAAGGAGAAAATAGGGCAGATGATAGGCTAATAAAATGACACGGGTTCTTTAAATTGAAACCCCATTAACTATGTTATAATTCTACATTCTAATATGAAATGGACAATAGAGGTAGTTATGTGGATAACCGAGGCCAGGCTGCCTTTTCAGGGATTAGCCATGTGAACATTTAAGCATAGCTGTTGTATTTCATAAGGCAATCTGAAATTTGTTGTATTTCTTTTTCAATTTTATTTTGTGTAATGATACACTACCATTACAGAAATTCAATGGATTAAAAATGACGTGGTTATACTTAAGAGAGAAAAAAAGAAATCTGACCTACTCAAGAAGTTCCTGTGCATTTTTCTTCCAGTAAATTTTTTACAGCTTATTATTTGGGGGACCAGGTTAAAGGAAAAGTTGCTATATTAGGAGTCAGGAAGGTTTCACTGGAGCTGCCACTAACTAGCAATGTGGTATAGAGTAATTCATTGAAAACTTTCTCCGGTTCAGTTTCTCCTCTTTAAAAAAAAAAGAGGGGAGCCTCAGGTGGTCTCCGATACCCGGTCTCCTGCCATCCCCGCCTGCGGGCCACCCCACCCTGCGCCAGGACCTGGGTCCAGTGCGGAGTGCCCCTAGTCCTGGGAAATGGGGTGCGGCCGGAAAGGCGGCGTCCCCCTCGCCTGTCACGCAACGCACGTTCGTGGCGCTACACCATTCCTAGGCCACCTGCTTCTGGGTCGGGGTTTCCTACCTAGCAGAACAGCTCCCTTGCTGCGATCTATTGAAAGTCAGCCCTCGCGACACAAGGGTTTGTAAAAATACATACATACATACATACATATATATATACACATATAAATGAATTTTTTTTTTTTTAAAGGAGGCATTTGATGATCTCCAGGGTTTCTGCCAATTTCAGTCTCCTGTGGTTCTTTAAATGTATATCACGGACTCCTTGGGAACAAAGATTCTTTCTTATCCGTGTTTATACTCTAGGTCACAAAACAGGTGTTTCATAAATGTTCGTAGAATAATCTCAAGAACTAAGAATTACCACCACAAGTCTGGGAACAAAATACAAAACATTTTATATTTTTTTGTATGTTTCAGTATTTACTATACATCAGCATTAACTAGGTAGCATCAGGTATCTGGTATCTGGTAGTCTTTAATATGTATTTATTTCTTTGATATTTGGCATCTATAAATTTGTTCAAAAGCTATGCTATTGGGAACATAGGGGGATTAACATTTATTGGGCTTCTTTGAGATGTGGTCAGGCATTAGGCAAGGTTTTAAATATCAAATCTTATTTACTTTTGACAGCTTGCTAGTGAGGTAAGTCCAATTATTGCTGTTTTTCCAGGGGGAAATAGAGGGGCTAAGAAGGTAAGAAACTTGTCTAAGGTTATAAAGCTAGAAAGTGGCAGAGCTGAGGTTACTCAGATTTGGATTCAGTTTTTTCTTGGCTCCAAAGACCATGATCTTTTCACTGTGCTATGCTGAATCATGCTTTTTGCTGAGCAAAATATCTATTATGTTACTTTATCCTTATAACATCCCTAAGAGTTCTTTTAAAAAAAAGGTGCAAGTCATTAAAAACAGAAGTTATCTTAGCTTTTGTATTCATTTCACAAACTTAATATAATATAATCTGTGTCAATCAGAATAAGACAAAGCCTGTCTCTGGGCCAGAGGGATAGCTATCACTTCTTATAATGAGCACTCACATAGATTAGCTCAATGGGGAATCTTGGAAACTTTCCAGATAGCATCAAACATGATCTTTCTAACACTGCATTTTACTTTTAGACAATCCATTTTGACTCCCTTTGTCCTCTTCTTAAAAGCAAGTTTTTATTAATTTTTGACAAGTTAATGCTACTCTCTATTTCCATATTATAGTGCTAGGTAATTTTAAAATCCTATGAGGAATAAACATTAGTTAATTGTTTTTGAAATATCCCCTTCCCTCATTAAATTGTTAAATAAAATAATAAATTATTTGGATTAGGCTATAATCAACTGTATTTCTGATCTCCTTGCAAATGAATTTTGCCTACTATGTTGCAGCCATATTTTTTCTTTAACTTTACATGTTCTCACTTATAAGTGAGAGCTAACCATGGGGTACATATGAACATAAAAATGGTAACAGTAGACACTGGTGACTAGTAGGGGGTAAAGAAGGAGGAGGGAAGGGCTGAAAAACTGCCTATTGGGTACTATGCTCACTACCTGCGTGATGGGATCATTTGTGTCCCCAAACCTCAGCGTCACACAGTATACCAGTGTAACAAACCTGTCCATTTACCCCCTGAATCTAAAATAGATGTTGAAATTTTTGAGAGTATTTTTAAAGAGATTCTTTTTGCATTAAAATTCTCCAATTGTCAAATTGCCTACAAAACAGAATGTTGGGCATCATAGAAGTAAACAGAAAAAAAGTCATCTTCACTATATCATAATTTTCCTGTGCTATTGAGTTGGTGTGCATAAAACCTAATCAGATTGACTGAAACTGTCAAAGAACAAAGCACAAATACCAATGATAGATGAAAAGACATATAAAGATGGATGATTCCTTTTTAGGAGCAATGAGAGATTAAAGAGTAGGCATTACTGAAAGAATTGGTGTTAACTGTTCTTTAAAAAAAATCATTGTTAATGATCTGGCAGACTGAACAATCAGCACATCAATGACTGAGGAAAGATGTTAGATCTAGAGTGTTACAGCATCACATTAGGCAGAGAAATCATTGAAATAAGCCCTATGCTAGAAGAAATTGGAAGAGCTAAATGACATGCAGCTTAGGAGGAAAACCTACTCCCTCAGAAAAGATTTTCTTAGATAATTTCTTTCTGTGGAACACATAAAGGGTTTCAGTAGCATGTTTTGGCTAATTGAGCAGACCACCATTGTTGCTATGGTTCTGTAATCATTTTGCTAGAGAACATAGGATAATAAATCTCTAGTGATCAGAGACTATATGAATGATGTAGAACCCTCGGGCCATTTTCATACCATTCATCATCTGTGGGATGTTGCTGTATCTGGTGTTCTTGGCACACTTCAAGTATATGAGCTATAGGGAGAAAAGTTGGAAGTGGATCCAGATCTTATTGCACAGAAAAAAAAGTGAGACTTGAGGCATGAAATCTCCCAAGAATTAGCCCTCACACCTACAGGTAATTTATATCTGTATTTTCTTACTTGTTTCCTACTATTTAATGCTGCTGCTTCTACTTTGCTTTTGTACTATTCTGCCGGTTGCTGATTCCTCTGGTATGGAGACCTAGCTGCTCAGTTTTCACTTATTTGGCTTCTTTTTTATAGTGTTTGAATATATTCAAATTTGTTACAGGAAACATAGTTAAACCCTCCCATCTATTACCCTTTACCTCCTATTCCTCACATTCCCACTGGAACTAAATTAACTCCCATTGACTATCTAATCATTGACAGCTGATATCATGGACTTCTTTGTTTTGAATCCAACAAACACTTTTGCTCCTACTCTTCCTTCCTTTTTCTATGGCAATCAAACTTGCTGACCACCTCTTTTTATCCTCTAATAGTTTTCCCATTCTTACCTTTCCTCAGCCTACTTGACTTTTCCTCCTTTCCTTCTCCTCCATGACTTCCTTTCTCCTCCCAGCTTCTGACAGTGCTGTGTATTCATCAAGCCCTTTACTTACCTCATATGTTCTTGCCTAGGTTATTTTATCTACTGCCACACTCTAACTATGTCTTATACATATATGACTCCAAATCTCTCTCCTGAGATCCAGACCTAAAAATCTACATGCTTAGAGACATGGAAAACTCAACTTAAATAATGTGACACTTTTGTTATTTCCCAGTGATATCATTATCCAACTGCTTACCCAAACCAGAAACTTGGGAGTCAAATCCTGTTTTTTATTCATGTTTCACATCCAACTGATAGTCAGCTCTGTCTGTCCTGCCTCTCCAATGTCATTCTTCTATGACTCTTTATCAAGGGCTGCCCATTTGGGTTCAGGCTTCCATTGCTCATCACCTGCACTACTGAAATTACCCTCAAATTGGCCTTCTAACATCCAGATTTGTTCTTTTTAATGTATACATAAAACACATTTTAGAATTTCTGTCCAAAAATCCTCTTCTTTCATAGTTTTCTCCTGTTTATTAAAAAGTGTAAATTCTTAATTTACCACATAGGCCTTTTTCTGTCTCTCAGCCTCAGCTCTGATCACATCTCTTACCCCTTCACATGTACTTTAAGGTCACTTCAGTTATATCAAACTACTGTATTTGCCCAATGTGTCCTTCTGTTTGAACCTCACAAACTTTTTGATACCCCAGCACAATCTCTTTTATGAATGTGATCCCAATGCCATGGGGGAGAATGAATCATTGCACCCTTATTTCCTATTGTAACCTGAATATATCAGCTACAGCACTTTATTGTCATCCTTTCCTTATTGAATTCTAAGCAACTGGAGGATAGAATATTATCCTGTTTATTTATGAGTCATTAAGGCCTAGCTCATGGTAAGAGCTCAATTTTATTGAGTTGAATGAAAGAATAGATGAAAGAATTAATAGACACACACAAATTTTAATGCTTGCTTTAGAGGTATGAGGTAACCAAAAGTATGAGTTTGAAAATGGCAATACAGCTGGAATTTAATTTCCATAGCTTTTATAAGCGGGTAAATTACTATACTTGTTTTCCAAACTGTGTCTGAAAACTATTTCATGAAAGGAGAAAAAGAGGATCAGAAGAAAGCTTTGGGAATACAAGAATTGATGGTGATTACCTTTCCAATATTTCTTCTGGTGATATCTGCAACATAAGTATACAATTAATACTAATGAATGTTTAGATCACTTTTGGCATTCACTAAGTAGTCTCTATTATTTATAGTAACAAAGCAGGTATCATGAAGTCTCCTTGGGCAGCTCGGGGAGCCTTAACTCTCCATAAAGCTGGAAGCATAGTTCAACATTCAAGCATTAGTTGGTTCACATTCTGACACTAGCTCATCACATCTCAGAAAATCTATTCTGACAAGTTTGATTCTCTTCAGTACTATTTGCTCTGGCAGAACATGATCAGGAACCATTTTTGGCTGAATTCCCTAGTTCTCAGTGAGACAACTGACATACCCTAGTGTCTCTATGGACCAAATAACACTAATCTTATCAGTACAATTCTAAGTGTTTGTGTGTATAAAAAGATCTTCTTTTCTCCTACTGTAATATTTCTAAATCTAAAAAAAGGATAAAATGCTTATATCACCTTATTAGTGGCATAAATGTTTGCCACTTAAAAAGGATTGCAAGCTCCTTGGAGGGTCAGTTAAGGTCTTTTTTATCTTTGTCTCTTTGGTGTATGTCATAGTTGTTCAATGAATATTTGCTACGTTGAACTGATGTGTGCTTGTAATTTAATATCATGTGGTATAATTTTAAAAATACAACAGAGAATGGATTCTACTTTTATGTTGATATTTCAGGATACCTTTTTTTTTTTGACATCTTGGTTAACCTTTTTATTACTGCATCTAGTGAAGATTCTCAGGGGTCTTAATTTGCATCACCATCAATATCATCATCTTAATAATGTCACCATTGCATACTGTTTAAAAATTATAGACACATATTTTCTCTAATCCATCTAGAAAAAATTCCATCTGATATTTTCAGAAGAATCCATAAGAACTAAGGGAGAGGGGATGAGAGAGAGTAAATGTCACTGTGGGGTAGAAGCAGCGTGCTGGCTCATCATTTTCATGGCACTCTCAAATCCAATTTGTGATGACAAGTTGGATACTTTGCATCCAAATTGTTTGACCTTTGTGCAATGGCTCCCATTATCAACTGGGGAACCAGCACAATCTTTACCTAGTTACTACTGAGGGTGTTCTTTCTCCATCACATGATTTCATGCTATTTATCTGTGAGAAAATGCCTGAGGGCTTTCACACAGTAAAGCATCTTATCTGGAACCCTTAGGATGAGATATAGACCAAGCAAATGTCAAGTTCACAGAGAACACCTGTGTCTCTTCAGAACATTAAAGGGCACCATTAGAGCTTGTTTCTCTTCACTTAACATGCACAATGTTGGCATAAGTTGGGGCTGAATAATGTTGTCATAGCAAATACTGCTAGAATGATTGCTGTACTCATTACACTACCAAAAAAAAAAAAAGAGAGAGATGAATGGGTGTGGAGTGTCACTAACCCTCCTCATGACCAGCACATAGAGAGGACAGGGCAGGGTGACATTCCTAAGGAACTGGCAACCCCCAGACAGCTTTTATGCTTTATGACAGATTGGTGGGTTGGCTATCTTCAAAGCTTCTAAGACATAGAGATTCAGATTGAGGTCACAGGTATTCAGATTAATCTGTAACGTCTTGGAAGATTATTATATAACATAGCAATCAATAATTATCTTTGAAACAAAACAGTGCTGATTTCTGAAGCAGTGAACTAAGCAAGTAGATCTAAACAATCTACTTGCTTGTTTCGATTTTGCAGGTACATTTTTGGGATGGTTCTTAGTCCTGATTTACTTAACTGTTTACATAACACTGGTGTTCTGTCATGATTTTTAATTTTTCTGGTCCCTTTACTAATTTTCGCCTCTAACCTCTAGATATTAGTTCTCTATGATGCTGAGCTAGTTATCTAATAATTATTTTTTAAACAAAAAAATAATGTATCAACAACTCCCTCATCACCCCCAGGTAAATAGAAGCATAATTTTAAAATTATTATATACTTGGATTAATTGACAACATATGCTTCATTTGAAGTTCTGAACATTCGAATGTACTTGTAAGAGCAGGCTTTTCTAATACTAGGCTTTATCTGCTGCACAGGGAAACGTTTGTCTCCAGAAAAAAATTCTTAGAATAAATAACTTACTTTAGCATTTATGTTAACTGGAAATATAATTTCATAAGGTATAATATTCAGGATTTCTAACAGCTGCTACAGTTCTATACATCTGCTACACTTGGTATAACCTGTAATTTTCCTCGAGTTACAATTTGTAAAGTTGTAATTTTGGTTATAATGTTAAATATGGTAACAGTATAGCTTATGGTTTCATAATAACCTCAGTGTGAGGCCTTTGTTCATGTATTATTATAGAGCAAATGACAGGTAGAAACTCTGTAAAAATAAAGGAGAACATATCTGCTGATACAGCAACCTCTTAAGTCCTTTCTAACCAGAATTTTCTAGTCTTTGGATTCCAATTCTTGATTATGCCTGACAAATTAATATCTATTGTGAAATCTTCTCAAAAGACTATTTTATATATGCTATAAGTTATCTGTATTTTATAGGTAATTTGTTCCTTTCTACTAAATGTATATGTGTTATTGTAATATATAAAGACATATATTGATGTTTTCATTTTATGTATTTACTTTTAAAGATTTTAAGTGTCAGACAATATAAAGAGAGACATTTAAAAAATACCTCATATTGAACTCCTGGTTCTGCCAATGACCTGACTAATGATTTTGGACAGCTAATCCTGTTAACTGTTTCACCTTAGGAAACGATAGGAAAATTTTGTAAGCAATTCTAGGTTGGCAAGTACTTGGATGAAAAACCAGATAACAAAAATATACTAAGTGCTATTATACAGATTTAATGTGTTCTTCAAAGCATTGAGCGTCCACTCATTTTATATTCCATTGAAATTTCCATGAGATCAGAATATATATCAGCCTCATTTTCATAAATGAGTTGTCCTTTTCCTGAGCTCATGCAGTAGCCTAGGATTTTCTAATTACTGGACATATATTTGCATCTTCTTATAATACATATTTTTGTTTCTTTGTAGCACTGCTATTTCTCTCATAAATAATATTAATTGACATATAGTGACTTAAGTAAGCTAAAATATTAAAAGCACATTGAAGTGACTACATTTGAAGGACTGAAGGAAATAATTTTACAATGTATTTTTATTTTAGGAGGATAAATTTTTTTAGGATGGCTAATCAACAACAACAATAAAATAATACAATGTATTTTAAATTTAGGAGGATTAGATAACTGAATCTCAGATAATCTTTATAAATTTAATAACTTGCTCTGAAATGCTTACTCTACAATACTCATATAAACAGTATTATTAAATCAAAACAAATAATCACATCAAGTTTGCCACTACAGGTGGACACAGTCAACAATATTATTAGATGTAAAATCTCTCATCTCCTATGTTTTACATGAATTTTTTTTCTGTTTATTCATTTTAATCCCCTTAATGAACAATTCTTTCTCTGCCTCCTGTTTGAATGTTGGTATTCCTGGGTTTCTGTCCTGGACCTTCTTTTAAATCTATCAACCTCTTTGGGTTTCCGTAATATCAACTATCAGCTAATCATAATTTACCAATACGTCTCAAATTGTCCTAAGCTGAACTCACTGACTGTAACCACCATCCATGTATTTGTTCAACTTAGAAAATTGGGAGATATTCTTGATTCCTCCTCCTCTCACACCACCTACACCTATTTAGTCATAAAGTCCTGTCAATACTCCATTCTAAAAATGGATTGTAACTTTCTACTTAGTTCCTCACCCTCTGTTAGTGTCTTAGTTCAGGTTTTCATCATTTTTCACAGCTTTCTAATTCACCTCCCTGCATCCAGTCTTGCTTCATTCAAATCTCTTCTACATGTTAATCTACCTGAAATGCAGATATGATGATCACTCCTCTACCTAAACATCTTAAATAGTTTCCCTTACCTAAAAGCTAAAGAAAAGATATTTTAATAATTAATACTTATCTCTCCCACTTGAGAGACATTTCTTTGAGGTTTGGAATTATGTTTTTTTTTTCTTTTTATATTTTTTTTAGATTTCCATTGTTGCCACATAGTGTTGCTACATAGTAACTGCTGAATATGATTTTGCTGAGTACATGAAAGAAGAGAAAGGATGGCATTAAACTAAATGATTACATCTCTAAAGTAACAATTTTTGCTGATGCTTACTGGCACATTACTTACAAGTAAACATCATTTAAAAATTACCTATTACTATTAGTTGAGATGTGTGAACATCTCTCTACTTGTTTAATGAGTCAAATGTAAAGTCCTTACAGTAAACTCCAAGATCCTCACCCAGTCAACCACCTCTCTTCCCTGCTCACTTCACTCCAACCATTTGGTCTCCAGATAGCCCCAGAACACCCAAGCCCTCAGTACTTAATGACTAGATTGCCTGCATCTCAAATAGATGAATGAGTCACTCCTTTTGGGTTGTTAATCAAATGTCACCTCCTCCTATTTAAAATAACTACCCTTTCCTTCCTCTTTTATGCATTATTATTTTTTCTGTTACACAATTTTTATCCAATGTTTTATATATTTTGCTTTTATTCTACTTTAATATTCATTTCCCAGAGCTAGACTTATATGTGTTTTGAGGGAAGAAACTTTTGTTTGTGCTCACTGTTGTATCTCTAGAATTGAAAAAAGATAATGTTTGTTGCATAAATAAATGAATGGGCACAGCCTCTATATTTATCCTTTAAAAAGTATACTCTTAAAAATAAAACCCCTGGCCAGGTGCAGTGGCTCCCAGCACTTTGGGAGGCCAGGGTGAAATGTTAACTTGAGCTTAAGATTTTGACACCAGCCTGGGCAACATAGAGACCTTCGCTCTATCAAAAAATTTTTAAAAAGCTGCCACCACGCCCAGCTAATTTTTGTATTTTTAGTGGAGATGGGGTTTCACCATGTTGGCCAGGCTGATCTTGAACTCCTGACCTCATGATTTGCCTGCCTCAGCCTCCCAAAGTGCTGGGGTTACAGGTGTCGCTACTCAGGAGGCTGAGGCAGGAGAATTGCTTGAAACCGAAGGCAGAGGTTGCAGTGAGCCGAGATCGCGCCACTGCACTTTAGCCTGGGCAATAAGAGCAAAACTCTGTCTCAAAAAAAAAAATAAAAAGAAGCTGGGTGTGGTGGAGGATCTCTTGAGCCCAGGAGGTTGAGGTTGCAGTGAGCCATGGTCATGCCACTGTACTCCAGCCTGGGTAACAGGGAGAGACTCTGTCTCAAAATAAGATAAAATAAAATAAACCCCCAAATTATGCAAAGCAATTTATAATAGAGACTATCTCTACTAAGGTCTAATATCTCTAATAAAAATAAGGTCATGCCTAAAGAGGTTAGAAGATGCAAATTCAGTAGTCGTACTGTTAACATAATTGCTGTAATTCTGTATCCATGTTTTATTTAAGCGTTGTTTTTGTCAAAAAAGAAAAGCAAGAAAAGTTGTCTAGTTCTAGTTTTCAGAAAGGAGAAAGTGAAGGCATAACTTTAATTAAAATTTTAATGTTAGCTATTAAATAGGGAATATAGAATAATGTACTGGACAGTTTCTTTGTAAAATGCAGATGCATGCTTCAGCTATGGATTTTTTAAAAGCAAACGTTGATAAAAGCTGCAAGAATAACATTAAAGCTCAATAAAGTGAAAGCATTTCTGTGATGTACTGAACTGATGTGGTTCAGGTCTATTGCCTAATTTGATTGAAAGATTGAATTTTGAGTACCGAGGGAGGTGAACTGATAGCATATCTTGGGCTTTTAAAATTTTCCTTATATTCCTACTTCTCTTGTCAAAGCTTCTGATAGGATTTTTGGAATTGTGTGTCAAAAAGTTCTCTGAGTTAGAATTCACTGATTCACATTAAAAAACAAACTTTCTCCTATATTCTTTACTTTCTCCCTGATCCCCAACTTCAAAATTAAAAAAACAAAACAAAAACAAAACAAAACAAAAAAAACAACATCTACAAGAGCAACGACTTCAAAAGAACTTAACTTTAAATAAAGCATATAAATATAAAGTCATTCCAAACTCCTCAGCTTCAGTTTTGGTCCCTTCTGAACCATTCTCAACATTATATTGTGACAACAGCAAATATGATAATGTTATATGCAATTCTTAAGAAATCTAGTGACTTGCAGCATATTTTTTGTCATAGTTTTACTTATTTTGACAATATTTAATATATACTCTATGTGCAAAGCACTATGCTATACATATCTATATATTCACATGGGTAAGGAAATTGTACCTGCTATCAGCAAGGTATATGACAGTGTAGCAGGGATAATATGTATGGATAACTCAATACAGGTGAATATTAGATTGGGCTATGAGGGGCTATCAGTATTCAGAAAATACAATGAGCACTTCTAACTGGTGACCTCAATAAGGGCTTCTTGAAATAAGTGACTTCTGAACCGGGCCTTCCAAGAGTTCCTAGTATAGACATAGGTGGGCATATTTCAGGCAGTGAGAAGGCCAGGAAAAATAGCATTGCCAAGAGATATGTCAACATGATCAAGTGGTAAGCAGGGAACTGCAAAAAGATATATTTTATTAGACTGGAGTGCATCCGAAGCAAATGATAGGAGGCAAGACTGGTCTGGTAGGTTGGGGGTCAAATTGTAAACAATATTTAATATTACATGAAGGAGATTTAGTTATTATACAGCCACTAGAGAAGAGTCAGTTTTTGTGTCTGAGTAGGAGGGTGGTGATGTGGTTAAATAAGTTCATTTGAGAAAGATTAGGTGTAAGGAGAATAGAACACATGGCCATTCTCATAATTTATTTGTAGGTAAAGACTTGAGTTTGGATGATAGCATTGAAGGAGTGGGAAGGATAACGTAAACATGTTAGTGGAGGGCAGGAGATTGAAATGTTGCCTATACCCAGGAACCAGAAAGGGAGAGCCTAAGACACTAGAGAGCATAGGCACTGGACACTAGAAGATGTGATAGATCATAAACCAACATAGAAGTATTGCAAGAAGGAATATCATCAGCTCTTTGAGGGCAACCAGAACATTTTATTGGGCATTATAACCTCATCACTTACAAGTGTGAGGCACATAAAAGGCACTTGATTTGTGCTTGTTGAATGACTGAATAAATAATTGCTTGGCAAATGATTACATAGAATAAGCTCTAGTGTGGTTAAAGAAAGTGATCTTGGTTGCCCTGGAGTTGACTTTCCAGGCAAAGGATAGTACAGGATGGTAAAGGATAGGAAACTAGTCCATTGCCACTAGTTGGGTAATTAAAAGTACTGGTTTGGCTGCAGTTCTAACAGTGTGTCAGCTTATTTTTCCTTTTAAGAAGCAGTATAGGCCAGGCGCGGTGGCTCACGCCTGTAATCTCAGCACTTTGGGAGGCCGAGGCAGGTGGATCACTTGAGGTAAAGAATTTGAGACCAGCCTGGCCAACATGGTGAAACCCTGTCTCTATTAAAAATACAAAAATTAGCCAGGCGTGGAAGCGCAAGCCTCTAATCTCAGCTATTAGGGAGGCCGAGTGAGGCAGAATTGCTTGAACCCGGGAGGCGGAGGTTGCAGTGAGCCGCCGAGATCGCACCACTGCACTCCAGCCTGGGCGACAGAGTGAGACGCCGTCAAAAACAACAACAAAACAACAACAACAACAACAACAACAACAAAAAGCAAAAAAAACCCGTATACAGTAAAAGTTACTTATGCAGATTCTAGAAGTGGGCTACTTGGGTTTGAATCTGAGCTCCACCATTTAGGATCTGTTTGTACCTCAGTGTTCTTCTCTTTAAAATGGGGAAAATAATAGTACTAACTTCATAGGGTTGTTGTGAGGATTAAATGAATTACAATATGTAGTTAGTAGTTAGAACAGTGCTTGGCACGTATTAGGCACTATGTGTGTTATAAGTAGTAGAAGTGAACTATGTCTACTGCACTCAACTTTTATTTACATCATGTATTGGTACAGTATACAGTAATGATTTTCGGGTGAATTTTTTCTAACCAAGTATTGATGCATAGATAATAATCTGATTTGGGGAACTCTTCAAAAATTTCCTCAAAAATTGATGGGAGAGAAGCATCGAGATTTGTGTTGCATGACTGTGCTATGAGCCACAGTTCGATGGAAGATGTGCGCATGTGGAAATATGGTTAAGACTGAGACATAATGCTTTTGAATGCTGGAAAGCACCCTCACATAACACTTTGAATGCCTGAGAGAGAAAGCCCTATACAAATAGAACTTGATTTCAAAATAGCTCAAAATTCAAGAGGACTTGAAGATCATATATGTGAAAGAAAAGGTCTTTAAGATTAAAATCAGTCTGTTTCCTTCAATTTATTTTTGTTAAAATAGTTCTTTTAAAAAATTCAAGTTTCCAAAAGCCTCCTGGGGAAAAAAAAATAGCTGTTATCTTTGTTCCTTTAGGTATTGATAAAAGTACTGTAAAATAATTCAAGTAAAAATGAAGGTGCTCTAGTTCAAAGGAATTTCAAAAGCCAGTCATTCGGAATAACTTAAATTCCATAGTGTGCTGAAAATTAAATAGAAAATGTCATTATGCAGTACCAAAACCTTAATTGTTTTAATATACAACTGAAAAGCTTGTATGTTAGTAACTGAGAGCCAAGGATTCAGTGTGGTCTGATAGGGAAGCTAATTGAACTGAGAATACATAAAAAAAGGAAAATTGCTTTTGTTGGTTTTACACATCGGAGACATTTTGTTATTTGGCTACTTTAACACAGGATATTATATAATGAAGCTAGAAGCCTTAAACATGATACAGATTCAATTCGAATAATGTTCTGTTAACTACCTTTGAATTTCATGTGAAAAATTGTAACTGTAGATAAAACATCAATAACATCTGTCTGATGCTTAATACCTGGCAGTATGTGAGGCAAACGTAAAAGAAATCTGTAGAGTATTTTTACCTGATTTGTGATATCTTCTCATTAACTATAGCAGAACCTCCACAAATCCCACCCATATTCTTTTTTTCCTCCTCTTAAATTTTGTAAAATGAACTCATACTTTGGAAATCAACCCCTTAAATATGATTTTATTGGAGGCTGAAATGGGCTATTGAGGAAAGTAGGCAAATTTACTTTACTTGATCTCTTTCTAAGGATAGCTTCCATATGTCAGTTACTTCTGCATAGATAACCCTTATTCCAGAAACAAAAAAGAAAAGCAATGAAACACAATGTAAAAAATGTCAGTTCTGGAATCAAAGTAGAGGACTTAAATCTTGGCTGATAACCAGTTGCTAGTTGTGTGTCCATGGGCAAGTTGTATATTTTGTCTAGGCCTCAGGTTCTCACACATAAAATAGAAATAAACCTTGTGAGAAAATGGTGAGGATTTCCTGAGCTAAAATATGAAATGTACATGACCTACCTCGTTTTACTGGAAAAGAAGGTAGACAAATTATGCATGGCTATAAACCATTTTATATAAATCATATGTTTTTATTAGAACTCAGAATTCTAGAATTCCAAGATTAAAAAGTAATTGCTAAAGTTATTGTTACTATTGATAAAGACTGGAATTAGAATGTCATTATTGCATGGGGATAAGTATGTTTTGTGGCCCGATAAAAGAGGCTGCTCGAAATGACTTCTGATCTGTCCTTCTTGATTCAGGATTTTATGATCTTGTGACTTTGCAGAACTCTAAGAACAGAGTAATTCACACTCATTTCTTAGATCTTTAACACAGGAATTACATTATCTTTGAGTGGAAACTAAGGTCCTAGTCTTCTCAAAGTGCATATTTCCATTTGCTAATTCTGACAGTTTCGTTACCAGGTTGACAGGCATATTTCAAACCTCCAACACTTAAGTTCCAATATCTTAACTTCTGTAAAAGTGCTGTTACATTATGTCCTCTTCAAGGTCCTAAGTAGTCCCTGTCAGTCTTTTAGTGACATTACTTAGCAGTATTCCTTTTTAATTATCAAGAAAATGATAAATTTTCTTGAAAATCTTTGAAGTGAGTTCATGTTAATTCAATACATTAGTGATAAGCACAATGTATAGTAGAAGGGGGCAATGTAGCCAGAAGTGAAGATAAAGAATGATATTCTTAGATCTGACACTGATTTTTTCTATCATCTGCAAACCACTTGACTTCTTGCATTTTTTCCCTTCTCTGTTACTGAAAAATTTAAAACCTATGAATTTCTACCTCATTTGATGTTGGACAGTTTTACTAGGAAAGGACCTAGACAAATATGTTGTTATATATAGACATATATATCAATTTATAGAAATCAGAGGGTTTTATTTATACCTGGAATAATAAAACTTTATTAAGTAAAGATTACTTTTGAAGTCATCTAGTTTAAACTCTTTACAAACATGTGAAAACAGAAGTCGAGTATGACGCGGTAAAATGTGTGCTCAGAGGTTGTGTGTGACACAACTAACTTGTTGTTTTTTCTGGGCGGGGGCGGGAGTTTCGCTCTTGTTGCCCAGGCTGGAGGGCAGTGACGCAATCTCGGCTCACTGCAACCTCCACCTCCCGGGTTCAAGCAATTCTCCTGCCTCAACCACCCGAGTAATTGGGATTACAGGCACCTGCCACCACACCCGGCTAATTTTTGTATTTTTAGTAGAGACGGGTTTTCACCATGTTGGCAAGGATGGTCTCAAACTCCTGACCTCATGATCTGCCCACCTTGGCCTCTCTAAGTGCTGGGATTACAGGTATGAGCCACTGCGCCTGGCCGGTATTTTTTTGATATTCTGGATTAAATTGTCTTTCCTACCTCAGCTTCATTATCTCTATGGAGAAATAATAATGGTGATAAATATATCGATCTATAAAATATCTTTATAAAAATATGCAAAATAATTCAGATATTTATCTTCATAAAATATATAAAATTATTATAAACAATATGTAAAATCACTCCTTTGGGGCCCTTCAGTATTAATTTATGTATGCATATATTTTTTTGTGTGGGTGTGAATATATTATATACACATAATATGTAAATATAGTTCAAGATTAATTCCTTAATTCACAACAGGGCCTAAATTTTTAACTGGTGAGCTATTTAAATATTTCATTAATTTTATAATTGAGAGGGATTTTAAAAGTGCTTCAAAAGTTTATAAATTAAATGATAGCATATGCAAATTACTTTAGAACTCAACTTCAAATGTTTCTTAACTTTAAACATTGTTTACCAGAGCACCATTATGTAGAGCAGAATACTTTAAAGTGAAGCTGTTAAGTGTAAAAATGCAATAAATGAATGTCTGACTTTGCTTGTAAACCATCCAACTGATGCGTTAGCACAAGCTTATTTGTTATTAATTTAGCTAAACTTTGAAAAAATTATTTTGATGATTAAAATACACCTATATGATTATTACAAGATTTTTTTTTAGAAAAAAATTAATTTTATTTACCCACTAGGGTGTTTGAAATATAGGGCATAGATATCTTAATGCGTTTATGAAGGATTTGGAATATGTTTGGATAGGTCAGTGTTGTCCAACAGAACTTTTGCCAACCATGGGGTTGTGATATATCTGGATTGACCAATGCAGTGTCCAGTAGCGACACGTGGCTATTTAGAATGGTTTTTAGTGTCAGTGAGGAACTGCGTTTTTAATTTTAATTAAAGTTAAATAGGTACATGAGGTTAGTGGCTACCCTATTGGATATCACAGGTATTGATTGGTTTTTGATATAGAATCACAGAGTTAAAAGTTAATTTGTAAAAATATCTTTTGCTTCATGCTTTAGTAGAGCCATACTTAAGTCTTTTGGGAAAATTAAAATTTATTTTTAATAGCAACGAGAAAAAGCTATCCCAAACCTCTCTTTTGTAACCTACATAAGTTTTAAATAATACAATGTTAAAACTCATTTGTGACATTCAAAATCTTAAGTGCTATAGCTTAAACAATGTTTGTGTTTGTGTGTATACTTGACTGAAGTAGATGAATACCCACTGGTCATCATGCTTTTCTTGAGAGAGTAATTAAACCAATCCTCAACCATGACCAAATGCTGACTGCTTTAACCTCTTTGTAGGTCTTTCCCATTTATCCATCAACCTGCTCTGAACCAGCTCCAAAATATCCATGACTCTATTTGCTTACAAATCTGCTTAATATCCTCCAAATGGATTTGAGATTTGCTTTAATTATTTAGTTGAAACCTCTTATTTCAACTGTATATTCATGTTTTATTTAAGAATACTTGGTACATTAGTGAACCTTTTCAAACAGCTGCTAATATGTAGCTTATGGAGTAATGGGCTAGATGGAAGTCATCAGCTAATAAAAGAGGTGATTACGCCGAACAGTAGAGAGATATTAAGAAAGATCAGTGATCAGCAAAGCACACCTTTTGAACTCACCGTAGTGTGCTCTTACATCCACATATACTCCTGGGCTAGTCTAATGTTATAATGGAAAGCACAGAGAAAACACTTAGTGGGGAGTTGTGGCATGATTGCTCTGATTTTTGAGGCACTTCTAATTTCTAAGTATGTGGTGCAATAAAAAGTTGAGTTTTGCCTTATGCTTGCACCAAAATTTTAAAATGACTCATTAATTTTGATATTTTAATACTAAACTGCTAACAGTCTACTTAGGGATTTCCTGTCTTCCTAATGTAATTACTTGTAGAATGCTTGGGAGGAAACCTCAAAAATGCTAAAATTACTTCACTAGCCTGTTCCATTTTTCCTAGAAGACCTTAATCGTTTTAGATTTTAAATGTTCTAAATAGTTTGCTAAATATTAAGGGAAAATAAACTCCAAGAATTTTTTTTGAAAAAAAAAGAAAAAAAGATAGAACTTGCTTGTTGTATCAGTTATCTCTGACTTCCTTCTTGGCCTGGAAAATTCTCATTCCACATGCTGTTTGACACAACTATGTTCTATTTTCAAAATGTCTGCTTGATTTCATTGACTACTTGCCTAAAGTCTTTACTTCCTAGTTTGCCAGATGCCATCCACTCTCAAGTGCTACCTTCTAAATTTTTTTAAAAAATAAAGACTGATTGTCAAACTCCAAATTTTTAGGTTGAGAAATGTCAAATACTGGAAGTCATGCAAGCTGTGGATGATAAGTACTCTTCAAATCTACTGAGTAGCTTCTGAGTCAATCCATAAAATTGTTGCCATAAACACAAAATTTAATTTATCTGCCTGTGCCATTACATTAAATAACAAAACAAAACAACAACAACAACAAACAATGACAAACCACAAAACTGAAGAAATAAGAGTAGATAGGAAACTCTATTGAAAAGAAAAGGTTGGGCTCCATATAAAGTTGTCCAGCACAGTGCAGCATGCACTCATCAATAGAGAAAGCAAAATGTCTCAGGATCAGAAGAATCAACAAATATAGCAGTGTGACCTTGAATAGTTCCCTCTGCACTTCAGTTGGTCTTTTTCACATATGAAATACAGTTAATACCAACTACCTTACTTGCTTCACAGGGTCGTTATGAGGGTCAAGTGAGAAAACAGGTGGAGGCTTTATAAACAAAAAAAGTACTATACAAAAATAAAGTGATATCATCATCATTATGACATTAAGAGCTTATCATTCAGAAGCAAACAGCAAATATCTATCAGTGTAAATTCTAAACTTTTAAAAGGAAAAAATGAATGTACTCTTTGTAGGTACTCTGGTGGACATGTTGTATGTCCTAGGCAATCTCAGAGAGAAATACCTATGGACAATTATATGAAAATGTCAGCCAGGCATGGTGGCTCATGCCTGTAATCCCAGCACTTTGGGAGGTGGGTGGAGCACAAGGTCAAGAGATCAAGACCATCCTGGCCAACATGGTGAAACCCCATCTCTACTAAAAATACAAAAAAATTAGTTGGGCATGGTAGCACGCACCTGTAGTCCCAGCTACTCGGAAGGCTAAGGAAGGAGAATCGCTTGAACCTGGGAAGCAGAGGTTGCTGTGAGCCAAGATCACCCCATTGCACTCCAGCCTGGGCGACAGAGCGAGACTCCGTCTCAAAAAAAAAAAAAAAAAAAAAGCCGTAGAAGAAAAAAAAAAAAAACCAAGTCATTATCATTGAAAGAAATATATGTATTTAATATTTTCTAAGTGAGTCATTAAAGTAATCCAGGAATACCAATTTTAGAAGAATGTCAGTTGAATGTCAGATGTAAAACTTTCAGTGAGTTCCATGGGGGGAATTAAAAAGATCTAGGTGACTCATTCAGCTCTATCCTCCTTTTCCTCCTCTCACCCTTGCTTTCCTCATCTCTCCTCCTTTTGTTTTCTTCCTTTACTTCCTACGCTCCTTTCCCTCTTCTGTCTTCTCACCTTATCGGGTGCTGACTCTATCAGCAGAATTCTAGAGATGCTATAAGGGATATAAAAGTAGAAGGCAAAAATCTACGCTTTCAGGGAGTTTTCAGATTTGGCTGAGTCCTTTGAAATTATTTGTGAATTGGTTAAAGGAGATGTTTTATTATCATTTATTTTCTGAGAACCCAGAATTAACTGTCTCTTATACAGAACAATAAAGAAGGTATGATCCCTCTTCTACATGGTTTCTATTTTAATGTGATCTTAAATTACAACCTTCCAGAGTTAAGGAGATATATGAGGAAAATAAGCTTTGTAGATTTTAGGTTTCTGAACTGTTTTAATTAACCCATGAGAAGAGTTTGTTTCATTTTTCATACATCTCTCCTTATGTCAATCAACTCTTTGAACAACTAAGAACTAGACAGAAGAGGTTTTAAATGAACGTTAATGATACTTTTTCTTCACTGGTTGCTCAAACTGAAAGAGACGCTTTATGAATAAATTGGTTTCCTCCCAGGGTTTAAGCTCCTTTTCCTTAAATATGAATGTTTAGAAGACTGTTCTTTCTTGAGCGATAATTTTGACTAACATATAAAGAGCTATGTGAAGGCATCTTCCTCTTGATGTCTTCCCTCTTAGCTTTATGAAGTTTTAAAACTTTTTCATGTTACTTATATAACACTGCTTTCTTTCTTTTTTGTTTTGTTATATTATTTTGTGTTTTATTTTAAATAGTATTTAATAGAATTCATTAGTTCTATTGATAGCATATGTATTTACAAAATGTTTCAAAAACATTAATTCACCTTCTTAAAACTCTACTTGAATCTGGCTTGCCAGACGGTCATCGGTATTTGAATAAAAATTAAGAACGTAAGTTAACAGGCATTATAACTTGTCTGAATTTTCAAAATGTAACTAAGAACAATACTTGTTGTTGTTGTGTAATGATATATTACTTCTCTAGTACTTTAGAGAGGATTTCAACTTGCTATATAGATTTTTAAAATATTCTTCCTCCAGGGGTTAAAGAAAAAAGTCAGAAACCGGACTACTCTCAGTAACATTACAAATAACAAGATGCAAAATACATTTTCACCCTTGTAATAAACTTGCTTTTCTTATTATATAGGAAGTCTGGAATTTCTGAGTTATTAGTAATCTATGATCTTATTTTCCTAAGCATTGTACTTAGGAGAGAACAAGTATATTAAAAAACTCTATAGGGGAGGTAAAAAGTTTTATATGTGACCTTTATAAAACCATTTTTTAGTTTGGGGAGGGGAGATTTTTTTTTTTTGCGTGGGCTTACAAAATAGGCTTTTGAGCTAATCAAACAACTTAAAAATGCAAATATACCAGAATTTAGTTAACTGAATGAGTCTTTGGTAACACTTTCAGTGCCAATTGATGGGTGATACTGAAAAATGTTTCTTGCGGTTTCTTTTCATTCATTCATTCATTCATTCATTCATTCATTCATTCATTCAACAGAGTTTTGCTCTTGTTGCCCAGGCTGTAGTATGCAATGGCATGATCTCAGCTCACCGCAACCTCCGCCTCCTGGGTTCAAGTGATTCTCCAGCCTCAGCCTCCCGAGTAGCTGAGATTACAGGCATGCTCCACCATGCCTGGCTAATTTTGTATTTTTAGTAGAGACGGGGTTTATTCTTGTTGGTCAGGCTGGTCTCAAACTCCCAACCTCAGGTGATCCGCCCGCCTTGGCCTCCCAAAGTTCTGGGATTACAGGTGTGAGCCACCCCACCTGGCCTCTTGTGGTTTCTTTTAAAATTCATTAATATTGGTTATAAATAACTTTTGAGCAAGTTAGAATATTTAAAGCAACATCAATGACATGCCAAAGAATGTTTACTAGGCTCTGAAGGTCCTTTCAAATAAATAATTTATCAATATCTGAGCAATAACAAGATCAGTGAACCAATTATCTATTTTTCTAAGGTAACTTTTTGCTGGTTACAACCCATTTGCATTGGCTCATTTTGTTGTTTCTTTCAAAGTTTAGGAAAATGATTTTCTAGCATAACTCCAAAACATAATGACTTTGAAGCATATATTAATGTGGTCTTATGGAAGGCCAAATAATGCCTTCCACCCACCAAAGGTGTTTACTTCCTAATCACCAGAACCTGCAACTATGTTACCTTACACAGCAAAAGAGATTTGCAGAATGATTAAGGATATTGAGATAGGGAAATGATACTGGATTATCCAGGTGGGCTCAATGATGTACTTGCAAAGGTCCTTATAAGAGGGAGGCAGGAAGGTCATGGTAAGAGAGAAAAAATATAAAGACAGAAGCAGTAAAGTCAGACTCCAAGAGAACACAATGAGATGACTGAAGCAGCTAGAGAGGAGAAAAATTTGAAGATGCCACATTGCTGGCTTTGAAGATGGAGGAAGGATCCAGGAGCCAAGGTGTATAGTCATCTTTAGAAACTAGAGAGGCAAGGAAACATATTTTCCCCTAGAACCTCTGGAGGGAACACAGTCCTGCTGACTTGACCTTAGCTTAGCTCAGTGAGGCTGATTTTGGACTTCTGACCTCCAGAAGATAATAAACTTGTGTTGTTTTAAACCACTAAATTTGTGGTAATATGTTATAGTAGCAAGAGGAAACTAATATAGACTCTGAGGTTTAGAAGTTGAGTAATAACCCAAAATAAGCATAGAAATTATCTAGCCCAACTTCTTACCTATGAATTTCATAGTAACACAATCCAAGTATTGAGTGTGATTCTACGTAAAGTTACACAATCTGTAGTAAAACTGTAAAACTCATGTATCCTAACCTTGCAGACTTATATGCTTTCCTGTATATTGCGTTATGTAAAATCCCATTCATGATTCAGCAATTTATATTCTATGTAATTTTTCCCTGATGTCTTTCTAGGAAGATTAATAGTTCTGAAATAGATCAATACATATTGACCCAATTTTTCTCCATAGATTCTAACGATAGTATAGAGACAGGAATTAGTATTCCCACTTTAGGTCTTTCCAAGCTGAGGATCATCGCCTTGTCTGACAGCATTAGACCTTTGCTTGGGTATGAGAAGTGGAAAAATCATGTGTTATCATAGATCCCTTAAATTAGAGCTATTCTATTAAATAATCATTTCTAGGGGTAGATTTTAGTCATCATTATCTATAGAAGATCCATGGATAAGCCTGGTGGATTGTCAGGAGTTGGAATTATTGCTGAAGTTTGATGCTTCTTTTCTCAAGTTCTTGACTTCAGGAAGCATGAAGAGTCATGAGGAAACTTTTCATGGAGGAAGGTCTTATTCTACTCTACATAGAACCTTTTCGGCAGTTTCACATTCCCTGGATCTCTATCTTCAGTGGCCTATTCACTGTAGATTATCTAGAGTCTTGATCTTGATACTATCTTAAGTTTACCATACCATCTTTTCCTTTATTTGACTGTTCTGGGTTCTTTGTATTTCCACATAAATATTATAATCTACTTGTTAATTTCTTTAAAAAGTCTGCCTGGATTTTGATTGGCATTGAATTAGATACATAGCTCAACTGGGGAAAAGTCACATTAGAAAATACTGAGTATTCCAATTACTGACCATATTATACCTCCCCATTTATTTCGGTCTTTTCAAATTTCACTCAGAGAATTTTGTTGTCAGTGTATTCTTTTCTTTCTTTTTTTTTTTTTTTTTTGAGACAGAGTCTCACTGTCTTGCCCAGGCTGGAGTTTGCAGTGGCACGATCTCGACTCACTGCAATCTCCACCTCCTGGGTTCAAGCCATTTGTGTGCCTCAGCCTCCTGAGTAGCTGGGATTACAGGCATGCGCCACCACGTCTGGCTAATTTTTTTGTAATTTTAGTAGAGACAGGGTTTCACTGTGTTAGCCAGGATGGTCTTGATCTCCTGACCCCGTGATCTGCCCGCCTCAGCCTCCCAAAGTGCTGGTGTTAAAGGCGTGAGCCACCGTGCCCGGCCTGTATATTGCAAATTTTTCATTATTTGTAGTTGGTAAAAAATAGTATACTTACCTTTGTATATTGACTTTGCACAATACAACCTTCCTAAATTCATTTTTTTGAAGGCATAGTTAAAATTCACCACCTTCCTGCTATTGCCTTTGTCATCTTTGAAAATTTTCTTCTTATTCGTCTGTGAAAACTACTTTTCTAGGGTGATCTTGTAGTAGCCAACTTCTATGATCTCTTTTCCCAGTTTTCCTTTTCTACTTCTCTGTAATATGTGAATAACTTGTTCCTTCATAGAAAACACACACACACATACACACACACACAAACACGCACGCACGTGCATACAGAAAGCTTTTTCTCAGTTGCCATGACAGTATTGCTAACATGGATCTCTAACACTGACTATTCATTTCCAGAGTGCTTCTGTAGCTCTTTTGAATTTCCTGTCTTTTATATTGGAAGTGTTACTCCATGTTCTTTCCAAAGTTGTCTTCTCTTCTTGTTCTACATCCTTAAATTTGATGTATTTTTTTCCCACTGCTTTGGCTTCAAATACAAGCTACTTCAGGTAAAGTCCAAGTTCCTGTCTTAGCACTGATATTTCTTCAGAAATACACTTCATATTTCCAAATGCGTAGGAAAGGTCTATTGCAACTTAACAATTAGAGCAGAACTTGTTTGCTTTAACTGGCATGAATAAACATTTTTAGTTTACTTAAATTCTCTGACTATTCTACCAGGCTCTCATCCTGTAAGTCTGCATCTTTCCTTTCATTCATCCCTTCAAACTCCTAGTACTTCACTCTTGTTTATCTCTACCATGTTTTCCTTTATAGTACTTCCTTTCATTTGGATTGCCATTGTCCTAATTCAGTATCTCATTAATGCTTTAAATTATTTATCATGCACATTTTAAGAAGCCCAGAAATCTTAAGAGGAAATTTTTTAGTATCTCAACTTTTAATTTTATATGTACTTTTGCCATTTTTTTCAGAATATATATTTACATTTTAATTGCAATCATAGTATAGATACAATTTTATTCCATTTTTACATGTTTTTCATATCACTATATAACTTTCATGATTATTATTTTGATAGCTACATAACAACCCATCAAATTTTTATTATAATTTTTCTTAGACATCTAGGGTGTTTTAATATTTTTTCTATCACAAATAATACGACAGTGACTCTTTGTATGAACGATATTTAAAATTTTATATTATCAGTAAAATATATGTAAGTTTCATGTGACTTTTAAAATATCAAATTTCTTTCCAAAAGTATTATTTACTGATTTATTCACTGATTATATACAAGTACTTCTTACATTTTAACTTCACAATTATTGTTTACATTTTTGGCTAATTTTAAAGGCGTGAAATGGTACTATGTTCTGTATATGTCTTTGCTTAATAATTGACAAGGTTGAGCTTTTTTTTTCCCAGTATTGTGTTGGATAATTGAACTTATTTTCTGATCTTGATACTTCTGCCTCAATTACTTGCAGTAGCCTGACTGGCCTTCCTCTTCCATCACATTTTATCTCCTCCTGTCAGAGTAATAGTTACAAAATGTATGTAATCAACCCACTGCAAAAATGAAACAAAGAAAAGTTTTAATACCTGTTAACTGTCAGGTAAGGGCAAACTCTTCAGTTGGTATCCCAGACTTTCCATAGTCAAGGTCTACCTAGCCTTCTAGCCTTTTCTCACACTATCTTCCAGATAGTCTAAGTGTTAGCCACAGTGTCATACTCCTATTCCTGAGGCCCCTTATCTTCCTCTTCCATGCATTAGTCACTCTCATCTCTTCATCTGAAGCCTTTCTGTTCAAACCCTACTAATTAGGAAACCATCAAATACTACCATCTTTCTGAAACTTACACAGTCATTCCATTAGAATTAATCTAGTTTGTATTTTCATTAAGCCTTATTAAAACCCAGGTTTTAGTGCTTATTCTTCCCTTAAATAACTTTTGCTATCCAGTTCTGAATTTTCCTTTCCATTTTAAGTTCATTGAAGTAAGGGTCTGTCCTTGAGCAATCTTTGATTCTCTACAGTGCCCAATACAGTGGATAAGACATAACAAAACTTAGTAAATATTTGTTGAATTGTTTGAATTCCATAAACTTAGGGCTATTGTGAAACTTATAGAGGGGATAAATTGTTAAACCCCATAAGTGAACAGAGATGAACCCTACATAGCCTTACTTACAATTGAGATAAGTTACAATATCCCTGCTGCCATCCATTCATAAGAGAAGATAATAAAAGCTCAGGAGGGACATATTATTAAGAATGGTTATGAATATAAAGAAGCACTTGTGCTCTTAATAATAAAATTAAACATGAGGCTGTATATTTGAGCTCTTGTCAACCCCTTGCTTCCCCTCCCACATAACACTTCTTTACTTATTTGCTTCATTTGTTAGGATGATATTTTAAAGAATGGCTTAGATCGAGGTGGCTCAGCCATTTAATTTCATTAAGCTATGATTATAAAAAATACTATAATTCTGTCCATTCATTGATTTTCACAACATGTTTTTTATTGTAAGGCAATCTGGGACTGAGCTGCAAGAGAAGGTGACCTTGGTAGAATCTAAACTACTGTACTTCTTGACACAGTGAGGGAAAGCAGTGATATTGATATTAACACAATGATGTTGTTAAATGCATCACAGGTGAGGTATTTAAAGCAAATTAAACAAGTGACGTTCTTATTTCATAAATGCATTTAATCTCATGCTTGGCTGTTTTTATGACAGAATTACAGCAATGGAGAAAATTAGGCAAGAACGGAAGAGGAACAGATTTTTTCATAAACAGATGCTTAGAATTTGAACTTAAAGTGAGTAAGGAGCATCAGAAGTCAAATAGGACAAACAGGGGAGATGGTATTCATGGAGACAAAGGATTAACTGAGGTTATTTTAAGATTATTTATATGGAGGGAATGACATTACATAGGGAGACCTCGACAGGAGTCCTGACTTTGAGCCCCAGCTATATCAATGACTCACACTGTGTAACCTGGAACAAATTACTCAACCTCTTTGTACTCCATATTTCTAATTTATAAAGTTTAAATAATTATATATACTATAAAGTTCTTGTGAGAATCAATTAGAAAAGAGGCAAGAGGCCAGGTGCGGTGGCTCATGCCTGTAATCCCAGCACTTTAGGAGGCTGACACAGGGGGATCACCTGAGGTCGGGAGTTTGTGACTAGCCTGACCAACATGGAGAAACCCCATCTCTACTAAAAATACAAAATTATCCAGGCGTGGTGGCATGTGCCTGTAATCCCAGCTACTCGGGAGACTGAGGCGGGAGAATCAAGTGGACCCAGAAGGTGGAGATTGTGGTGAGCGGAGATCACGCCATTGCACTCCAGCCTGGGCAACAGAATGAGACCACGTCTCAAAACAAAATAATAATAAAATTAAAAAAATAAGGCAAGAATATTTTTAAATGTGAAGTAACCCATATTTATGGGGTAGTATTGATATCATGTTGTAAAAACCTTATCATCCTACCATATTTGAACTTGATTCATTAATTAACTCAGAAAATATTTAGTAAGTGCAGGCACTGTATTCCTTAGATATGTAAAAGTGAATGGAACAGAAGATCTAATTCCTGCTCTCAAGATACTTATGATCTAATAAGTGTCACTAGTTAACAAACTAATATTGAAAATTAGGGTTTGTCTTTATAGCTTCCGTTTAACCCACTTGCCAGATTAGCTAGTGTTTTCCATTCCATCTGCAAAACACGTTGACTAGCGTCTCTTGTACACTGAATGCCTGGATAGTAATAATATCTAATATTTATACACAACACTTAACACCTTCCACGAACTGTTTTAAGTGCTTTGCTCAAATTAATTCCTTTAATCTTCACAACAAAACCTTAATTAATGTCATTCTCATTTTGCATATGAGGAAACTGAGGCACAGAGAGGTTAAGTGGCTTGTCCATGGTTAAAAGGGCTAGTAAGTAATGGATCAGGATTCACACCCAGGCATTCTGGCTCCAGAGCCCATAGACTTAATCACTAGGTAACAGCGCTAGCAGGTCGGTCTATTACTGCTCTCACCAGTTGAGATGAAACCTTATTCAAAGGTCAGCTGTATTTATTCTCAAAAATGTTTATAACAGTTGTACTAGTTTTTGTTATGTAATTTAATCAAATACCATGTAACATACTAGAAATGCAAAATACAAATGTGGTTTTATACATTTATAACAAATTTGAATATATTGATAAGACTTAAGGGGAGTTACCTTTAAAAAGTTGGGTGAAAAAAAATCAGGAATCAGGAATCAAATCAGAAATGGGTGAAAGCTAAGAGTAAAGTACCTCATAAAACATAGATGTTTACTGTAGTTGGCCTCATATGCCGTTATGCTCTCATTTTAAGTAAAAAATAAATGAAAGTGGAAAATACAGAAAAGTACATATTTACAGTGAGTGAATCATTACTAAAATACAAAGCCTTGGTCCTACTATAAACACTTGGAAAATGAATTAATATTTATATATTTTAAGTTAAAATATATGTTTAATATATATCCATAGGTCAGGCACGGTGGCTCACGCCTGTAATCCCAGCACTTTGGGAGGCCAAGGTAGGAAGATCACTTGAGGTCAGGTGTTTGAGACCAGCCTTGCCAACATGGTGAAACCCCATCTCAACTGAAAATATACAAAAATTAGCCGGGCAAGGCGGCACACACCTGTAGTCCTGGCTACTTGGGAAGCTGAGGCAGGAGAATCGTTTGAACCCTAGAGACGGAGGTTGCAGTGAGCCAAGATCACACCACTACACTGCAGCCTGGGTGACAGAGTGAGACTCCACCTCAAAATAAAATTATATGTATATATGCATATAATGTATATATATACACACACACACATACATATAGATGATTTTTGTGATATGTTTGTCAACTTTTTTGATTAACCTACTAACTGTCCTGTAAGAAAGAAATATTTTCAAACACCTCCACATCCAAACGTTAGAACTATGACTGGTGTTGTAGGTAGAGCCATATGAGTTTCTGTTACTGCAAGAGTAACAGTGTATTTATTAAAGGCCAGTGTATTTATTAAAGGCGCAGTGTATTTATTAAAGGCGCAGTGTATTTATTAAAGGCCAAACCATAGAGCATGGATCGTGGATCCCAGAGTGGTACACAAAAGATAGATTGTGGATGCCGGCATGGTACGTGGAGGACTAATCGTGGCTCACAGAGTAGATTTCTTTTTGTTCCACATGATCACCTCAGTTCTTCTTTCCAGGGCAACAGGATGTGGTAGAAAGAATCCTAGATTCCAATCAGAAAACAGTCTTTCTCTATGCCAATGTGTTCTTGGTAACTAACCTAACTTCACTGTGTTTTTGGGAACTAACCTAACCTCTTTCAGCCTAGTTTATTTGAAGTTGGCAATTTCAGTAATGTTTTTAGGTCTAACATAGCCCTCAATGAATATTAGTTAAATGGACCTGAAAACACTTTGGAAATCACAAAATATTAAATCCCATATTTTCATACTATGAATATATTGTTCACTCAGTTATTGTTACATCTATTTTATTATACAATGATTAGCTATAAATCTGTGAGCTCCGTGAAATTCCAAATCTTGGCTCATTAATTTTTGTACAGACACCTGCACCTAGCCAAGTGTCTAGATTCTTCTTGTATATAGAAGGTATTCATTAGATACAATTTATGTCAACTAATTAGAAATCCCCTATTTTGAACCAGACATATTGATGGTAAAATATATTTTGATATGATATAAAATATTCGTATTGTTCCAGTTTTAGATGCTGTTATAGAGGCATTTTTCTTCTTACTTTTTCAAAGCCTACTAAAAATATCAAAGAAGTCAAAAAGAGGGAAAATATTGTCATCTCCAAGAAAGCAAGGAAGCCCTCACAACTGCAGTGATACAAATTATGAAGTCCACATACTAAATATTGAAATAGATAATCAAACCCACTAAGAGATGTTGACTCAGGCATTATCAATAGGTGCCTTTCCCCAAAAAATATTTGGTAGTTTTTGATTAAAGAGAGCTTAGTTTCTGGGTGATACATAAGAAAAATAGAGAATAACCATGTAGGAATCCTACCTGAGACTCTAGAATGGTAGGGGAGGGAAGCCTCAGAGGGACTTTCTGCCAACAACCTCATTCTATTCTCTACCACTTTGTCTTTCAGCCCGGGCAGTCTGTCAAAAAAGGTGGAAGAAGTAGGTAGTACACTGCTGTAGGAAAACTTGCTGTGATCCATGCAGACTCCTTAAATTAATTAAGAAAAAAAAAAAACTTGAGGGAAGAACTACTTTCAATGTTAAGGAAATAAAATATTTGGAAAGAAGGTGTTTGAGTCCGTAAGCTGAAATAGTGGCTGCCAACTTCCTCAGTACATTTCCAGCTATCCCCTTCTTCTTCCCCTCCCCATTGTACTACTTGGTCGGTTGCTATCTCATTCAAAGAGGAGTAGCGATCAGAAAGAGACCAGTGGATAAATTCATGCATAAAACTACCATTTTCTGTTTCAGTCACGGAGAGGAAAACAAGCAAATAAATGGCACAAGTATATATCACAACAAATACGTATTCTAAAAATAGGGTTCAGAAAGGAGGCAGATGAATTCAAAGAAGAGAGTGTACAGCAATAAAAGCAGTGAAAACAGAATAAGAGTTCAGTAAAAAATGAAAATGGAAATTTAAAAAATGACAGAAATAAAACAGACACTGGAAGCAACACAAATAGAATAAACTTGATTGAAAGCAAAGTCAGAAGCATAGATACTACGTTTGAAAAAATCTGACAAAATGAAATGTGTATAAACAGTGTGAAGTTTTTATAATGAAGAGAGATATGGAAGATAGGGAAAAGAGAGACAACATGTACATAATTGGTGATCCTGAGAATAGGGAACAGAAAAAAATGAATCAATAAAAATACAAAAAGAAAAAGAAAATTGTTACAAAGATTTGAATCTTCAAATTGAAGTTCATACTCTGTTCTAGGACAATTTTAGATAGAACAGTGAATATTAAGAGATATTTTAAACTGTTTCCTGAACTCCAGGGATAAATAAAGATTCAACCAGATGAACATTTATGGAAAAGATACCAGCTACATGTAAGGGGAATAAAGGTTAGCTTTCAATTTCCACGTAATATGAGAAGCCAGAGAAGCAATTTCTACACAGTTCTGAAGGAGGGGAAGTATGACTTAAGTTTTATTTTCAGTCAAATATAATATCAACAGAAAGACATTCTGAAACAAAACCTAGACAATATAGAACCCTGGAGCTCTTCTTTAAACACACGTGCGTGCACATACATGATGAGTCAACATCAGTAGCTCAAGAATGGAGGAACTCTGATTTAAGATGGTTAGCATCAAATCTATCTATGGATAAAAAAATAACAGCTTTAGAAATTATAATTAGAGAATAGCATATAAACTGTGATAATGAAAGCGTGTTAATGAAAATGATTAATATGTGAAAAGGTAATGTTGGAAGAGATATCAGTTAATTTCCTTAACTACATAGCATGGGGTTAATAGCTAATTTTGAAATAGAGCATTCTAACCTAAAGATTTTCCATTTTTCACCTCAACTTTGGAGTGCCCTTGTAGAAAAGAAAACATGTTTTGGGTTTAAAAAACATTTACCTGAATTTCAACTTTTAGTTCAAATTTTCTTTAGTCAAATTAAAGGAAAAGAAAATATAACATTTAAATATTAAAATGTCATATATCATTTGATTCAATTTTTTCAAAATTACGGCTTATGTATGCATACATCTCTCTGATCATTTTTCTACTTTAGTAAACATTTAGCTATGTCTGGAATGATATTTACTTCGTGGTAGAGATGGCTTTTTTTTCTGATAAATGGAATTTGGATTACTTAAAGTGAAACTTTCTAAAACTTCTACTACTTGAAGTTTTTATATAGGACGTGTATCATCTCAGTGAAACAATGGTCATTATTTTAAAAAATTGCAGCCTTACCACCATCTCTTCTTTATAATTTTTTCCATTAGCTACTAAAGAAAGTCCTTGGCAAATACATTATAAATTTTGGAATTGAAATACAAAATAAAAGATATTATAGGAACAATATCTTCCCCAATATTTTAATCTAAAAATTAATTTTGTCTAGAAGAATATATTTCAAGAATGCATATGTTACAAACAGGCACCACCTGGAGTTCCCAGATAAAGATATTTCTTAATTCGTATATTCCATAACCTCACAGGTTATACAATTAGGAAGTATACAGTAGTTAATTAAAGCTGTAAATAGAAGCCAAGATTCTCTTCAACAAAACAATATGACATACATTACAATTTTTGTGTAAACCTATTACCACTGCTGCATCAATTTTATAAGGGATCTATGTAAGCCTACTGTGGTTATAATTTAAGAAAATTACTTGTACACCTGTGAAGCAATGAAGCGTGCATGGTGAAGAATGACAGGAAAAGAAATACTTTTTCTAGTGAAATGAGTAGTGCACAATAGTGATCGACTTCTACAATGAACCAAAATACAAACTAATCTTGATTCTTTGCTTTAAGGGGGAAAAAGATATTTTTTACACACCTCCTTTTGTCTCTGTCCTTCATCACTTGTTTTTAGAGACAAATTCTCTGGAGTGTTTACAAAACAGCAGTCCTGGGAAAGCCTGAGTTAGTGGGTTTTTAGACCTTAGGGCTCTGAGGTACCTTTTCACACCCCAGATGGCACACTGGGAAGGCTAGATATCAGAGATCAATCTACATCCTTTTAAGAGTGAGCCTGTATCCTTTCTGTATTCACCAGTAATAACTTTAAAATTCATGCAAATCAAAAGTGCACATTTGGAAAAAATTACTATTTCAGAATATTATATCAGAGTAACTGTCAGCCTCTTTAAATTAAAATTTTGTTTATACTGAGCTGCTTTACCTGCCTATTACCTTCCTTGAAATTAATTATTCCTCAGATTTAACTGTATGGTATTAATACTTTTAATACTTTTGTATCAAGAAAAGGAAGTAATCTGTACTCATAGCCATCGACAAGTATAACTGTGCTTTTAGAAGTGAGTATGCTGTACTGTGTTCCCTGAGGTCATGGTATAGTTCAGTATAAAGTATTTTAGTGTGACTTTTTGCACGGCACGTGAATGGACTTTGAAACGGCATTGCATGTCTGATAATTCTGTCTCTTTAAATTGTCTGCTTTGCTTATTGGAAATGATGACAATGATTGTTTAAAGGCATTTTTTTTTAGTTTTAACCAATCCTAATAAAGGAAAACATATCTATTAAAAACTGAAATAACTACTCCCTGAAGTAAACAGCAAACATTACAGATATACAACTTTAATTTTGAATGGTAGAGAATTGTATTAAACTAAGGGAGGCAACTTAATAGCATATTAAGGACAGACACCAGATGCAGAAGACAGATCTGAATTTGAGTCAGGTTCTTACACCCATTAGCATTTTTGACTTTGGTCTTTTCACCTAACTTCACTGAGCCTTAATTTCTCCATGTAGAAAATGAAAGATGATGTCTTTCCTATCTCATTTAGGATTGCTGTAATACAATAATATGTATAATAGTATTGCTTAAAGAATATTACTTAGTGACCATTGCAGTGCATAAGAACTGGTAAGATGCCTTACCTGGAAAATATAAGGGAAAAGTGTTGGTCTTTTAGATCATGAAAATATAAGATTGAAAATGGCATGTCTTTGCTACTAATTAATGATTGCTTTATGTTCATGGAGCTATAACATTTTTCCCAGCTGCAGAACATATTATAGTAAGCTCTAGTTATATTTTCTAGGATCACTTTTCAAAGTTTAACGAACACTCATGAATCCCAACCAAAAATCTTGATCACTTTACAGAAGTATATATCCACAACCACGGTGAAGCTGGAAATACGTCAAAGATGTGATTACATTTGTCCAAGTTAAGAGGACAACAAATGAGGGCAGATGCACAATGGACAGGGTTCTTTAGGGATGCTGGGTATAAATTGTGATAATTTTTATCTTCCTAGGGTTCCTGAAGACAAGCAAGTAGATTTTATGTTTTCTATGATGAAAAAGAACAATGATACTTTTTGAAATAAAGCTTTGGAGAAAGTCTGCAGAATAACAAAGGTTTTCATCATTCTAAAATGATAAAGGCAAATATTTATAATTTCCTCATAATTGTAAGCTATAACAATTTATATTATATCTAATAATTTTTAAAAGAAAAATCAACCTAAAGGGAAAAGGGGAGAAGATACTACAGAGAGGACTGAACTGTAGGTGGGCATCTGGGAGATCTGGCACCGAGGTGGTGGCGTTTCTCTTCTCTCTGGGTTTCAGTTCTCTACCCATAAAATAAATGGGTTGGACTAGATGATCCCTTTCAGCTCTAAAATTCCGTGACCTTGTGACATTCTTCATACTCTGTGACATGGGAAGTGCATCACACACTGTAGGGTTCCCCCTTATGTCAGTCAGTACAGTGCACTACACAGTGGATAAGAATGTAGACTCCAGAGCCAGAGAGAGTTGTGTTTGACTTGTATCTATGGAGCTTGTGATTCTTGGCAAGTTACTATAACTTCTCTAAGTTTCTGTTTCCTCATATATCAAACTTAAAGATAATGCCTATAGAGTTCTTGAAATGACAGAAGAGGTAATGTTGGTCAAAACCACGGATGGGTACCCCTGGGAATCCATAGTGGGTTTTAAGGGCAAGTGTTTAAGAGCCCAGGTTCTGGGACCTGATGGTCTGGGACTGAATTCCACCTCTGCACCTGCAACCTTTAGGTCCTTGGGCAAATTACTTCTCAAGTTCTGCTTCCATTTTCTCTTCTGTTTGTGTGGTTGATGATAATACCTACCTCCTAGGGTTGTTATGACGATTAAATTAGTTCATACATATAAAGTGCTTAGGAAAGGACCTGGTAGATGTAAGCACTCTGTATATTTGCTATCATCATCATTATCATCATCATTATTAAAGTTGCACATAGCCTAGGGTGAACTTGGTGCATCATCTTCAAGTTTTAATTCTACTAAAAATTTTAGGGAAAAAATACTTGTTTATATTATCACTGACATGTATATGTTATGGAATAGAATGAAAGTTTCCATAAATGTTGACAATAAAGTTTTAATTTTAACTCCAAAAACACAGTGCAACACTGTAAAGCACTTTCTGGCATACTAATTGCACTCTACAGGTAAATTTCTGTTTTTTTCACTAGCAGTTGTGTATTCTACTGATTTTGTAACCTTTTGAATAATTTGTTATTAAAAACAGAACAAGCTGGCTTTTTTTAAATTTAAATTTAAATTTTTTTTTAAGACAGACTCTTGCTCTGTTGTCAGGCTGGAGGGCAGAGGCGCGATCTCGGCTCACTGCAACCTCCGCCTGCCGGGTTAAAGCAATTCTCCTGCCTCAACCTCCCGAATAGCTGGGACTACAGGTGCCCACCACCACGCCTGGCTAATTTATTTATTTATTTTTGTATTTTTAGTAGAGACAGGGTTTCACTGTGTTAGCCAGAATGATCTCGATCTCTTGACTTCGTGATCTGCCCACCTTGGCCTCCCAAAGTGCTGGGATTACAGGTGTGAGCCACCACACCTGGCCTCTATTGACATAATTTGACAAATAATCTTAATTTCAGTTTAACAATATGATATTTTATAGATTTATATTGTAGATTATTATATTATAGTTTTCTAAGATTCATGGCAAATGTGTTTTTGAAAATGTTAATTCAATTATTAGGTTTAGAAGAAATAATGTTAACCATAAAGGAGTCTAATTTGACAAATATTTAATTAGTATCTACAAATATGTCACACTCTGCTGAGAACTGGGCATACAAAGATGGATATGCTGAAATCCTTTGTGTTGAGGAGTTCTCAGCATTTGGGGTATGGCAAACATTGTTGGTTGGCTGAATCGAAAGCTCTTGCTAACACTCTTTCTTGCATGGCTATACAAAAGCATTGGAAAATTCCTAGCAGCTACTGAGATGCGAGCAGAAACTTGCTGGAAGTAATAGTGGTGGCGAGGGTGGTCTTCTTATCAAAAGAGGAATATTGTGGCTAGTGCTCCTCCAACTCTTCTTCTTACCTTGAGCACAGATCTAATACCTGCAGGGTAGCAGCCATCACTATGAGGTGATAAGCCAAAAATAATTGGAGAGACATTAGGCCTTGCATCATTAAGTCAGCAATCCAACATTAGGTGTCACTACTTCCTGACTTTTTATTTTCAAAGATAAATGATAAACTCTTTTATATTTTAAAACATTGTTGGATTCTCTGTTACTGTATCCAAAGATTATTCTAACTAATGTGGGAAGGAGGTATATTTGCCTACGTACAATTATGAGACATGTTAGTTGCTATACCTATAATAATAACTTTTCTAAAGAACAATATGTATTTATAAATCATATGTGTAATGTTCTACTCTAGTGCATGTGCTTGTGTGTGTGTGTGTGTTTATTTTCCTTTTAATACCATAGTAGTAGTTAGAGTACGATAAATAGTTCTCCAAAAGCAAGAGTCACAATCTCAAAGGGTCAAAAGAGCCCTGACTCAGAAGGAAGAGATATATAGTAATGGAAGGTCATAGGAACAAGTTTGAATCCCTAAAGCCTCCAGGAGAGGGATGAAGAAGAATCTATATTAGAATGACAGGGTTCTTACTTAAATCCAAGTTTCAGAACCAGAGAATGCCAGGGATGAAGAGGAGTGAAGAAGGAGGAAGAGACAGTATGTACAAACCATAACATAGAAAGTCTCTGATGTAAAAGGATTTGTTTTTAGCCACACACTCCAGATGGAGAGGCATGACCTGGGAAAAGGAAATAAGAGATTTGGTGACAGAGGAATGGAGTAAAAAAGTCTAGCAAGAGAAACAAGAGACTGCAAAATGTTCTTGTTTTTTCTCTCAATCTGCAACCATCAAATAGAAAGGAGATTAAAGAGATAATAACACAACAAAGAGCCGTATAAAAAAAATCACAAGAGAAATTTCCCAAAAAACATTGGAAGATTAGGATAAAAATTACCCATTTGCTCAACGAGATATGATACAGGCAAGTAAACAAACAAACAAACAAAAAGCCAGAAAAAATATCTATGGAAATCAAAGTAGAGGTTCAATGAAAAACAGATGAAAGAGGTTATGTATATCGGGAGGAAAATGGAAGAGAAACATGAAAACTTTCATAGACAAAAATATTAGAAGCAATAACAACAAGTGGAATAAACATGACTGAAAACCAAGTTAGGAATATGGAGAAAAGCTTTGAAAAATCCCATAAAATGTAATGCAAATGCACAAAAACACAACATTTATTATGGGAAGATGAGGGGTGTGGAAAGGAAAAAAAAAGGGGATCCAATATAAAGATAATTTTAATGGCATTTTGTATCATGGTAAGGTTAATAAACATTAAAGATAATGAACAAATTTATGTGTTTATTCAGCACGAATACCAAGTCACAAGGATGGAAGCAAAATGAGGTTAATGTTCCCACAGGTTTATTAAATACCAAAATCCTATAGAATTATGTGTAAAAATTCGGAGTACAAGAAAGTGTAACCCAAGGTTTTATACCCTCCCAAGTTATCTTTTAAATATAAATTCAAATGTACAAATGTTTTCAAGCCCATAAGAAGTTACATAAAATAGTATAAATCCTCATTAAGGAAAATTAAAACAAGAAAACACTGAATCACAATAAGGTAAACAAAGCCTTAAAAAGATTCTTATGCACTGGGGCTTTCTCTCTTATTTTGCTCTTTTGAATCCTGAGGCTACCACTTGTGAATATGCCTGAGCTAGCCTACTGGAGGATGAAAGACTACATGGAGCAGGGATGTGCTGTCCTAGCTGAGGCTCCTAAACCCAACAAGCTTATAAGAGCCAGACAAATGAATGGGGCTCTCCTAGACCATCAAGCCCCTACAGAACTGACAGATGACCTCAGAGATGTGCCAGGTCAGCCCAGATGATAATTGCCTTGCTAACTCACACAATTATGAACAAATAAACTATTGTCCTTATGAGTAAAAATAATTGAATAGCCACCCTGTAAAAACAAAACAAAACAAACAAAAAAGCTACAGTAAATTTCAGCCTACTAAGAGGTGAATCAAGACAAAGAATTCAGGAATGGAGGGATTCCAACTAAAAAACCGAATATAAATCTTTAATCAATGTAAATTCAGAACTAAAATTAAAAATCACAGGCATCATGGTTATTGAATAAAACAGAAAATACGTAATAATAAAAATCAAACTGATGGAAGAATGAATGTTCATTCATTCAGCTTTTGTAGCAAATAATGGCCCCAACTTTTTAATGCATAAGTTTTTCCTGAACTCATCAATATTTTATTACTTAATATATTTTGAGGTGTTAAGAAACATTTATCTCTACTGCAGGATAAAGATGGGCATTAAAAAAAAACAAGAAAAAAGAAACGTTTATCTCATTTTTAGTAAATTCATTAATTTAATGTTCTTATACTATGATTAGTTCAAGTATAGCTATATTTAATATGGTACATATATTTAATATAGTGTGGGTAGCTTGAGTCCATTTAAATAAAACTGCTCTTCACTTCCCATCCACATTACCTATTGGCCTTTCTCCTCTGTGGCTTCCTTTGTATATATTTTTATCAAAATATCTGAAATAATGCTATTTTGAGGTGAATGGTTTTTGTGTTATGTATACCTTTTGAGTTACTTCACAATTTTTTGAAGATTTTTTAAAAAAATACTATTTTTATCAATATATTCAGTATGGAATAGAACCTTTCTACTATACTTATTTGTAATAAATTATGGATTTTAAAATTGTAGGAAATGTTGAGTGTTCTTTAAAAGTTGTAACATTTACAGGGAAACACTGGCAAGGGTTTCAGCAAAAAGCCTTTGCCTTATGTTGTCAGGTTTTCTCTTTCACCAGATACCATTTTAAGATTTTAGATTCCAAGTTTGACCTAACTAAAGTTTCATTGGCAGTTGAAGTTCCTAAAGTGTGAAAGTCCTGCTTGTCAAATATTTTATCTCTGATTTTAGAAATGAAAAAAAAAAAACATGAAAAATGTACATTTAAGGGCTATTTTATGTTAAAAAAAAAAAAAGTCAGATTGAAGCCAATAAGAAGTTGGTCAAGAATGATTTAAAAATCAAGAAATTATTTTAAAGTTAGCTACTTTAATTTCAATATCCAAATAGATCCAAATAGTGGGAGAGGAAAAAAAGCCGATTTGTTAATTCCTTGGAAATACATGGTGAGTCACATTCTAATTTCGGTTCAGTGTGTTGATGCTAAACGGGAACTGACACCCAAGAATTTGAAGGTAAAATCTGGTTTAGGAGTCACACAGACATAATTGACCATGCTTTTGAACCTACAGTGAAGAACCAATAAGCAATACATAATTTTTAAGACTGTAAGCCGGGCATGGTGGCTCACGTCTGTAATCCCAGCACTTTGGGAGGCCAAGGAGGGTGGATCATTTGAGGTCAGGAGTTCAAGACCAGCCTGACCAACATGGTGAAACACCATCTGTACAAAAAATACAAAAAAATTAGCCGGGCTTGGTGGTGCATGACTGTAATCCCAGCTACTTGTGAGGCTGAGGCTGGAGGATGGCTTGAACCCAGGAAGTGGAGGTTGCAGTGAGCTGAGATTTTGCCACTGCACTCCAGCCTGGGTGACAGAGTGAGACTCTGTCTCAAGAGAAAAAAAGATTTAAGACTGTAATTTTGAGTAAATAAAGAGAACAAACATATCAAACCGAATTTGAACATTCGAAGATATTTATTTTAAATAGCTCACCATTAAAATGTTTACATCTTATAGTGTGCTGATGGCATCATAATTACTCAAGTTTTAAATGAATTTAAACTTTTATTATGTAATTTGTAAACTTTGTAATACATAATTATGAATCTCCTAAATAATTTAGAGTTCTACTTTAGTGGGTTGAGGTTGAAGTTATAAGAGAATGGAAAATATCTGGGGGATTTGTCCCAGGAAAAAGCTAAGTTTTTGGAAATAGAAGTTGAATAAACTACAAAGTAAATGAAGATAAAATTACTCTTTTCAAGATGTAGAGTAGTATATACATAGCACAGAGAGAGGGAGAAAGAGAAGGGGCGGAGGGGGAGAGATTCTAGCTTCTACTTTTGCAAAGTTTATTATCAAGTTGGTAAGACATATATTTTAAGAAGCTTAAGCATACCTCTTAACTATTAAGTGGTGTGATAAAGAGAAGAGAGTACAGCTTTGGAATCAGGCAGAAGTAAGCTTAAAACCTGACTCTGCCACTTCCTGTCTCTGTGACTTTGTGACTTCACTTTATACAACTCAGTTTCCCTGCATGAAACAGGCACAGGAGTGCTTACCTTGCAAGATAGTTGCAAAAAGTTGTTTGTAAAGTACCTGGCACTGTACTGTTCAACAGTAGATAATTACTGTAATAATAGAATTATGAGAAAAGATGCCAAATAATTTCGAAATAAATAATCAACAAAAAAACATGGAGTAGCCTGGGTGTGGTGGCTCATACCTGTAATCTCAGCACTTTGGGAAGCCGAGGGCAGATCACCTGAGGTCAGAAGTTTGAGACCAGCCTGGCCAACATGGTGAAACCCTGCCTCTACTAAAAATAGAAAAATTGGCATGCACCTGTGGTGGCATGCACCTGTAATCCCAGTTACTCGGGAGGCTGAGGCACGAGAATCACTTGAACATGGGAAGCGGAGGTTGCAGTGAGTCGAGATCACTCCATTGCACTCCAGGCTGGGGAACAGAGCAGGACCCCATCTCAAAAAAAAAAAAAAAAAAAAAAAGATGGAGTAAAATAAACAAAAGCATTACTTTTACTTTTGCTTGTTACCTTTAGAGATTAACTGCAATTTGAGACCACATACCTTTTTTTCTGATTCATCAGATACATTCACCTTTGCCCCCTCTTCCCGTAACTATTGTTTCTTCAGCAGTAACACTGGGAAGTCACTAGGTCTACAAAGTTGCCTCCCATATAAAACCTATGGCCTATGTGATCACAGGCACAATGAACAGGTGAAGGAAGAAGTAATTTTGAATTGAAGTATCTTGACTTATTGGGAAATATAATGAAGGAAATGAATGAACTAGGAACTGAGATAAGGAATGTCTGCTTGGGAGAAGTGATTTAGATAAAGTGTATTTAGATCAAGCATTGTTTCCCCTTTATGCCACTTCCACATTGATTAGGAGGTTGGTAAAGATGTGAAAATTAGTAAGGGGCAGGGTTTTAACCAAAGGTCATCATTTTTCTATTGAACAGCATCATTGGCTTTGGAAATCATTTTCTTCAAATGGAATGAAAGAAAAAAGCAGTAAAATGTCAAGAAATCGCTTTTTAATTTATTATCCAGATAAAATATTAGCATTTGTCTCCACTGGAAAAAGTAATCCATAGGAAAAGGAGCTTGTAGGAAAACACCAATATCACATTGTGTACTATTTCCTGTTTTTGTGATTATCTCTATAAAACTACCTTGAGGCTTTGGTGAGTAAATAGTAACAAATTCAATCTTCCTAATTTTGTCCTTTTCTTTGGGGGTGATACAGCCTAACAACAAAATCTGTTCTTAAAATATTGCGTTGTACTAGAGCTATTTCCCTTTTTGACTGGAGGAAGTGCTGGCTTTGTCAGACTGAACATAGTTGTATATGTTTAAACAAAGAATCAGAAACAAGAAACCTGCAGAGTTCCCCAAAACCAGCAAATATTTTGTAAAGATAAGAAGTAGTGAATAATTGATGTGATATAAGTTAAAAAGGCATTTATCAGTGAGTATACTAGTCTTTTGAAAGCAGTGTTTTGTTAGACTAAGGATTTCAACTACCTGCCAATGCCATCAGTTATCTTGACTTACTGTAGGATTAGCTCAGTAGTCCTCTATTAGAATGGATCAAGGTTACAGGCAATTATGATGATTTCCACTGAAAAAAATGCCACAAATATCTTGTGTTTCAAAATTTCTGTGATCAGCATTTTTGAGGGAAGCAGCATTATGGGAAGAAAAAGCTGACAGAGATGAAGTATCAGACACCATGCCACGGGGCTGTCCTTACATGTGTCATCATTTTAACAGGGAAGCAAGGTGTATTTCTCACCTTTTCTCATCATCATCATTACCATTTTATTTTTTGATTCACGTGAATATCAATAGGTGGCTTGTGTCCATGTTTTGACTTTCTTTAAAGACAGTAAGAAATTTTATAAAGAGTCAGACTTTTAAAGCAAAAATCTTTCTCTGAAACTTTTTTGTAGAAATCAAAATTCAGACCTTCTTCTCAATTCAATGACCCTGTTAATTAAGTATTTGTCACTACTCAAATACATGGTTGATACACAGCCATGGCTCCGCAGCCAGATCTTGGCAGGTGGCTTTTTTTTTTTTTTAACATCAAAAGGCAGGTAAGTTATTTATGTTATGTGAGAAAACTGGTTTGATTCAATGTCTACAAATATTACCTCCACTCAATATTTGTAACCATTGTTTCAGAATATAAGCCCTTTGAGTATAGAAATTCCAGACCTTACTTATGCAATCAGAAACATGTGCAAGGTACAGTCTCACATTTTATTCTCTTTCATTTTATGCTGCACTTTGGCTGATACATTGCAAATGTATGTTAAAATCAACCACCCTCTGCTAGAGGTAATACATGAATCTATTAACAAAATTAACCCCTCAATTTGTATTGATTTCTCCAGTTAACTGGCCAGAATCTAACTAGTCTCTAGAGGAATAGGACCTGGGCAGTCAAATTCTGCATGAAGATAGGGACATCCAAATATTTGCCACTAGTTATATGTTAATAAGACTCACTTGAAAAAGTAATATGAAATAGATTTCATGGTTAAGTAAATTTTGCAATTGCACAAGTTAAATGTAGATAAAATATTTCTTTACTTTAGGACTTATAAGGGACTTCAATATATGAATAGATTAGGAGAATCCTAAGGATTGGGAATATGGTATGCAAAGTTTCTCAAAAGTATTGGATCTTGGAACCTCTCTGCACTCTGATGTTTTTGAGAAATATCCCCTAAGACTGAAATACGTGGAACATACTTTGGGAAATATTGGCGTAGGGCTTGAACACTTTGTACAGTATGTGAAGCTCTTTTTATGCAAGGAATAGTTCAAGATCATTCAGTATTAGGGTTAAAGCAGAAGATACCAAAGAAAGGAGATTGACCAAAATGGTCAGGAAGTCATGGACCTTAATTTTGTTTATTTCCCAATATTATTAGTCATAAGCATAGGCACCGTGGCTGAATAATTGGGGCAGCCTGATTCAGCAAGCATCCTGGTAAGGAATGAAGTCACTGTGGCAGGATGCATAGAATATTTCAATGGAAAGGGGCATTGTCATTATGTTTGAGTGTTGTAGCTGAAATACTGCATATGTTAGTGGCCTATGAACACAACCATGGCATTATAAATAGTATCATAATTACTGTGAAAGCAATACTGCATCTGATGAATGTATTTTATTCAGCAACCACAAGTCTTATGAAGAGTATATTTTAGGTAATGAAAACTTGAGCCTTTGGTATGTTTAGGGTAATAATGATATTAAGTTTTTATCCTTTCCTAGTCTAGTTTATAAAAAAAGTTTTTATTTATATGAAGACATTAATAATCAAATACGTGCTAAATAAAACCTAATTGTGTTTATTTAACCCAGCAATTATATATGAAATATGGCCAGTGACTCTGGAATTAAAAAAAAAAATCTACTTGGTAACTTAGTATATTAGCCTGATTTTTGGAAACAAGTTTTACAAACAAGTAGGCATCCTGAAATAAATGGCCCAGTATCCTGCTAGCCATTAGATCCATTAAACACAGCTCTGAGATAATTTACCTGTGTTCACTGTGTCAAAGGAGTAATGTTAGACTGTCATAAATAACCACTTTTAAAGGAATTTTTTTCTTTTTGTTTTCTGCTCCTCAACCATAAATACCAGTTAAATTAAAGTGGCTCCTATCTATGGCTTGGATTTAGATTCAACCTTGTAGAAAGCATTACTTTTCCTATCATTAAATTGTTTCTCACTTTAATGAGAAATATTTCTCACATTGAAAACATTTCTCACTTTTACAGAAAGGCTTTCTGTAAGTTTAGAATGTAAACAATGATCCTAGATGACTTGCACTACTCTGAGAGTTAGTAGTTGTTTGAAGTTATTTGTCCACTGAGGACTTTGGCAGAGGCAAGGGCAGTTTGATATAGAAGTAGAATATTATAGATAAGAAGTAATTACTTATTGTTTTGAAAAAGCTTCCTATTCAACTCTGTTTAAGAGAATATGAGGAAAATTCAAAAAGGGGAAATTAGTGGATTGAATCCATTTCAAGTCAGAGAGCTTAGAGATCATTGAATCCACCATCTAATTTTTTTAGGTGAAGAAACTGAGCTCCTGAAAGTTAATAAGGCTTGCGTATCATCAGTCAACCAGACGGTGACCCTCTCGGAACCTAGGTCTTCAGACTCTAAGACTCATACCCATTTCTGCACCCTCTGCTTCCTCAATGTCTATTTCCCAGCCATGGTGAAGTCCTGATTGGAAGAGAAATGCCTGGTTGTAGCAAATGTAGTTTTAGGAATAAGCAAGTTTCCTAAGCTCCCTGGTAATGATGACAAGGCTAAACAGAAAGAAAAGGAAGAGATACAGTCAGTAGAAATGGGTGGGTTTCTTTTCCTGTAGCACCCTTGTTTTTCACGTGCTTTGAGATAGTGTGAGTGTGCCTTTTGTGTCCTGGATGTGTGCCTGACAGGGTGTATGTAAATCACAGTTTTGTAAATTGAATTGTGAATACAATTAGTATCTACTAAAGTTGTCCTGTGGTAACTTTCTTTATAAAATTATTCTTTTTGAGTATTAAATACTAAATTTATCTGTTGGTAATTCTACATAGTAATGATATATTAGAAGATTTTTAAAAGTAATTAGAAAGTTTTACTTCAAACTGGTGAAAAACTATATTCCTCTAAATTTTTCACCTGTCTGTGCCCCACATACACATTTCCCCATCCTTCTGTCCCCCACGCATCTTCAGCTCCTACTTCACTTTTTGGTTTTAGGTAAATTTCCATGAGTACCTAGCATTCTAGAAGTGAACCCACGGCCCAAATTTTATGATTTTATTATGAGGGTATTAGTTTATTTAATTATTACCATTATTATTATTATTTATTATTATTTTTTGAGACAGAGTCTTGCTCTGTTGCCAGACTGGAGTGCAGTGGCTCCATCTCGGCTCACTGCAACCTCCGAGTCCCTGGTTCAAGCGATTCTCCTGCCTCACCTTCCCGAGTAGCTGGGATTGCATGCACGCGCCACCACTCCTAGCTAATTTTGTATTTTTAGTAGAGACAGGGTTTCAACATGTTGGCCAGGATGGTCTCGATCTCCTGACCTCGTGATCCACCCGCCTCGGCCTCCCAAAGTGCTGGGATTACAGGCATGAGCCACCGCGCCTGGCGTATTTAATTTTTATAGTCCTTTCTTGGACTGTTCTTTCCTATCTTCTCTCTCTACTTTCGCATTTTATTTTTTAAACTCAACAGAAGAGTTTGAAAGCTGCTGAGTCAGCCCTTGGTCACTTTCCAGCCTGTTGTGCATGAGTAATTGACTTTGGCTAGACATACCAAAATTAAATTCTCAGATTGCCTTAGCTTTTACAGAATTGCACTGGCATTCTTCTCTACTCTTCATAATGCACTACCCATAGAATTTTATTGTAATTGTCAGGTGGGGGATGAGGGAGAACTTGTATTCATACTAACTGACTTTACATCAAGATTTCTTCTATTGAATTCATATATCTGGTTCAGTTTAATTCAATGTAAAGACTCCTGTAATAGGAGGCAGCAGATCTGACTTCTGTTTCCTGGGTAAATTATGTAACTTCATGGTTTCTTTATAGATACAGAGGTTGGAGGAGGTGATTGTAATTTTTAGCTTGTCATAGTTTTGTGATTACTGAACTGGCCTTAAGCCCAGTTAAGTGGAAGACGTTGTGCACGTAGGTGTTGTCTGTCATAGAACTAACTAGGTAGCAGTCAACATCATTGCAATAAGCAGGTCAGCTTCATTTATCCTGCAATTAACCTTCTTGTGCCAATTCACCATCAACTTTCCTCATCAGCTGTCTTGTCTATTGGGCCAGCAAGAGTAGGGGCAGTCTTTTCTTACTTCAAGCACTCACCAATTATTTATGTAAGAGGATTTTAGAAATCCATTCCAAATGGTTTTACTTCTGCAGCACCTAGTAATTTATCTAAAGATTCTTGTAAATGTTTCTCTTGAGCTCATATAGCAATCTTAAAAGCCGTCCTCAGGAAACCAGATACAGTCATCTGGAAGGCCCTATATTTTTATAGTAGGGCCTTCTAGAGTTGTTAGAAATGTGGAGAAAATGCTATCATGATAATTTCCATGTATATTAAAGCTTCAGTAGTTTTAATTGTGAAAACAGCTATCCCGTAAATTGAAATGCTAGTAAGACAAATGGATGCATTGTATTAAAGCTGACAGAGCAGTGACTGGGAAAATCTAGTCACTGATCTAAAGCCAAGACAACAAATCAGATGACCTTCAATGACTTTTAATTACAATTTGTGAATACATTTCTGTTATTAGAAAAATATTTTAGGAAAATAAGACTAGAATTAGTATACAAATCAGAAAAATTGATGGTTAAGTAATCTCTTTGTCAGTGATGTAAAATTCAGCTAAGATAAATTAATAAAATACAGTAAAATTGGCAATTGTTTTTTACATTGACTTATGAAATGTACATTATTCATTTCTACTTTCTATCTAAGTTAAGGCCTATTTCATCCCAGACTAACCCAGATCTAGTTCATTATGTTTCCAGAAGCACCATTTACAGGTCGGCATTTAATAGTATTTGTTTTGTGACCTAAAGGGATGCATGCTGTCTGATCACCTCTATAGTTAGATAAGAGAGACAATAGTGATTGAAGCTTCAAGCTAAACATTGAAGGATTTTATGGCATAATCATGTTCTGATCCATACAAGATGACAACAGCCCAGTTTTCTGTGTAGTACAAATTGATGATATTAATTTAATTATTAGATGCTTACCTATCCAAATACCTTGATTATATATTATTTTTCAGAAATCCCAAGTTTTTTCTTGAAAATGTTAGCCAGAAGGCCTCTGATAATTTCAACTTCCAGTGTCAATTTAGCAATGCCCGTTATTAATTAATCGATTTACATTGTAGTTTAGTCACAGGTCTTTTAATGGATACATTTTAAAGCATAAAATCATGTTTAAATTATTGAAATAACTGAAGTCTTAATGAAATATCTGAGTGCAAACCATCAATTGAAAATGATAAATAAAAGTAGTACAAATATCTTTAATTTTGAAATATGAGGGTTTTCTGTGTTTCTATAGTGTTCCAATTTTATTAACTTTTGCCCCATGTTCTGTTTTCTTTACAACTAAAATATTAAAAAAAATTTCTAATTTAATTGTCTTATATTGACAGAAGTTCTGAGTGATACTGAATTTTTGGTGTTGATTGAGATTTGCTTTATGTATATGTTCAGTTTTAAAGCTTATTATATATTTAAGTAGAATGTGTGTTCTCTAATTGTAGGGTCCATGGTTTTACATATATACATTGGAGCAAACTTTTTAGTTGTGTTATTTATATCTCCTACAATCCACTAATGTCTTTTGCTGCCTGATGTATCAGATATAAGAAAAGTATATTGAAATCTCCCATTATTGTTGATCTGTGACAATTGCTCTTTCTAATCTCAATTTTACTTTGTATATTCTGGACAATGTTATTACTCACATATGAGTTTGGAATTACTGTATTTTTTGCTGATTCCTTCTTTATTGTTTCATAGAAACTTCTTTATTTCCAATGTGCCTTTTTTGCCTCTCTACAAGTGTCTCACTTTCTTTTGTTCATTGTCATTCTTCATCTTTTTATTTTCAACTTTTCTGTGTCATTGTATTTTATTTGTGTGTCTTGCAAAAAGCATAAAAATGTAATTTGCAATATCTGTCCTTTACTTGACAACTTTAGTCCCTTTGTATTTATTGGGTCATTGATATATTTTGATTTATGTCTACATTTTATTTTGTGCTGTGCTTTTACATTAACTATGCTTCTTGTGCTTTAAAAAAGTACTGTTCTCTCTTCTATTTTGAATTTTATTCCCGCAACTAGTACTAAAACAACAGTGTATACTAAGTAAACATAGAGTAAGGAGGCACTTCTTTCTGCTTATAGAAAAAGAATTGTAGCATTGGAGTTTATGGGAAGATAGATGAGACATAAATCTGGTGAGATATGCAAAGGCTGTGCTAAAATGCCGTGCCAGGAATTTGGTTTGCATCTTATTTATGTAGGGAAATGGCATCAGCCATTTCATTTTAGAATTATAATTACAATTGTTGGAGAAGAATGAACTGGAATGGGGAGAAATGAGGGGATAAAACTGAGGCTGGTGGGCAGGGAGGCCAATTAGAAAATCATTACAATAATCCAAGTGATGAATGATGATGCAGTGGTAGTGAACTTGAAGAGAAACAAATAGATTTGCAATATATTCAGGAGGAAGAGTCAATAGGTCTTAATCACCAATTAGGAGTGTGGGGATGGAGTAGAATGGATGACTGTAGGCTTTTGGCTTGGGTGATTTTGTGCATAGTTGAGCCACTAACTAAGAAGAGAATAGGAAATAGCAACAAATTTGAGGACTTCCTCTGCCTGGGGAACATTTCTCTTATAGATTGTTTTGACAGAATAAGGTATAAGATTATTTAATGAGGTATTTAGATGACAAACTTGCTTGGGAAGAAATATGATAGAACAGAGAGATGATTTCCTAATAAAGAGGGAAAGAATATCCAGAACCCTGAATTTAGGAAAACAGTGTATAGGAGTATTTAGTTATATGAATACATATTAAGAGAGATGTTTGCTAAATAGCATGGACCTAAAGGTTTTGCCAGAGCTTATGAACAGACAAGAATTTGGTTTAACTGTTCTAGATATGTCTTTGAAATGTTATTGTTTTATCAGTTATTAGATGATACATCATGCTTAAAGTGCTGGTTTTAAAATAAAATCTAATTGAAATAACACAGGTAAATTAATTTTTACAAACAAGAAAGAATTTGTGGTCATTTGGTAATAAACAAGTATTTTCTGCTCAGATTGTATCTCAGTCACATTCATTTTTATAAGACTTCTGCCTATGAATAGGATATGTGAGTCACAACTATGGAAAATTAGGCCTCTGAAATGCTGAAATAACACAAAGGGTTGTTTTGCTAAACACTTGACACTAAGCAAGGATGAAAAAGCTGCTTGATGTGCACATCATCTTCTGCTCTTATTCTTGCCACTGTATCTAAAAGTTTTGGGAACTGATGACTCTCTCTTAGTATTAATATCAACAGATCTATAACTGATATCCAGGCAGCTAAATGTCTGTCTTATTCTTGATTGTTTTTTGCATTCAATCCAAGATAAAATATTAAACCTCTTGATTTAATGTCACAAACCAGTAGTACTCACAAAGCTGAATTACAGACTGTCGGCAGGTGGATAATTGCTGAACATTTACAGATGTTAGTTCACATGGAATTGTTTAGAATTACTATGTTTAACAGTGTAATTGTAGAGCAAAATTTCAAATGCTACTTTAGACAATATTTTTGCACATACCCTTAGAAATTTTTTTTCCATAAGTTGAGCAAACGGAAAACTGCATAGGCTCTAATTAACTTAAATAAACACATAAGTGATTGACACAAACATGCTGGGTTTTTTTGTTTGTTTTTGTTTTTTTTTTGGTAGAGACGGAGTCTTGCTCTGTCACCCAGGCTGAGTACAGTGGTGCGATCTTGACTCACTGCAACCTCTGCCTCCCAGGTTCAAGCAATTATCCTGCCTCAGCCTCCTGAGTAGCAGGGACTACAGGTGCATGTCACCACACCCAGCTAATTTCTTGTGTATTTTAGTAGAGACAGGATTTCACCATATTGCCCAGGCTGGTCTCAAACTCCTGAGCTCAGGCAATCTGCCCATCTCGGCCTCCCAAAGTGCTAGGATTACAGGCGTGCGCCTCTGTGCCCAGTCCAAACATGCATTATTAAATAAGCTTATCTTTGAGATATATTAATGGCACTCTTGCTCTTTTTACTTTGTTGCACAGCTACTAAGTTAGATAGATAATTGCTTTGATTCAGGATGCATTAAAATTTTTAATGCATTTGATAACATCTCTAATTATATATTATCAGTCTCCTTGAAACCATTAAACTTCATTTATCAACAGAGCTTTGAGATCTACTTGTGCAATGAAGTAGCTTAGGCAATAGAGAGTAAGATGAAACACAGTTCAGTCCTAAGTAGTTTTCAGTCTAGTAGGAGAATATTTAAAAATATATAAATAAGTAGGCAAAATAAAGCATACTAAATTAATTTACAAGTGATTGTGTTGGATATAGTAGTAAGGTAATGTGAAAATAATTTATAAGTTTATAGGATACAATAATGTAATAAAGCACTGAATACAATGTCTAATGCAATATCAGTACTCCATAAATATTAGTTCTTATTAGATTTATGAAACAAAGATGGGAGTGTATAATTTCCTATGTGGATTTCAGGAAGTTTTGTAGCGGCAGTAATGCTTGCATTAGACCGTAAGAATGATTATAAGTTCATCAGGTTAAAGGCGAGTGGGGGAGAGGATTTGAAGATCTTTTAAGCAGAAGGAGCAGTGTGAGCAAAGCTACAAATTAGTGAGACTCAGTCTGAGTGTTAGTAGTCTGGCATGGATAGGTAGCAGATGAGGAAAGAACCTGAACTTAATAAAAAATATAGAGATCTAGACAAGAGCCAGATAATAACGTTAAGGATTTGTAATTTATCCTGTAAGAATATTGGTAACCTTTGAAAGGTATTAAACAGGTAGGTATGGGTAATTTTATCTGCTTTGTGTTTTAAAAAGATCACTCGGTGAATGTTTGGAGAATGGATTAAAAGAGGTACATCTAGAAGCAGGGGGTCCAGGTAGCTGACTGCTACCATGGGTCATGTAGGAGATGACGAGGACTTGAACCAAGGCTATGGCAGTGGGCATGAAGAAGAGGAAACTGGTCAGTGTGACATAAAAGGATGAGATCTTGTGTAATTCCCAGGACTTGGTAATCAATTTGATATGAGAAGTAAGAGAGAGGAAAAAGTGTCTTCAATGACACCCAAGATTCTGTCACAGAGGCCTGGGTGGATGGTGGTTCTATTCACTGAGAGAGAAATACAAAGGAGGAGAGTTTGGAAATCATGGGTTATGTTTGATATTATGGAGTATGCAGTATTTCTGTGTCATTCAAGCAATGACACCTCAGAGGAATTGGAAACGTGGCTCTGTTGCTCAAGTGACACATCTTGGGTTAGAGATCTAGATTTAGGAGTATTTAGCGTATACTTGGAATGAGAAGGAATGAACTCTGGGAAATAGCAGGACAGAAGTAGCAGGAAGATACACCTTGTGGAGAGTTCCATCTTGGCAGTGTGTTGTGGTATTAGCTGAGCCCATGTTTTCCACTTGTTGCATTATGGTTTCCTAGTTTTACATTTCATATTGTAACATTTGGCAGATTTTAAATAACTTGAACAATGTATGGAAATTCTCGAAGGACTGATGTTTTGTGAAACTTCTTCACAATAATTCTTAGATATACAAAGGCCTGCAGCTGTATTCTATAAATAGTATTGAATATAGTGAAATAGTCCTCAGGCTATTCTTTATCTTTTCATAACTTGAAATGTTGAAAATTCTGTTTGGTGGCAAGTCATGATTTTGTCAGCAATTTTCACAGTGTCAGATCTGCCCATCTTGAGAGTAAAGAATTGAAATAATGAATCTTAGGTATCCTTGGTACTTAATGCTATTTTTGTGTCATTTGCTATTGTAATATTACTTCAACTGCTTTTTTTCCTACTTTAGAAGTTCAGCATGATGTGAAACTAGGAATTGCAGATATTTGGTAATTGAAGGATGAAATAGGAATGTTCTTGTGCTTTTAAAGAGACTCACACTGAGCTTCATTCCATTTATTAAGTGAGCTAATTTGTTCCACACTGTACCTAATTTAGAAGCAAATTTTGAAGTTATTAGCTAAAGGTGTGATTAACAAAGGCTAGGCAAACCCATTTTTAACTACGTTAAATGTCTGTATAAAGCTTGGAGAGCATTTTCCTTTCTTCTTTCTTCTTTCTTTTCATCTTTTCCTTTTAACCACTGGAGTACCTGGGTAGTTGCTCCTTTACATTACTTACTGGCTTTTATACAAGGGACCTGCTATAAGAATATAGTGATGGCAACTCAATTACTACCTGAATGCTACTTATTTCTAGGAGTTTAGCTTGGTTAAGATAGTCTGACCTGGCATGATTAATATTTACAAGTGGAGAATTAAACCTTTTACTTCAGTTTTTATTCAGTCTGTTCACCAAGTTTACATTGTCCTGCTGTATCTGGCAATGTACTTGGTGCTATCAGAAGACACACAAAATTAAAACTTTTGACCAAAGAGCGTAGTCTAAATATTGGGAGAAAGAAGACAAAAATTTGTCTAAGAATAAATCAGATAAGAGAGGTACTATAAAAATTTACCAGAAGAAATTATAAAGCTTAGATGAAGGACACAAAGAAGATCTAACCAAATTTGTGAAACAAAATATGTTATTGGAACACCAAAAGTCATAAATATTTTTATTTTCCCCACATAATCTAAAATATAGGCTCAATAAAAGATGGAGGTTTTGTCTGTTTTTTTCATTTATGTCTCATTAGTGCAAGAGCATAATAGGTGCTCAATAAACATTTGTTGAAGAATGTTATTTGAAAGTTCACTCAAAAATCACATTATAAAACTTGAATGGAACCAGATAAGTTAACTCTAAAATTCGTAGATTCATAGTTGGAAGGAAAAGGGTCCAAAATGATGTTGAAGAAGCCTAATGAAATGACAAGGCTTGTCCTGCCAGAGTGCAATAGATTGTTATTTCCAAATATGATCACAATACTATTTTCTTTCCCAGGTACTTTTTAGCAATGTGACATTGCCACGCCTCCATTAAGAGGTGCAGTCTACTTTACCTTCTTTTAGTCTACTTGTAGGAATAGAATAAGGCAGAGGTGGCTTTGAGTGATGTCTGAGGCTAGACTTTAAGACATCTGCAATTTCTGCCTTTGTTTTTTGGAATATTTCTTCTTGGATTCCATCTGTCATGCTTTTCAAAGCTCAAATAGCCACATAGAGATACCCACATGGAGAAAAACAAGGCTTTAGTTGAAAACCCCAGCTGAGCTCCCATTTGTCAGCTAGCACTGTGGTAGTCAACCATGCGAATGAGGCTATTTTGGACCTTATGATTGTCTCAGTGCCTGGGCTGATACCATGGGAAACGGAATTCTATGGTTGCCCATAAAATCATGGAAAATAATGATTTTTTGAGAAAATCTCCACTGTTTTGTTTTGCAGCAATAAATAACTGAAACACCAATACAGAAAACTTATAAAGCTGTAATAATTAAAGCAGTATAATAATGGTACAGGGATATAAAAATGGTCAAATTGAAGAGGATAGAAAGCCTCAAAGTAATCCTCACTCATAAAAGCCTTGTTGTATCACTAAAAAGGCATTAAAATTGAGAAGAAGGAAGAACTAGTGGATTAATTAATAAATAAGAAGTATCCATAAGGAAAAATTAAAATTAGATTCTTGCTTCACATTATGAACAAATACAAACAACAGATTCATTACAGACTTAAATGTGATCAACAAAATGTTAAAACTGTGATAAGAACATTTAAGAAAATAGTTCTATAACTCTGGGATAAAACATTTTCATCCAAGGCATTAAGCGTTAAATGAAAAGACTGATATATTTATTCACTAGAATTTAAATTTCTGTTGCCATTAAAAAAAAGTAAAGGACAAGTCACAAACTGGAAGAATATATTTGTAATGCATAGAACTAGAACTGACAAGGAATTTTTATTCAGATAAACTAAGAACTCCTAGGAAGAAGAAGGAGGAAGAGGAGTGGAGGAGGAGGAAGAGGAAGAATAATAGGAAAAGGAGGAGGGAGAAACTCAAAGGAACAACAAATAGGCAAAGGATATAAACAGTCGATTTACAGAAGTGCAAAACCAAAGGACAAATAAACATGTAAAAAGATGCTTAGCTTCACCGGTGATTAGGGAAATAAAAATTAAATCAATAATAAGATTGCATCTCACAGCCATTAGATGATAAAAATTAAAGCATGACAATACATATGTCTAGGAGGTACAGAAACTGAAACTTTCATTCACTGCTGGCTGGAATGTAAATTGACATTAGTTCTTTGGAGAGCAATTTTGGCAACATCTGGTAAGGCTGAGGAAGTCCATATCCTAATTGTTGACGTTCACAAAGATACATACAAGGATGTTTGCTGGAGAGTGACTGGATCAGATCCACCCTGGGACTTATACGGTGAAAGAAGATCCAAGACAGAACACTGAGAGGGGAGGTATGAAGGTTAATGGCCAACAGCAGTGGTGAGTAGATGGCCGTCTTTCTAGAATGAGATTTCTTTGGTATAAAATAATCATAACTGATTAAATGAAAGTATTTGATAATATTCTGGCATATATACAGAAGAGACTAGAAAACTAGAAAATATCCTACATGTGATATACTTTATGAAGTTTAAACAGCACAGAGTTCTCGCAAATGTTACTAATGATGAATACAATATTTTGTTTTCTGGTGCATGCCTGTAGTACCAGCCACTCAGGAGGCTGAGACAGGAGAATCGCTTGAACCCGGGAGGCGGAGGTTGCAGTGAGCCGAGATCGCGCCGTTGCACTCCATCCTGGGCAACAAGAGTGAAACTCTGTCTCAGTAAATAAATAAATAAACAAATAAAAAATTTGTTTTCACTGAGTCTACAAAATGTTTTTACTTGTTAGTGTTACTTTATAATGTTCAAATATACCCTTTTAAATTACTTCAAAAATCAAAATAAATAGAGATAAAACATGATGGTGTTACCTGTGATTTAGTGTTAATATAATTTTCTGAGACAGGCTATTCATGTTGATAAAATATCCTTTAATTTTAAAAAGGATTATTTTAAATATTATTTCAGAAGAGCGAACTAATTCCCGGACATTGGCACTCAGAAATATATGTCTTGATAAGTAATGTGCAGCTCATTTAAATAACTTCCCTCAAATTATACTAATTTGAAATATGAAAATTTAGAAAACCTGGCATAATGATATTTTTACTTCCCTGAATGTTTGAAAAGTTGGAAAAGCTCCAAAGGGCTGCTCATGTACAAAACCCCTGTGTTGTGTGTTTTTAGAATATCTGTTCTTCAAGGTCAGAGGTTATTTTCTGAAGGTTCTTCTGCAGGGTATCTTGTAAGACTTGTACCACTAGCAAATACATTTCCATCATTAGCAGATACTTCTGTCACCAAAATGTTCAATACATGCCCTCATGATTACTCAAAAAGTGTTAAGTGTTCATAGGAATAATGATGCTTTGCTTGACCTACCATTCAAAAGAAATTAACTGGAGTTCTACTTGGGCTGCTGAAACTGACATGGTAAAGATGCCCATGATACTAGTGAAATTTTACTTCCTTGAATAGGATATCTGTATTGGTAAAGGACAGATTTTTGTTACATAATTCAATTTATGAACATTATCATATAGTGAGACATAAAATTCCAGATTATCCAGATTATCCAAATGAATCTCAACAGGTTCAATGTTAGCTTTGCTATAAACATCCATTATCCACGTGGTGTAGAGAAAAGGACACTTATCTGGTCCACACTGGCTCCTAACTTGTTGAGTCATCTTGAGCAACATTTGACCTCTTTATTTCTCAGTTACCTTGAATGCTAAATGTGGGTATTAGATTAGAACTAGATGATTTCTAGTTTTTTCTATGATTCTCTAGGCATCCATGTACAAAAAAAATCTAAATAGGTTCCATCTGCAAACATTCCTGGAAAAATATGGTGGTTAGAAATTCCATATGCTAAATATGTTCAATAATGGGTGGGTTGAGCCTCTGTGCATCTTTCTTACTTAAATGGAAACAAGGATGTGGTTAATTCAGAATAGAGAAGAACTGTGGTAGCTTCAAAGGATAGTACTACAGTTTCAGAGTCTCTTCACCTGGCCACAGCACTACAGTGTTGTGTGGCTGCTGTGGATATTGGGAGCAATGGTACACATTGGCCCCACTTCATTACTTTTGCCATGGAAGAGAACCTGACTTGGTTCATGAAGCAGATTCAACTGAGCAAGAGAAGGAATCTGATAACAGCTTACTGATGTCTACTGACAAGCTTGAGTATAAACTCTTAAAGAAAATGAAGACTTCTCCAACCCACCTCATAGTGGGAAGAGCTTCTTATCTGTTTTATGCGAGGATTGTTGTTGCATTTTTCTTTGTATAATATATATGTGCCTTAAAACGTGTGTATAAACTAAGATATTGAGGTGGCTACCTTACTTTTTTAATGAAGTTCAATAAATATTTCTTGAACACTAAATGCCAGGAACTGTGTTAAGTCCTACTGCCACTAAATAATCATAGAGTAACTTCTGTTCTTTGAGATCTTCTACTCTAGTGGATAACAAAAGCACTCAAGTGTATTTGCTGGATGAGCTCAGACCAGCAGCCGAGTATGATAATCCTCTGTGCCATGAAAATGGATTTTCTGAGGAAATTCAATCAAAAACCAATCTAGAGGTAAATTATTTTAAAATTTAAATAAGTAGTCTTGTTATGTAAAGACTGTTAGGTTAGGTAAGCTATTCACTCATATATAGAAAAAAATCTTTCAGTATGTATATACACATCTCTTTACCCACTCCTTTTGTTTGTTAGCTAACATAGATATTTGAGTTCATACATGTATCAGGCTAATCCCACATGACCACTCGTATATGACAACCAAACCATAGTGTGGCATCTGCAGCACTCATTTTATTCCACAATGAAATAAAAATGAATTCGGCTATTAAAGTAGTCTAATTCTGTTGTATATACTAATACAATCAAGAAGCAAGATTTTGGAACAATATTTTTCAATAAATTTTCCTCTACTACAATGCTTGTTTCTGTGGACTTTTAGGGAATAAGTTGACATATATTAAATATATGAGAACTTTATGCTGTATTCTAAAATAACAGTTGATTAATTCAAGAGTTAAATATTGATCCCTAGGAGGGCCCTCTGCTACAGTCAATGGGAGAAAGAAGAGGAATAAGGTATTGGCATTACCTTCAAAGAGATTTTACTCCAAATCGGATTCTTCATTTCTTGCTGCTAGAAAAGAGCCATCCAAGTAAAACAGATACAATTTCCAGGAAATTCAAGAAATAAAAAAAAACACTTTTTCTTGCTATGAGAGGTAACAAGACTGATAAAGGAGAGGTAGTAAAGGGAATTTTTTTTAAGTGAGAGGAAACATTGAGGACCAAAGCCCAGGAAGCACCTGGATGTGTAAGGAAATGAAGAGGAAGATGATCCTTCAGTGAGTAGTGGAGCAAATAGGGGAACCCGGTATATTTAAGAGTGTGTGTGTGTGTGTGTGTGTGTGTTTAGGGTGGAGAGAAACAAGGAGGAGGGCAGAGTTTCAGGAGAGAGGTTTATAATGATCTATTGATTGTAAGTATTATTATTAGGAAACAGGAATAAGTAGGAAAAAAAATTGCACCCATCTCCTTTCTTCTTAGCTGTGGCCTCATTTTAGTTTCTAGTATTGAGAGGTAACCTAATCAGACTGCAGGATGTTCTGAAAGGTTGTAAACATGAACTGTTGGTTTTGGCAATCAGAAGCACTGATATAACATAGTATATCATAACGAAAATATCAGCTTCTTTACCATACTATATAAAATACTACATGCTGGTCTAAAAATAGATTTACATTCAGAATAAAATTGTCAAAATGACTGCCAAATAAAAACACACAATACCCAGAAGTTGGAGCTTTTCAACTCAGTAAGAATGACTGAGTTTGTGGAATGTCAGTAAAATATATATACTTTAACATTAGATGAGTATCTGTGTAATAGCTCGAAAATCACTGTATTGGCTTAAATTTTGCTTTGATGGATTTCTACCAAAATCATAATCTCTGTTAAATTAGTAAATTCCAAATGAGGTAAATTCAAACAAACAGAAAACTTTAATATAATCTTCTCAATGATCCTGTGAGGTAGTATTATTTTGGGGATCCTTTTTAAATCAATGAAGATACTTGAGTTTGAAGACTAGGAAACCTGATTCAAGTTTATGATGCCAGCAAGTTACAAAGGAATTGGAAATCTGAGTTTAGTTTCTGTCTTCAAAACCTGTGTTCCTTCATGATACTACAGAGTCTCTGCTATCCTAAAGAATAATAAATTAATGACAAAAAGACTAAATTATATTAAAAAAAGTTTTGATACTGAAGCATATGATTATATTCTAATTACTTATAATTTGGCAACCCACATTTGTTATGATAGAAATGTTTTAAAAAGACCATTTGAAAAATATGAAACCTGATTTTTTAAAACCTTCTGCATAAAAAGGAGTTCCTTTAATTCATTGTAAACTAACTTAAATTGTAAAGCCACTGCTTAAATCTTAAATCTGGATCAAAATCAATTTTCGCAAAATTTATCCAAATGTAGTTATCATGAGCTAAATTCACAGAAATGAAGTAGTTCATATTTTTTATTTTCCCAGCATCTTACCTTATGTTCATATTCTATGTTTAAAGTGTAATGGTAAGTCTTTGAATGGAAAAATGGTGTTCCAAAGTTAACTACACAAAGTTTAAGGACCAGACATTTCCTCAGTGATTCATGGCAATGAGATAGTAGTAAGTGGATGAATTTTCATGGCAATGAGGTAAATAACAAACGGATGAGCCTCTCTTTTTCAGAGTCAACTGGAAAACAAATCAAACAAACAAATAACAAAGTCTTTCTGAGCATCTTTGATTGCTAAGACCCCAAACCTCAGCATCTCTTGACTCCTGATTCTTCAGCCCTACATTCTATCATCAAGAAATCATTTCACCTCTACCTTCAAATATAAGTCCACAGACTCTGATCACTTCTCCCATCTCTCATCTGAATCAACGTGATACTCTTATAACTGTCTCTCTACTTCTCTCTTGCTCCACTGTTTCACCATGTTGACCAAGCTGTCTCGAACTCCTGGCCTCAAGTGATCTGCCTGCCTCGGCCTCCCAAAGTGTTGGGATTACAGGCATGAGCCACCACGCCCAGCAGTATTGCTATTTTAATTAATCCAGCAAGTATTTATATCTAACATATACAGGCACTGGTTTAATCTCTGGGACATACTGATTAACCGGACAGGCAAATCTGGACTTTACAGTTAGTTAAACAGATGCACAAACTTAAAAGAAAATATTGCAATAGTAAGTACAATGCAAATAATTAAATGAAGGAATGTGGGGTCGGGCGTGGTAGCTCACTCCTGTAATCCCAGCACTTTAGGAGGCTGAGGCCAGAGGATCATGAGGTCAGGAGATTGAGACCATCCTGGCCAACATGGTGAAACCCCGTCTCTACTAAAAATACAAAAATTAGCTGGGTGTGGTGGTGTGCACCTGTAATCCCAGCTACTCGGGAGGCTGAGGCATGAGAATCACTTGAACCCAGGAGGCGGAGTTTGCAGTGACCTGAGCTCACAGTACTGCACTCCAACATGGCGATAGAGTGAGACTGTCTCAAAAAACAAACAAACAACAGAAGGAATGTGGGGAATGTGGTAGGAAGTGACTGGGGCAACGCGATTGGGTGCTTGCTGATCATTTCCACCTGCCCCTCCTGGTCTCTTTGCCCTTCTCCACTCTGCTTTCCACTCCAGAAGACCAAACTTTATGGACTGTGTTGTTGGTCTGCCTTACCACTGGCCTCTGGGTGTGTTTGACCAATGGGAACCATCTGCAGAAGATTAGAGAACTAGGGGAGGAGGAGGGCTAGGTATGCTTTTCCCTGGATCCTCCCTGCCAGCTCCACACTGATTGGCAGTATTTTTCTTTATCTAAGGCCAAGTTCTTTTTGGGCAACCTTGTCCTATATTTTCATGTTCTGAGCTGCAGGAACTGTTTCTTCCTTTATTCTCTCACCCTTGGTAAGCAGTCCTCCCTGGTTCTTGTAGTACAGAATTCTGCATTATATCTGCTATCATATTATTAAACTTCATAATAATAAATAATCACTGTATTACTATAAATGACCCCTTTACTAAATAAACTATATGAGTACATTATTTGATTTTTACTCACCCATGATTGATAAAGGTGGTTTTATCACCTTTATCATTGATAATGTTAGTCTCACAGAAGGTAGCCATAAGGAAAATATCTAGGAAGGAACATTCTAGATAATGGAAAAATCTGAGACAAAGCAACAAAGGCAGGGATGAGCTCTGTATGTTTGTAGAACTGAAATATTTTGGCTCAACAGTAGTGAAGAAGGGAGAGGATTGTAGGAAATGAGGGTGGGATCTAAGCAGGTGCCTATCTTGAATTCATGTTCTTGTTGTACTTAAAAAAAAAAAAGCATCAAAACAGAGCAAAAAATGTGTGTCAGTAAAAGGCAATATTTTGTGTGGCATATCTTTACCTAATTCTGTTTATTTGTGAGTTTTGTGAAAGTAAAAGGAAAATTACCAAAAATAAATTATTTAAATTTTCATTTTCCTTTACTTGTAGCACATTTTCTTAAGTCATTTAAGTATGACTTTAGTCATCAAGTACATACAAGAAAAAAAGCATAAAGGAATGAATAATTAAGAGGGTAAAATTTCTGCAGGCTATATTTACTATTTACCCTAATAATATTAAAAGGAATCATGAACGCATTGAGAAGTATTTTGAAGATCAAGTTTATGTATCAGTTTATTTTTTAATCTATCCTCATGGCTTTGTTGTGTTTGTAAGACAAAATGACTTCCTAAGAAACACAGATTTTATTTCCTTGGTGTTCCTTTTAGTAATTACTCTTTCTCTCATATTTACATTTGGTCAATTTTATCTGCTTTCTCTATGCAAGAAAACATTAATTTCTTAGACTTTTAACTTTCCTTCTTGTTCTCCCATTTGTTGTATTCACATATTCAGCGTAATGTTTGGTATTCTCTTAGTTTCCCTTTAGTCAGTTTATCAACTGTCTTCTGGATTTCTGGTTCTCAATCCTGGCAATAAGTGAAATCACATTCTGAAAGAACATCATCATTCGCTGAAATATTTTCATTTCTGGTAGATACATTATCTTGACTTAAAAAGTGATTTTTTTCATAGCAGATGACTCCTAGAATAGTGCCTGGCATGTGTTAGGTGCTCAATAACTATTTACTGATGGAATGACCAGGGGCTCTAGTGTAAACAGATGAGACTTCGCAATGTCACTTACCACATGGCACTCAGGAGATATTTAGCCTTAGCCTCGATTATCATCAACTATAAAATTGAGATAATAATAGTATCTATCATTTACGGTTGTTCTAAGAATTCAATGGCATAGTGCATGCAAAGGACTTAGCATAGAGCCTATCACCTAGCAAGTGCTAAAACATTAGCTATTATTTTTAACATTAATTATTTTACAACCCTAGAATGGTACATTTTTAACAGGTAGTAAATTTTAACGGTAAAATTTTAGCAGAATGTATTTATCCCCCACTTTGCATTTTTTCCTAAAAACTATATCATGGGATAATTTATTTTGCTGTGGAGAAAGACTAAATTATCTATGCCTCCCTTCACCTGAAGTCATTTCTGATGCTGTTGGCATTGGGCCAGGGGTTGAGTGGCAGAACAAACCCCTTATCAGTTTTCTTATTTTTGGTGTTGTACAAAATAAACAACTCATTAAAAACTCCAGTTTAGATGTTACCATGGTTGGGAAGAAGAGGGCAGTGACTACCTATCAAGAACCACAATCACAAATGCAGTCCTTCTGTGTTTTATATCCTTCGTCAGGTGGGTTTCTCGTTCCTTTCCTTGTTTGCTCCATCTGGAGATGCCTGGGCGCCTGTACAAAACTCACTAGTGCCTAAACACAGACACATTAGTTGGGGCTGCCCCTGCTTCAGATACCAGGGAGAGATTTGTTGGCATAATGCACCAGTGTATCATGCCAGCTCTTGATTCTTTGCTGATGCTGAGATGAGGAACATGGCTGGGAGGGGGCTAGGATGGAATGAAATCTGCGGCAGCCAAAGCCTCCATTTGTCTTTCTGCCAAGTTTGCTAAGCTGTAGACACTGCAGTGTTTTCAAAAATAATAAAAAAATATTTTGCTCATTAACTTTTTAAGTCCTGCTGACTTTGTGAAATCAATATAGCACATTGTAATTGATTTATGAAATCAAAAACCCCTGCTTGACCAGGAAGTTCGGCAGTCGCTGCTCTCAGCACCCTGCCCTTCTGCTCATTAGTGCACTTCCTTTAGTGCTGCCTGAGCCAAGGGTGCCTTCAGAGCTGGAAGGCTCAAGCCCTCTGCAGACAGTCTGCTTAAGATGTAGCTTGCATTGTCTCCCTGCAGTCTTACGCTTTCTCCCTTTCTTCCTACCAGGTCAGCTGAAAGACTTCAGTTTCTCTCTTAGGGTCCCTAATTTCCTCATAATATCTTACTGGAAAGGCAAGACTCCATTCATACCTGTCTTTTGACATTTTAATCTATTTGCTACTTTTCTTTTCTCTCACCTTTTATTCTTCCTTAACTTGTCTTATTACATAGCTTATCTTTTGCCATCCGACCTTATCTATTCATTGATCTCTTTTATTCTATTTTATATAACCTCACAAGGTGAACAATTTTTTCTATTTCAATTGTCTTTTCTAATTTCAGTACTTGCTCTTTTATTCTTAAGACAATATTGTATACCTCTTCCTTCCAAAGCCTGCTATAATTATGTTTGTATGCCACCTTTAAAAAACTGAAGTAACTGCTATACACTAGACATTGTCCTGGGTGCTTTACATTAAATTAGGAATGCATTATCCTTGGTTAGAGGTGAAAAAACTGAGATATAGAGAAGTTAGATAACTTGCTTGAGTCACCCAGCTACTGAGGGGCAAGGCTGGTATTTGAAACTAATTCTGTTTGACTCCACCTCTGCGTTTCTTTTTTCCAGTACAAAATGATTCCAATTGGCCTCTGTTTTACTTTAAATGCTTAACTAGCAAAATCTAGCTCTTGGCTGCCCTTAAAGGGGCTCACTGTCTTTAGTGCCATTCTTTCAAATAACTCTGCTGTTCAAACTGCCAGAATGCAAATGTATTTATTTTAAGATCTTGGTCTATGCTAGTATATTGAATGACTTATACTTTTTCACGGAATTCTCATCTATCTAATGTTATGTGTATGGATCCCCTTGCCTCATCATTACAGGTGACAGAAGTGTTCTCATATTGTCAAAAGTCACCAAGAGCAGTCTCATAACCTAGAAAAATGGACAGATAGTGGAGCCAAATAGGCAGCCTTTGGTAGCTTCCTGTGGATTTCATTTTCTCTTTGTTCTCTTGATGCAACTTTGGGAGCAAGTAAGTGGGAAAATTATAGCACACTGCAGCAGCAGGAAGGTGATGCAATGTGCTCACTTCTTAAGTCGTTGAAGGAACCTGTAGTTTCTCCATACATGTACTGTATGTTTCGGGTAAGTGCTATGCCATTTTTATAATGCATGAGTTTGCAATGAGCTAACAGGTTCCATCCATTTGAAGTCTCACATAATATTGCAGTAGCATTGGGCATTACTGCCATTCAATATGTGCAATATTGTACTAAAAATTAACCACAGATGCCATATTAAAACAGCTGCAGATTTAGATTTAGCTACAGAAGGAAGAAAATGTGCTATGGAAGTTGGCCAGAAGCGCAATGGATATATGCTGTAAATGAGGAGGAGGAGAAAGCTATTGAGGTCAAAGTGCCAAAAAAATAGATAGAAATGGAAACAGGAATGGGTAAGTCATATGGTCAGTGGCAATTCAAAGGGACTCAAAATCCAGAAGATTGCAGAATGCAGGGTGACTTATGCCTGAGTGAGTTGATGAAGTTTTAAAGTAGGAAGTCTAATCAGAACAATACTTAGAGATATAGATGAAGGTATAAAGAAAACAGCTATAAATGTAATCATTCACTTTTAGGATTCTTAACTGTAGTCAGGATATTTATTTAGGAATAAACTACTAGAAAAACTGGATGCGGCTGGGCGCGGTGGCTCACACCTGTAATTCCAGCACTTTGGGAGGCCAAGGCAGGCGGATCACATGAGGTCAGGAGTTTGAGACCAGCCTGACCAACATGGAGAAACGCCTCTCTAGTAAAAATACAAAATCAGCCAGGCATGGTGGAGCATGCCTGTAATCCCAGCTACTTGGGAGGCTGAGGCAAGAGAATCACTTGAACACGGGAGGTGAAGGTTGGGGTGAGCTGTGATCGCACCATTGCACTCCAGCCTGGGCAACAAGAGTGAAACTCTGTAATAAATAAATAAATAAAAAGGAAAAAATAAAAACTGTGGATACTTGAAGTGATCAATGTGTGAGAAGAAAGTTCTGGTATACAGGGAGTCATAGCAATTCCAGACCATTACAAAATTCAAGATTATCTCGAACACTCTTATACATGAAGGCTGTCCTCTGACAATGGACCCTTGTGAGATTGACAATTCCCATTTTGGAGAAAAGTGTTGGAGGGTTCACTTGGCACAATTTTGTACTGAAAACTGAAGTGACAAGATTTTATTTCAACAGAATTGTGGGCTTGCAAGAATCTCATTAACTCTAGGGCCATCTGCCTCGTTGCTACTCATTTGGCTCATTTAATCACAGGTGGGTAGGAAGGTCTCAATAGTTTTGGTTCCCATTCAATTCTGATTTTTGCTTGGGAAACAGAAAAGGCCACTGACAGCTGTGGCAATGCCAGGGTTCTCTTTGCTCTGTGTGAGCCAGAATGTGGCTTCCCTATGTAGTTTGCTGCTAACAGAGCAAGCAGACAGCAAGCATTTCCTCGCCCTAGTGTTTGGCTGCTGAAAGCATTATTTTTGTTGACTTGTGGTATACTTGGCTTAAGAGAAGAGACAAGGAACACAGTGGTCTCTAAATTAGTAATTGACTTCATCGGGGAGGAAAGACTGGTTATTGACTACCATAGGTCAGTTAAAGCACCTGCCCTTTACCTGTAACTTGTGTCTGCCTTCCTGGCTCAGAAATGAAATATAAATGAATTTGATTAGTAACCAGGAAATACAGTTGGTGCTTTACAAGTTATTAGGTACATTCTAGGCCTCTAAACACTTTAGGGAAAAAAGTGTCTCCAGTGCCAATGCATAACCTTGTTTTCCTTCCTTTTCTTTTGAACACAAAAAACGTGATGGAACCACCGGTGTTCCAACAGTACTTTAGGAAAGCAAAGCAAAGCAAAACACAACAAAACACAAAACCAGGCTTTTTCTGTTGTGTTTTACTTTGTTTTTCAGTCTAGTATTTCAAATCCAGGAAATGTCACTTCTTTCAAAGGACCTTTTCTCCATAGAATTAAATTTTGGGAAATTTTGAAAATGCTGTAGTTCTATTATGATAGTGATAAAGTAGATTATAGTTAACATTTATTGGGCACTCAATGTGTGCACAACAGTACTCTGTGTCTTACTTATACAATCTTATTCATCCCCACAAACATCTGTGTTATAAGTTCTGTTTATACTCCCCATTTTACTGATGTGGCAACTGAGAGATAGAATAGTTAACAAATTCTTCCCAGTCGCATGACCAGAAGTGTGGCAGAGTCATTATCAAGGCCCCCAAGTTAGTGCCTGAGTCTGCACCCTGAGCCAAAATTTTCCAGCTTCTGTGATACAGAATTTTATGCCAGAAACTCTTACATTACTAAATTTTTCATTCTTTCTTTTAATATAAAGAGACATAAAAATGAGGAAAAGTTCCATAGCTGTGTTCTAATACTGTGAGCAAATTAAAACCCAATTGAATGCTATTTTCACAAATACATATATGCTTATCTCACTTTAGAATTAACCAATTCTAAAAGTCATATTTAAGAAATAGTTATGGCCAGGCACAGCAGCTCATGCCTGTAATCCCAGGACTTTGGGGGGCCTAGGCAGGCAGATAACTTGAGGTCAGGAGTTTGAGACCAGTCTGGCCAACATGGAGAAACCCTGTCTCTACTAAAAACAAAAATTAAATTAGCCAGGTGTGGTGGTGGGTGCCTGTAATCCCAGCTACTCAGGAGGCTGAGGCAGGAGAATCACTTGAGCCCAGGAAGTAGAGGGTGCAGCGAGCCAAGATTGCACCACTGCACTCCAGCCTGGGTGGCAGAGCGAGACTATCTCAAAAAAAAAAAAAAAAAAAAAAAAAAAAGGAAATAGGTATGTGACAAGTAGCTATTTAACAAGGGATTTGTTGGTAGTCAAGATTTATTAATGGCTTCCTTCAAATAATAGGCTTTGTGAAATTTACATAAAATGCAGTTCATAATAATTCAGGGTAAGCAATAATTTTAGGACCACATTTGTCGCATATGTCAAGCCTTGCTTTCATGCTACTTTTTATTTAATTAAATAAAAATCCTTTATAAAATAACGTGACAGGTTTAGTAAATGTATTCACTGGAACTTTATGAATTGCAAATTTTTATTTGCTATTTAGAGTTTCTTTCAGCTCAATTTTTTTCTCTCTTTTTGAAAACTGTGGTAAGAAGACTTAACATAAGATCTACTCCCTTAAAAATATTGAGAACACAATACTATATAAATATATATAATATATATATTCGAGATGGAGTCTCACTCTGTCATCCAGGCTGGAGTGCAGTGACGTGATCTCAGCTCACTGCAACCTCCGCCTCCCAGGTACAAGTGATCCTCCTGCCTCAGCCTCCTGAGTAGCTGGGACTACAGGTGCCCGCCACCACACCCAGCTAATTTTTTGTATTTTTAGTAGAGACGGGGTTTCACCATGTTGGCCAGGATGGTCTCGATCTCTTGACTTTGTGATCCACCTGCCTCGGCTTCCCAAAGTGCTAGGATTACAGGCGTAAGCCACCATGCCTAGCTGACTTTTATATATTCTGTCCATTATAGGTCCTTTAAACAAATCTTGCCATTTCAAGCCTTCATCTATTTCCTCATTGATTTATATTAGGTCATTATTTTAGACAATGGAACTATCAACCGTTGGCTAATTCTCCTGGAAGCATTTGGACATATAAAATTACATTGATTTTCACCTGAAATTCCCAATAAACTCTCCCATACTAGAAATTTAAATTTTTATTCATTTCAGTAACCAAATGATAAACACATCAAAGTAGTTCTTTGGAAAGCAGTCACCGCCTTTAAACAAAAGGAAGAGCAAAATGAAAACAGAGCCTGTGATTTGTTATAAATTTTGCTATTAAAATCATCCTTTACATGAAATTTAAAGACTTTAGATGAAATGAATAATGAGAGAAAGGCACTAAGTTCAGAGAGTAAAATTGTATTGATGAAGAAAGTGGATAGATCAGTGGGGCAGAAAAGTCATGAAAATAAGATAAGAAAAGTAAGTTTGATTAGCATTGAAAAGGGCCAAAAATGCCAAACTTGGGAATGTGACCATTTTTCTTTAGGGAAGTCACTGTAGATTTTTAGGAAGAGATGATGTCATTATAGTTATATTATATGAAGACATCTTTCAACACTTTGTAGGATAGGCTAGTAATGAGGATATTGGAGTAATCTATAGAAAAAGAGATGAAGGCAAGAATAGAAGTGGTGGTGAGAAAAATGGAAAGGTCATGTGGCTTCCAGAGTCGGGAGGATGTTTGACACGTTTTTCTTTGTCTGAAATGTTCTCTACTTTTTCTGCCTTGCCAGTTCTTTAATTTCAGGTCTCAGCTGAAATATCCCTTTTATAAGGGTATCATCCCTGATTCCCTATATTAGTGCTGCCATTCCATTTCTATGCTCTCCAACACTGTTTCTCACCTTGCACTATTAGAAATACTTACAATTATTTCATGAGTTATGTTAAATTATTTTTAAAGTCATTCTTACTGGACTTTATGTTTTACAAGGGCAGGGACAATGTTTGTTTTATTAATACAACACTACTAGCACCTCACAGTAAGTATTCAACAAAATTTTGTGGACTAACTGACCTATTATTTGGCCTTTACTGACTTGTTCAATATACAGGGAAATTAAAGAGGGCGAGTTGGTAGAAAAGAGTCAACTCTGGTTTTTAACTGCAGTAGCATGTTAAGCAGTTATTGGTCTATAATTTATGCTTTCAAATAAATGACTTTTATATATTTTCCTATAAGGAGGTATTGATATACCGATTGAAGAAGACCAAGACTTTTGGTCAGATAGAAAATGACAAGTCTTAATGGAGTCTAAAATACCAAAATATCATGTGTTAACTTAGAAAAACAGACAGAGAGGAGTACTAAATGGAGGAAACAGCCAAGAATAAAGAGCAGAAATACTGTGTCCATTCTGCAGATAGGGCGAACCAGATAAACTTGTGGATGAACCAGCTCAATGCTACGACTAATCCTGAAAAGTTATACACAAACCACTAAGCCAAGCACTCTGTACATGACAATCATAGACTCATAGAATTGGATAATGTGAGAGAAGTCAAACACAGACTGCTTCCCAACTCTCAATCTGATTTGCAATATCCAGCCAAATAGTTGCCAGACTTTTCTTGAAATCCTCAGGAAAGGGAAACCTTTCCAGCTTTGTTTTACTTACACCAATAGCTGCTGATTCAGAAGCCAATCTGAATAGGGAACATTTAATCAAATCTTAACTAAGTCAAGTACATCCTTACCTACAATGTTTAGGCATCTACTTTAATACTTTTCAAAAGACAGCAGTATGCATGTTGTTTATACTACTCACGGATAGTACTTATTACTACTAATTATATGTGAATACCTTCATTAGAAAATATGAGAGCTGTGTATTTTCTAAGTGTTCCTTCTTATCAAATAAATCAGTTCTTGAACTAGCTATCAATTGCAGAATCACGTCATAATTTGCTTAGATTGAAGCAGGCTTTTTGAAATGATGAAATGCCGATTTTAAATGGGACTAAAGAACAACCTTTTGGTCAGCTACAAAATGGCAAATCTTAATGGAGTCTAAAATACCAGATTACTCATCTCTTCATCAAGAGCTACCTTTGATTCCAGGCCTATTATTTCAGAATTGCATCTGTGGATTTTAGACCTATTCTTGACTCAGAACTTGTATTGACCTGGACTGGAATACTTTTTTTCCTTAAAAAAAAGTATTATTAAGAATGCTTAGAATTCAATATGAAGAAAAACAACTCAATTAAATATAGATAAAAGTCTTCAACAGACACTTCAGAAAAAAATATACAAATGGTTGGTAAGCACATGAAAAGATGCACAATGTCATTAGTCATTAGGGAAATTAAAAATAAAACCACAATGAGAATATGACTTCCTGATCATTAAAATGACAAAACAAAAACAAAACATCACATATTAAATGTTGCATTAGTAGATAATATGAACCATTGAAACTCTTATACATTACTGATGGGAATGTGAAATGGAATAACCACACTGAAGAACAGTTTAGGAGATTCTTTAAAAAGGTAAGCATTTATCTACACTATGAACCAGCAACTGCAATTCTACATATTTACCCAGGAGAAATAAAAACATATGTTGGTGAATGACTTGTATATAAATGTTTACAGCAGCTTAATTCACAGTAGTCAAAAACTGGAGGCAACCTAAATGTCCATCAACACCAACAGGTGAATGTGTGAAGTGTGCTGTATAGGAATACACAGGGGAGTATTACTCAGCAATTAAAATGAATGAACTACTAAGAAGTACTTTTTTTAGATTACTCCTTTCTTCTTAAGAAACAATGTATTCTCCAGCCTATGTCACTAGAAGCTGTGCATCAGAAGTAGGACTAAACTTTTATTGAGCAAAAGAAAGCAAGAAACAAAAACCTACATTGAACGATTTCATTTGTATCAAGCTCAAAATCAGGCAAAATTAATCTGTGGTAATAGAGACCGATCAGTGGCTATCTGGTAGGGCGTAAGGAGATTGACTACAGAGAGGCGCGGGCAACTTTTTTGGTGATAGAAATGTTGTTGTATCTTGATTTGTGTGGTGGTTATACTGGTGTAAACAGTTGTTAAAACCTATTAAACCATATACTTTAAGTCTGTGCATTTTGTTTTATGAAAATTATATTTCAATAACTTTGATTAAAATTAAAGAAATAAGGCTGGGCGTGGTGGTTCACGCCTGTAATCCCAGCACTTTGGGAGGCCACAGGGGTAAATCATGATGTCAGGAGTTCAAAACCAACCGGACCGACATGGTGAAACCCCGTCTCTGCTAAAAATACAAAAAATTAGCTGGGTGTGGTGGCGGGTGCCTGTAATCCCAGCTACTCAGGAGGCTGAGGCAGCAGAATCACTTGAACCCGAGAGGCAGAGGTTGCAGTGAGCTGAGAGTGTGCCACTGCACTCTAGCCTAGGTGACAGTGCGAGACTCCATCTCAAAAGAAATAAGTAATTTAATAGTCTAACAAAATTATTTGAGAGTATATTTAATTTACACAAGAGAATTTAGCATTTTAAAATATAAATTATATGTTGCTAATTATAAATGAGAATGTTACTAAAACAAACTTAGAAGACCAGACTTAAAAGGCTTCTATATAGCATTACTTGGTTACCAAGAGTTTAGTTACTATGAAATTAATGCTTCCAAGCTTACAGATACTTTATTGTTCAATTTAGTTCAGATTGTTCTTGTCATTTGTTAATACAAATTATTGGGAAGTCATTGTAATATTGATGTTAGCGTCATATCAAAAATGTAGAAAGTCCTAGTACAATGAATATTATGAAATTTTCTTGTAATTGTCAATTTTCTTTTTCAAAGCTTATACATTATAATCTTTACTCAATACTGTTTTACTTCAATTGGAAACTTACATTTTTGATATTTATAAGAGATTTTAAGTTATTTTTCATAAACACATAGATTACCAGAATATGAAATCAGTTTGAACAATTAGAAAAAGAACTGTTCACTTGATCTTAGCCAAAAGGCTCAGAAGCAATAAAAAAGAACCATCTTTAACCCTCCTCAAATATATTACTAGTATAGCATATTTTGTAAACATGATTTAAAACTGCTTGTGGTTGACTTAGATTTTAATACTGACATTTCTGAAATGTTGTTTCTCTCTACTGTATTTATTTTTCCTACTTTTTCATCTGTGAAACATGTCAACTTGGTGAAATCCCATCTCTATTAAAAATACAAAAAATTAGCTGTGTGTGGTGGTGAGCACCTGTAATTCCAGCTACTTAGGAGGCTGAGGCACAAGAATCGCTTGAACCCAGGAGGTGGAGGTTGCAGTGAGCCAAGATCGCACCACTGCATTCCAGCCTGGGTGACAGAGCCAGACTACATTTCAAAAAAAAAAAAAAAAATATTCTGTTTGACAGAACCTTTAAATTGTATCTATATAAAGCTTTTAATATTATGGGTTTGCTTATGTTCATGTCTTACTTAAGAAAAGCAATTTATGAAATAAGTTTTTATCAACTGAAGTAATAAAACAATCTGGATGGCCCTGTTAGTGCCAAAGTTAACTATTCTCTGAAAGCAAATGGACCAAAAATACCATTTATGCTGAAGTAAGGGGAAAATAATGATTTTTTAAGTCAATAAAATGTATTCTGCAGGGCACAGTGGTGCGTGCCTTAGGCCCGGCTACTCAAGAGGCTGAGGCAGGAGGACTGCTTGAGCCCAGGAGTTTGAGGCAAGCCTGGGCAACATAGAGAAACCTCATTTCATCTCTAAAAAAATGTATTCTATGATGCTGTATATAGTATAATAAATTTTGGGTTGATCATGTCATGTGGTTAAAGGAGTTGAACTCTGAAGCCGAATAATGAAAGAGGAAGAAAAGTTTAGCCTATGAGAGAAAGAAATCTTTGTTCATTATGGTGGAACTGGAAAACCACACTAAATTGACTATATGTTGTTAATTTGAGAAGGCAATATTCTATCATAAGGAGTAGGTGTGCAATGGCAACAGTGAACAAAGTTTAAAAGCTCAGTTGAGTGTAGAGTTCAAGATATTATAAAGACTGTTAAAGACCATAGATTCAAGGATAATGAGGAAAATTTTCAAGAGTCCTGGGGGTTAAATAGAGAAAATTTAGTTTTCATTTCCTGAAACAAATATTACAGAATGGAACATACTGAATTACATTAGCATGTTTCAAAAAAAAAAAAGGAATATGCTTTGACCTTCTTGGAAAAAAGTGATTTTGGCTGAGAAATGAGAAATATTAAAGAGAAAAACCGACTGTTAATTTATAATAATAGTAGAGATGACAGGGTCTCTTGTAATTAAAATAAATTATGTTTATGGTATATTTTCTCTTTGTTGGGCACTATTGCCAGGAATTACTTGCAAATTCAGTGAGGTGGGAGTGGTTTATACCCTTACCTGTTCTTACCAACACAGTTAGAATGATGACATTTGTCATTTATTGAGTGCTTACTCTAAGTGGGCACTCTACTAGGTGCATTACATAAAGTAATTCTCATAGTAAAGGAGCGAATTATACTCCTGGTTTTATAGGCTTAAAGAAGATGAAAACTGGCACAAAGCCATACAAATTATAAAGAGTACAAATGGGATTTAAGCACAATCTTATGCTTATTCTGAATACAATTGGGAGTTAAGCATAGTCTTATGCTTATTCCAACACCATTTATTTATGTATTTATTTATTTATTTATTTATTTTGAGATGGAGTCTCACTCTATTGCCCAGGCAGGAGTGCAGTGGCATGATCTCGGCTCACTACATCCTCTGCCTCCCGGGTTCAAGCAATTCTCCTGCCTCAGCCTCCTGAGTAGCTGGGATTACAGGCGTGCACCAGCATGCCCAGCTAATTTTTCTATTTTTAGTAGAGAAGGGGTTTCACCATGCTGGTCAGGCTGGTCTGAAACTCCTGACCTCGTGATCCACCTGCCTCAGTCTCCCAAAGTGCTGGAATTACAGGCGTGAGCCACCGTACCCAGCCTTTTTTTAAACTTCACTATCCTACCTCATTGCTGCCCAATGTAATTAAAGTCCAAATTGATACATTTTCATTTTTTTTCCTTTAAGATGATGGAAAGGGGAAAAAGAGCAAATAATGCAAATACTCATAGAAAGGCAAATAAACTTTCATGAAAAGAAGAAAGGAAAGGAAACAACTGAAATCCTGGCTTGATTAATAGATATCTTTCTATTTCAGTCGGTTGAGGGAATTTTCTTGCTTGAACATTGAGAATTCTTGAGATCTGTATTATCTTGAAAAACAGAAGGACTATCAAGAGGAAATAATACACAGAGGATGGCGTTACCCTGTATATACTGTCTCTTTTTCGGTAGAATTCAAATATCATTTGGGCAATCATTTGTTGTCTTTTGAAATAGTTCTGCCTGGAGATATGGAAAGGAAAGATTTTTGGCTTTCTAAGATATCATTTTGGGGCTTTGTGAAAATAGTGTCATTATGTAGATGCAGATTTTCTTGTTATGTTTCATGGATATTCGAGGTCACAGTCATCTGTAAATTTCTATACCTCCCTCTTTGAAATGTATTTTCTTGCCATTATTTGAATTTATGTAAAAATAAGTAGATGATAAAAATTTCCCTAATAGAAGAGTTGTTTCCCTGCCTCCAAGAATATAGACCTTTTGTGGAGTATTTCTGGCTACCAGTTACCTCACTGAACTCAAATGTAATATTACCATGACTGTCTAGGAAGGAAAGAATAATTGTTACATATCTGCTGTATATAGAGAAGCAGCTGACTCATGTGTGCAGGAAATATATGGATGACTTCCTAAGAGATAGTGCTGTAAAAACCAAAGCAAAAACTCACAAAATACAACAGAGTAACTGTAAAGAAATCCCAATAGCCATCCTTATGACTGACAGACTATAAACTTTTGTGGATGCTTAAATCTAACACCTACTTACGACGTCTGACCCTGCTATAGTTTAGAGCTCCTGACTTTCATGTAATCAAAGTGTCTGGATTTTTGTGTGGGTTTAAAGATGTGGCTGTCCATGAGTGCCCCAGGGAATTATTACAGGTAACAATGATTTTGCAGTTGTTGAGATAGGTGCCACTCATTAAACCTATGGAAGTAGCCTCGACTCCAAGTCAGTTCTAGCCTTATAGTATTTCGTAATTAATACTGCGGGAGAAATCTTTGAGTTAGGTCAGTACTGTTACTGTCATGTTCATGTAGTAATCTTGAGGTTCATAAACTTTCATGCTGTTTCACTAAGATGTTTCTGATAGGAGTTACAGATGCTATGCATGGTGTGGAAATATAGAGGGTCTCTAGGGTCAGGAAGCCTTATGAATGTTGTGAGAGGCAGCTTTTCTCCTCTAATGTGAGACAGCTTACATGAAAGAAATACAAATAGTTAATAAACAATAAAAATACATTCAATCTCACCAGCAATCAAGTTTGAATTCTATCAGCTTTGACCTATCAAATTGTAAAAGAGATCTAAAATTTCTAGTTCGAAGTATCATGGAATAAAAATCTTCATAACCACTGGGAGCAGTTACAATACAAATTATCATGAAAACAGTGTGGCGTTATGGATTAAAAATGCTAAATCTGTCCTTTGGATGCATCAATTTGGCATATAAAAATGTATCCCGAGGAAATAATCCAAGATACCATCCAAATTTTATGGATAAAGCTGCTTAAAATTTTCTCCCCAACTTTTTTGTATTATACATTATTCAAATGTGCATCAATAGCATAATAATTCAATTATTGCACATTCATTTTATGGAACAATATGAAGCGATTAAAACTCATGATTTTGAAGAAGTTTTAATGACATGGAAATGCTCACAATGTAATGATAAGTTATAAAAATAAGACATAAAATTGATATACAGTATCATTTCACATTTGTAAATATCATTGCCTGTGCATAGATGTATGAATGTTTGCTGGTGGTTTTATCTGTCTATTAATCTTATGTTACATTTTCTTATAATACTTGATTTTTAAAAATATTCGGCAATGATTATATTTGCTTTTGCAGTCAGAAAATAAAGTGATGGATGTTATTTTAAAATAAATAGCTCACAAAGTAAATATATATATTTTTGTATATAATATATATAACAATATTTATTTATTTGTTTATTTTGAGATGGTGTCTCACTCTGTTGCCCAGGCTGGAGTGCAGTAGTGTGTTCTCAGCTCACTGGAACCTCCACTTCCTGGGTTCAAGATATTCTCCTGCCTCAGTCTCTCCAGTAGCTAGGATTACAGGCACATGCCACCACACCTTGCTAATTTTTGTATTTTTAGTAGAGATAGGGTTTCACCATGTTGGCCACACTCATCTTAAACTCCTGACCTCAAGTGATCTGCCCACCTTGGCCTCCCAAAGTGCTGGAATTACAGGTGTGAGCCACCATGCTCAGCCAAAAATATTTATTTAAATTTAACCTATTAAAAATAAACTTTTAGACTCAATATGGTGCTGTATACCCAGTTTCATAGTCACTTATTTATTCTTCTTTTAATAAATATGTATTGTCTTTTCTGTGTTAGGTGCTATTTTAGGCACTGAGGAGACAACCTTTTTGTTTGCGGAAACTCCTGAATCCAATATCGCTTCTAACCACGTTTTTTTTTCAGATGTATCAACTTTCTTCATATCCATATTCTTCATTTTGTCTTTCCTAAATGTGGTTCTGGAATTGCATTTTCTCTAGTTTATATTCATTTTGTCTCTTTTTCTTAGTTTCTTTCCCTTAATGTCAAACCAATATGTATATGTATCTATTTTCAATGTATCATATATATAAATATATCATATTCATTTCTATATATACTCTAAAACAGTGTCTGATATTCCTTACTTGCCATACTGTAGAATCAAACTGCCTCTTGGTATTGTTTTGGAAACTGTTTTAAAAAATTAAAACTATACCAAAATCCACAGCCAGCAACATACTCTTATTTGATGATGGTAGAGATGGTATTTTGATCTAGAGTAATTCTAATAAATTCTGTGGATTTTGTTGGCAGGTTTTTTCTAGAAACAGATTGGATCGTTCAAGCTCAGCAGTCATGGGGCAAAGAACTGCTTCCAAGTGGTAACTTCATGATCAGAGTGTAAATTTCTTTGCCTTTAGTATAGACTTACACTTTTATATAAGAGGACAAATCGAATTCAGTAGCTGTTAAAAAACCCATTCATCAAAAAGCATTCCTAAATGTTTGAAACACACTGAATCCTAAATTTTATTACTATTCAATAGTACAATGACTTCCTCCCTTCTAAGAACCTATTAACTACTCATTGTTGTAGAATTGAACCTTTCGAGGGGGTATATTATTTTTTAACAGGATTTTGTGAAACGTAATGATAATTTAAATCTACTAAACAGATTATTTGTCTCACTGGCACTCTTATCTTTATGTTTCACACCTCAGAATATTCTCAAGGCTTCATTTTTAGAATCTTCATTTTTAAAAATTCTCAATAAATGTTAGAAAATGTGTCAGTTTTTATTTGATCTGGGAAAATTATTTTAATGGACTGTTTTACATAGTCCTGCCTCATAGGGTTGTATCATCGGTATACTGCTTAAAGGTGTGTAGAGGGTGCAGATGCAAGTAGTGGTTGAAATCTTGTAGTGCTGAGGGAAAGATGTCATTTTCCAATGCAGTTAACCAGATGGGACCATTATTGATTAATTCATTGTAATTCATATACATACTATGTGTGTATATATATTCATGTGTGTGTATATATGTATATACACACATATGTACTTATATGTATATCTACATGTATCTACATATATATCTATATATCTGTCTATATCTATATCCATTATGTATATCTATCTATACCTATATCTATATCTATCCACTAGCAGATGACCTGGTGTTATATAAGACAATGTTTTAATTGTTAACAAATGGAAGGTCATGGTTTATGTTAAGGCTAATGTATACATGTATGTGCATGTACACATAAGAAAAATCTCACATTTCCAGAAAAATAATCTATTTTGTGCTATAACCATTGTTTCATTAGCAGAACTATCAACATTTCTAATAGAGTGTTAATAATCACCTGCTTACAGTGGTACCAGGTTCTATGTTATACTTAATATTTCTTTTTGCTCTATGAACTTATATTTTAAGAAAATTGCAGTAGCAAATATAAAATGTAAGATAGGTCATGATATCCAAATACAAAAAAGTTCTCTTCTAATTCTCCCATTTAGTTGAATATGAAACGGGGAATGAATTCAGTAAAGTATAGGAAAAGCTACTAAACATGTCTTAAATAAGCTATAGTTCTGTGTTGGGTAACACAGCGATGTGGAGATGTGAGGGCACACTGATTCATGTTGGTTTTTTTCCATATTTATTTTCTTTTTACATATTTAGAACCCTGCTAAGTTCTAAATATGGTTTGCCTATCAGTGATCACCCCAAAACTTGTGGTTTTTATTCTTATGTGAATGTTTGTAGAAGAACATCTTTTTTGGTTAATTGTAACCCCTGCTTCCCTCCCAGTAAATTAGGTGTATGATCTATTAAATTTTTAACACTAAAACTGACCCACAGCTGGCTATGTTAAAAAGCTTCTTTGATTCTGATAGCTCATTTTTAGCTATTTCTTTGAATAATCTGAAAGGTATTTCCTGAAAAAAAAAAATATATTACATAGCTGAGTTAACCCAGCTGCATGTTAATTCTTTAAAACAATAAATAATTATATGACATTTGGTTATTTTTAAAAGTAATGACATCAAATAAATTAACTTTTCATTTCATTATACAAAGTCTTTGAAGATTAGTTAGATGATGCTAAAATTCTGTACATCAAAAATGAGAAAAAGACTTGTTTACTTAAAAGATTAATTAAATTGGCTACACATAATTTAAAAGGAACTTATTTTTCCTAAATTCTGACGAAAATAGGGAAAATTGTTTTCATTTACTAATGCCAATGGTTAAAATATGTAACATTTATTGTAGTCTTCTGTCAGAAGCTTCACTATTTCTCAAAACGGCACTATAAAATAATAACTATTGCTATCCCAATTTTACAAATTAGGAAACTGAGCTACAGGCCTCTCAAGTAATACGTCAAAGTGAAGGAAACAAAAGACTCAAATCTTAAGTCCTGACTACAGTTCTATGCTCTGCCTTTACAGTACTGAGCTATATTAATTTCAGTCCCCTCTCCAGACTTATACAGTGTTACAGAGCAAACAACAGGCTTTGGAAATTGCCAAGGAGGATGGATTTCTCTCAAAATTGTTTTATAACCATAAGAAGGCACATTTCATGAAATTGTTATTTTCACTTAACATAGAAAAAAAATCTGCGTGCTGAAAGTACTGTTCTGCCCTCCTGTATCAAGTATCCTTTGAAACATACGCAGCCTTTGACTGAGCAAAGAAATAAAAGATGGAAGGAAGAGAGAAAAATTCAGGGAATGGCTTTGTTACAGTTTTGCTTTGGGACAACCAATAACCCTTTTCTCTACATGGAAGTTCATTAGACATTTTGGGAACTGTTTTTTTGTTTTTTGTTTTGTTTTGAGACGGAGTCTCACTCTGTCATCAGGCTGGAGTGCAGTGGTGCAATCTCAGCTCACTGGAACCTCCACTTCCTGGGTTCAAGATATTCTCCTGCCTCAGTCTCTCCAGTAGCTAGGATTACAGGCACATGCCACCACACCTTGCTAATTTTTGTATTTTTAGTAGAGATAGGGTTTCACCATGTTGGCCACACTCATCTTAAACTCCTG
>NW_012110341.1:697087-705367 GCF_000951045.1 Mandrillus leucophaeus | reverse complement strand
AAGAGAGAAAAATTCAGGGAATGGCTTTGTTACAGTTTTGCTTTGGGACAACCAATAACCCTTTTCTCTACATGGAAGTTCATTAGACATTTTGGGAACTGTTTTTTTGTTTTTTGTTTTGTTTTGAGACGGAGTCTCACTCTGTCATCAGGCTGGAGTGCAGTGGTGCAATCTCAGCTCACTGCAACCTCCACCACCTCGGTTCAAGCGATTCCCCTGCCTCAGCCTCCCGCGTAGCTGGGATTACAGGCGCGTGCCACCACGCCCGGCTAATTTTTGTATTTTTAGTAGAGACAGGGTTTTACCATGTTGGCCAAGATGGTCTCGATCTCTTGACCTCATGATCCACCCACCTTGGCCTCCCAAAGTGTTGAGATTACAGGCATGAGCCACCACACCCAACCAAAAACAACAACAACAACAACAATAACAACAAAGAACACCTTTTAAAACACAACCCAGAGGAGACTAGTACCTAAATCCAGGGCATTGTCTGCCTCGCACCGTGGCTCCCAGCTGTCTTTTTTGGCATGTGACAAAGAACAGGGCTTGACCCATGGTTGACCCTCACAGAGTGGAAGCCAGCAGAGTGAAGGCAGGAAGTTTTAGAAGGGAAATATTTGTTTGTTTGCTTTAATTCAAGAGTGGAATGTGGCTATCTTATTGCAGAATTCATCTTATTTTATTGCTTTTTGATAGCTTTAAATTTTCTATTATTCCAAAATGTAACCTTTGTGTAAAATGTTTCTAAACACAAGTTTTTTACATTAGTCAGGTTTAATTTTGAGCTGTGACTTGAACTTGACTTTTCTGTGAGCGGTGAAACTCAGCCCTTGCAAAGCTGGATGGGTTTGCGGTCTACATCTCATCTGCTTTATCTCCTCCCTTTTCCCTCCTACTCCCATGCTGCCTTATCAGTTTTAGGGAAGGATCATGAAATTCTATAAGAGAAGAAAACCAAGTGCAGGCTATAGGGATAATTGGTGACTCAGTCCTGTGATGGTCATCAAAGGGGTCAGTTCCTCCGAAGTGAATCAACCATCACCTGACAGACACATTTAATATTTAAGTGTAATGATGAAAGTGCCCAAGAGCCCCACTGGGTCTAAAGTGAGGTTTCTCCCAGACTGAGCACATTCCTTAGGAAATAGGAATCCTGGTCCCTAATTTATGAATATTTACAATTGCTATCAGCTGATGAACATTTTATCTATTTTCTTGCCCTCTCCCAAGACAATACTTTTGTGCCAGTTTAAAAATATATATAATTTTAAAGTATGAGAGAAACAAGGTAGAGTGATTTATGAAAAAGCACACTGCTTCTGAGTCTATCTTCCCTACGAGTTTAAACATCTAGATTGAAATGCAGAAAAAAAAAAAAAAGACCTGTTCTTCAATGTAGAATTCTCATACTTTAAATGTCTAAGGAAAGAGAAGAATGTTTGTGCTGAATTCCAAAGCAGTGTGACAAAGTTTTTCCTACAAAGTTACTGTGGACAGAAATTGATGTCTGACTGGGTGCAGTGGCTCATGCCTGTAATCCCAGCACTTTGAGAGGCTGAGGTGGGCGGATCATGAGGTCAGGAGATTGAGACCATCCTGGTCAACATGGTGAAACTCCATCGCTACTAAAAATAAAATACAAAAATTAGCTGGGCATGGTGGTGCGTGCCTGTAAACCCAGGCACTCGGGAGGCTGAGACAGAATTGCTTGCTTGAACCCGGGAGTTGTAGGTTGCAGTGAACCGAGATTGCACCACTGTACTCCAGCCTGGAGACAGAGCGAGACTCCATCTAAAAAAAAAAAAAAAAAAAAAAAAAAATTGATGTCTATGCACTGATAAAAACCACAAATCCTTGAGAATGGGGCAATGCAAATTTCTAGCCCAAATTCTGCTCAGCTTTGTCACTTTCCATTTCAGATGATAATGTCTCACCCTGCTCTTTCTCATGAATAGAGTCTTGGTCTCCTTCTATTTTGGGACCTGTTTTCTAGATGCCGTCTATACCTTACCCTGAAAAGGGATCTAAATATCACTTTTGTGGGAACTGCCAGGGTTAGGGTGAACCCAGTAAACCTCTCTACCCAAACTACCACCGCAGCTGACTGACAGTTCATCTGATCACACTCTTTCCGATCCTGTTCTTATATTTGTTTGACCATTTTTAAGTACACTATTATTTGCTCACATCTACTTGGAAAGTAATCCGCTTGTCAAGAGGAATAATGAAAGGAACATCTTTTTCAAGTGCCTAGGAACTCTGTGCATATAATTTCATTTAAGATGCATTAATCATATAATCACATTTTCCATACTACAAACAAATAACTGAAGCTTCTAGAGGTAAATAATTTCCCAGTGCTACACAGCTCACAAGTTGCAGAGGTGGAGTTCAAAGCTAAATCTGTTTGTGTCAAAGTGCTTGCCCTTCCCTGGCATAATGAAGCATCTCTTTGTGGATGCACTGTCCCATGTGGTTGTCAGCCACTAGTTAGTTTTTATAGTATATCTATAGCAAATACTGTAAGCACTAGCTTTGTTTTATTTCAAGCATCACATTTAAAATAATTTTGGTTAATTTACAGAGTGTGATATGATTTTGGCAAATAGAAGTATGTGTGAGTTTTACTGCAATGGATAAATGTGATAGACTTCCTGGAAGATGAGATTCCAAAGAACCCCTTCATTCATTCATTCATTCAGTCAGTCAGTCGGTCGACAACTACTTATTGAATTCCTGCCTTATGCCAGACACTGCGGAGAGATCTGTGAACATACCAGACAAAAATCTCAGCCTTTATGGGATGTATTGTTGGGCAAGACAGATAAACAAATGAATAAAATAAGTACTATATTATATGGCAATAATTGCTTTGGAGAACAATAAAACAAGGAGAAGAAATTTTAAAAGCCATTTTAAGTAGGGGGTATCATGAAGGTCTTACTGAAGGGACATTTGAATAAAGACTTAGAGGAGGTGGGCCAGGCACGGTGGCTTATGCCTGTAATCCCAGCACTTTGGGAGGCCAAGGCAGGCAGATCACAAGATCAGGAGATTGAGACACCCTGGCCAACATGGTGAAACCCCATATGTACTAAAAATGGAATAAAAATTAGCTGGGTGTGGTGGCACGTGCCTGTAATCCCAGCTACTCAGGAGGCTGAGGCAGGAGAATCACTTGAACCCAGAAGATGGAGATTGCAGTGAGCAGAGATCACACCACTGCACTCCAGCCTGGCAACAGAGTCAGACTCCATCTCAAAAACAAAAACAAAAACAAAAAGACAAAACAAAAAAAAACTTAGAGGAGGCAAGGAGGCGGACATTTGGGGAGAGAGTATTGTAGGCAGAAGGAGTGCATGTATGGAGACCATGAGGAAGTTCTCCTCCTGTAATAAGCCAAAGAGAGACTAGTGGGTGATAAGGTCAGTGAGAAAATGTACATTGTATGAAATTCTGTTAGGCCTTGAGGCATTGTAATTACTTTGCCTTTCATGATGAGGAAATGGGGGAAGCCATTAGAGGGTTTTGAACAGGAAAGTGACTGCCCTGAGTTATGTTTTAAATGATCACTCTAGCCCACATTTTGAGATGACGTGAAGGTGGAAGCCTTACTTCAATAAACCAAGACAGGAATAATGGTGGCTTAAACCAGAGTGGTGTAATACGGTTGGTAAAATGAGAGACTCAAGTTATATTTTGAGCATGGAGTCTTCTAATCATAGAATCTAGTGATGAGTTGGAAGTGGCTTTGAGAGAGAAGGAAAGGCATCAAGAATGACTTCAAACATTTGGCCTCCATATACTATTAAATGGACTGGAGAATATTAGAGGAGGAAAAGATTTAGTGGGGAGAGAGTAGAGGTGAAGATTAGGATAATCACTTTGCATGTATTAAGTTTGAAATGTCTATTATGCCTTGAGGAGTAATAGACATTTCAAACGTAATATATGCAAATATTGTATAGATAATAGGATATACAAATCTAGAATTCAGGGGAGAGGTCAAGGCTATGGATAAAAATCCGGAGTCATCTTCATTTGTCTGTATCAATAGTATTGATGAAATCACTAAAGGAGTAAATTTATACACAAAAGAGAAGGTTCAAAGACTAACCTGGGACACCCCAACATTAAGAGGTTAGTAAGATGAAATGGAAAAGAGAACTTCACAAGAGAGTCCCAGTGAGGTCAGAAGAAAATCACCAGTGAGTGGCATGCTTGAATGTAATGAAGATGGTAGGTTAAGAAGGAGAATGTGATCAACTGTGTTAAATAGTGCTGACAGTTCAAGTAAGAGGAGGGTGGAGAATTGACATTAGACTGAGCAATGTGGAGTTTGTTGATGGCCTTAAGGGGAGCACTTTTGGTAGAATTGTGGAGCAAAGCTTTTGGAGTGAGTTAGAGAGAGAATGAGATGAACTGGAGATCAGAGAGAATACACAATGATAGAAATAACAAATATTATCATAATAGACTACAGGTATTATAGCTAGCTTTAAAGATAATTTTTATGTTCATCGCTTTTTTTGACATGATGGCAGTTTCTAGACTTGCTAGAAGACCTTGCTATTGAACATTTTATGAATTAGCATACATATTACTGTATCACTAATTTGTGTTTTTAATATTGTGATAACTATGTCAAGTTAATTGAAGTTACAGTCCTATATTTTCATTTATGCATTTAAAAACATTGTTCTCAGAAAGGATCCTTGTGATTAACTAGTAGTCCTTAGCAAAAGACTACTAGTTTTACGGTCACTCTCAAGATTTCTATAGATCCTCTCCATCTCCTTCTATCCTTTATCAACACTGTCACTATTCTTAAACCTACCCTCCTCACTTTACTAAGAGCACCCACAAAGTGGAATTAAAACTGAAGTTACTATCCACCATAGATCCTATACCATTCTGTTCTGTTCTGTATTTCCCCCTTAAAATTTTATTTTGGAATATTATGCTATGAAGAGATGCTTGCAAATTTAAATGAACCTTCCAATAACTTTCAGAATGTCAAAGATGGAATATGTTCACAATATTTGATTCAATTAACAAATGCCTTCTGTTTTTCTCTTGTAGTCATTTATGAATAATTAACTTGTATTTTCATGCTACATATTATCTGAGAAAAGATCATTGTAATTAGTAATTAGTTCTCTAAAACTTTTTGAAGTTCTTAACTACTTCTGTTTTGCTGTAGGGTTTCAAATGAGGCAAATTGAAAAATTCAATCAGACTTAGCTGGTATTTTCTATACAACATCTGGTTTGACAGCGAGATCTGTAGTCAAGCTTATAAATCAAAATGAAGCTGACTTGGAACTGATATAGAAATGCAAAAATGCTCCATGATTTTTGTAGGAGATTTGTGATCATTTTTTATGTTAACGTAATTGAACTAGAAATAAACTGCTGTATTTTAAACTCTACACATTTTCATTGTGAAAATGGTTTTATTATAATCGCTGTATGAAAAATAAAGTTATCTGCAGAGAGATAAGGCAGAGAGCTTGGGGAAAGAGGAGAGAAAGAAATATTTTTAGGGAGTCTGCTAGAGATGAAAAAAAATGTTTAAAATAGCTATGAGGGTCAATACGGGAAACTTACATACCTGGCTTGAAGAGACTTCTGAAAGGAAACAATTATAAACTCAGTACAGACTAGCCTTGTAGCAGGATCTGTTGTTTGAGATGTTGCCAAGTCATGCTTAGAAACTTAGACATAGAAGTATAGATGTGGGGGGAGTCTTGAGATTGGAGACTTTGCCAAACGACTTTGGTAGAAGAAGATGGGGCTAAGAAAGAGAAAAGAAAGACAGCAGTTTGTGTCACCAAAGTTTCTTACTTTTGAGCTTCTGGTAGGATAGATAGAAAATTAAAGCTAGGAAAGGAAAGAAAGGTGTGCTAAGAAATTAGGATGAGCTCAAGAAATTAGAGATTACAATGAGGGACAAGTAAGTTCAGTTGCACTAAGAGTAGAATGGGGGCATTGGCACAAATGAGGTTGTGGAAAGTTAGACCTGAAAGTAGTTGTAGAAATCATCTACTTTCACCGCTTCATTTTCCAGATTTCCCAGAGAGGTTAATTCTCTTTCCCAAGCTCATGGAAATAACCAGGGGCAAAGCCCTTAGAACTCAGGGGACTCTCAACCTTTGCATGTTAGAGTTAGAACTCTCAACTTTTGCATGTTTTTGTTCTCTTGGCCCAATTGCTGCAGAAGTGGAAAGAATGATAATCCTGACTCCTCTTAATAACATAAATGATTTAAAGAAACATCCCATTATTTTTATTGGGCATGAGGATTGAAACAGGAATAAAAATAGAAATCCTGTCTTGGTTTCTAGCTCAAAGAGTTCCCCGATCATCAAGCCAGGCAGTTGGATGCTCTGAAAGTTTTCCCTGAGAATGCTACCATTATCACTGAAGATTTGAGAACATGAAATTCTGTAGAGAGGAAGAGGTTTTGAAAAGAATAAAAGATTGTCAAAAAGTTGAATCTACTGCATTAGGACACTAAGCCAACTTCTACTGTAAGCTTTTGCCCTGAGTCTGAAGGTGTAAAATAGCAGCAGACTGAAGTTGGTAATTATCACTTTTTTTCAACATCTACCCTGTGGATACCAGTGCTTGGCAGGACCTGTGCAATAGGGATGTGTATAATTAAGAGAGAAGGGTCTGTAGCAAGGCTGTGGGGAGGAGATAATTCATTTACACTCTCTGTCCCTATGTCCAAACAGAAGCATAACTGCCTGGACAAGTTAAATGATATCTGACCTATAAAGGGAGCTTTCATGAACCTCCCATTTATCATGTATCTTGAAAGTCTTGAAAGTGCATTTTAAACCTCAAACCTTAGCTCTCCCCATTTTAATTTCCTTCTTTCTTCTTTGAACAGCCATGTTTGGAGGATCTCAAAATGCAAGAGTGTGAGAATCAAAATTAGGATTGTTTGCCCCAGGAGTAGTAGGATAGAGAGAGTTCCTTTGTCAAATTTGGCTCTGGTGCTGGAATTTTAACATGTGTTATTGGCTCCGGGGATTATGTTCTGTTTCCGGCTGAGTGAAAGCTTGCTTTGCTTTTGTTTTCTGTAAGTATTTAATAAAATGGCAGGATTCGCTTACTTGCTTATTGAATTCTTTTGCCTGGGAAACATGCAAATTCTGAACCCAGCTGCACATTTGTGACGAAGAGATAGCTAATAATCTGAGCTATATGCCATTTTTTTTTAAAAAAGCTTTTTTTATTTTTCTACAAGGGCAGAACTATAGTACACAAAGTTAAGCCTTTTAGAGACTGAGTTTAAATCTGCTTTCTATTAATAGCTTTCAAGAGGTTTTCTAAATAACCTTCAGTTTTTTTGTTTTTGTTTTTGTTTTTTGTTTTTTACAAGAAAGCAGGTGGAGGAAAAAAAAGACCTGTGGTTTGTTAACCAGTAAATTCTAAGTTGCTAAATCTGCCTGTTTTAAATAAATCAGTTGGGTCAATTAGAATATTTATTTTCTTCCTTTCTCTATTATTCAATATTCACAAATGATACTAGAGATAGGTTAAACTTCTGAGACTATCTGGCTCAGATTCTTAATGTTCTGGAAGCTGGTATTGAAGGCCAGCAAGGATAAATGATCAAAATTGCATAGTTTGTGTGTTCAATAACTGCTTTTGGCCCCTCCAGTTCTATGTACCCTTCCTCTGTACCCTGCTCCAGGCCACAGAGGCTCACCTTTATGAAATGCTTCAGAGGGTTCTCTTATTGCTTCTGGTTGCATTTGGCCATATGTAGAGTTCATATGCATAAGTCCAGGTGGCAGAAGGAGAGAGAAAGGAGAACTCTAATTTCTCTGGCTCCCTCCATGCCTAGTTTAGTAGTGGCTGCAATGCTGGCGACCATCTCTTCTAAGCACACTTTTCAGCAGTTCTAGCAAATTTTCTCCCTTGTCTTCTGCCTTAGGATGGTGGTGGCATCCTGCTGATGCTCTCCTCATGTTTCACCATCCTTGCCAGCTCCCCCTAAGTCTGCCTACATTTTTGCAAAGGTTTGCTGGATTAACTTTCTTGAGTCACTCCTTTTGAGTGTGTCATCTGTTTCCTGACAGAATCCAGACTGGCACAGCTCTGGTAAGCACCAGTGCTGACTGGGACCCAGGACTCTTTACCCTATTCTAACATCCTTCCCACTATGCCCAAGACTATAAGAAAACTTTGTAATCTTCCTTCAGGATCATATATATATACACACACACACACACACACACACACACACACACACACACACACA
>NW_012110341.1:682004-697037 GCF_000951045.1 Mandrillus leucophaeus | reverse complement strand
ATATATACACACACATACACACACACATATATTCTGGATATATTTCTTCTCAAGTATTTTTTTACTTGTCTCTCATTTCTACTGTGGAAGAAATGTATTCTTTCATTTTAATAAATGAGCAAATAGTAAATTTAGGATAAAATGATAATAAAAGATTACATCTCACTTATTTTGATTTACTTGGTGAAGCCAGACTGTGGGAGATATCTTTGAAAAAGTTGGTCCTATTGACCAAGAAAGAAAACGTTACACTAAAGGCTTCACATAACCTGTTTATTCTCTGTTTCCCACCAGGAGATGGTGTGTCAGGAAATGTGTGATAGATACATGTCATGAATTTAATTTAGACAGAGCTAGGTAGCATTATGGCTGTTTGTCCACTTTTTCCTTTTGAATTATCTTCTATGTTCCTTGGTTTTATTACCACTACTTTTCTTTCCTCAAAGCAAAGCCATTAGGCATTCTTTTTGCTGTGCGCTTATTACATAATTTCCTCAAAAAACTTCTAAACTCTTTTTGTCCTGTAGGAGGATGGAGCCCTTGCCTGATCTCCTAAGGGTTAGGATTAAACGGGATATTGGTTACTGTTGAGCCTGTCACTGCATCAGTTTTCTGGCTTCTCTTAGAGTGTGATTTGCCAAATTCAGTTGAAGTCAGTTAAGCAACCACTTTGGAAAAATACAGATGCATTTTAAACACAGCCAGAGTACTGAGATTTACTCTGCAGGAAAACAGAGCAACAGGTAAAAATAATAAGAGGACTTAATTTCACTCTGAAATGACAACATTATGCCTTTTGACTATTGACTTTTTGCAGAGAACATTTCACTGGAGGGAAATGACAGCTCTTACCAGCTGCCTGCAAAGCTTGCCTCCTCCTTGCTGAGGAGTAGAAATAATGTAATTATTGTTTATTGCCTGGATGATAATAACTTCCTAAGATTCTCAGCCCAAACTCTGCAAGCCAGTTAACTCTGGATATCAGTTGGTTTTATAGGGTCAGTATATTAACACGATAGCAAGCAATGCCTACTCATTAAGGCCCAATTTACTCTCACTTCCCTTGGGAAGAATCCCCTCTGCTCCCAAAACTCTTATTAGCGGTTTTTCAAACCTTAGTAAGCTTGAGAATCATCTGCTGGGTCTGGCTTACTGAAACACATCCTAGAGTTGCACAAGACAGCCACTGGCCTATCCATTGCCTTTGTGTTAATTAGAAAAGGAAGAAGTCTTTGGGCAGATGCAGCCCCCACATGTAGGAAATAAGAAGGCTAACAAGCAAGAAGGTTGCTCTTCCTTGGGCAGTCAGGTACCTTTGCAAAATGCACAAGAGCAAAACCAAATGCCACAGCTCTGGGGTCTTAATATTTTTATCAGCTTCTGCAGAATTCCCTTAGAGGCTCTGCGAGTTAGATATGAGCACCCCTTTCCGGCAGGGCACTACTGCATGACCAGAATGACTAAATTCTGCCTAAGCAAATTTCCAAATGCCATGTTGTAGTGTCACTAGAGAAAGATACACCCCCCCCCCTTCCCCGCCGTCAGATCTTGGTGATGAAGGTGAGACACAATGGGCTCCAAGAATATGAAATCCCTCATCTGTGGGGGCAGAAATACTAGGAGAATGGGTGATCTTTATACCATCAATGAGGAAACTCTTGTAACCTGGGATTTTCAAATTACAGAAGAGGAAGAACAATGGAGGCTGATCTCCAATTTGTGACAGAGTCTAGCGAGGTGGCCTCAGTGTTGCTCTTATAAATTCTAATTCCCAGAAGTCATGCAGTTATATGTCTATCCACATATCCACTCATCCACTAACATTTATTGAGTGTCTACTCTGTGCCAGCTGTTATGAGAGGCAATGAGGAAAACTGGAATTAATGTAGGCTTTGGAACCAAACAGATATGTGCCTAAATTCTGACTCCCTCAAATTCTTAGATGCATACTCTCATGCAAGATTATGAACTTTACTGAATTGGCATTGTCATTTGGAATGTATTTTATCACCTACATCATAGGGTGATTGTGAAAACAAGATATTATACATTTCTATAATGCCTACTGGGCTTGGTACATGGTGAATAATCAATAATTGATGGATATTATTCAGAGGCATGATATAATGATACCACAAAGTAATCATTGTCTTTTTTTCCCTATTCTGTATTGATGATCTATGTATATAACATCCATTTTCCTGTCTTATATTGTACATGACTCAGAATAAATGGATCTTTTCAGGGAAACAATACTCAGAGTAAGATTAGAAAATACCAAAGGCATCTAGGAAAAGTTTCTTACTTTTCAGAGGTTAGAGGAAGTCTTCCTAATATTTTGTTGTTTACCATGTATTATGTGATAAGAAATTTGGAAAGACTTTGATAATGCTATATATGTTAATGTGCTCCAATGTTTTCCAAAGGATGTTTACATCTAGTATCTTGGTACTTTTCCTGATTGAGATCTGGGCTTATTACTTCCATTTCATATATGAGAAAACTGCACAAAATTACATTACAAGCCAATGACAGTGCTTAGGCCAGAATCCACAGCTCTCGATCTAGTCCAGTAATTTGTCTACTCTTAGCACAAGGCCTATAATAATCAGCCTTTTGTGGGAAGGCCTTGAATAATTCAGCAATTAAAAAAACAAAAAGTAGCAGTCAATTCTGCCAAGGAAGGGTATACCTGGGCTGTGATAGTTTCTCAGGAAATCAGTTAACATTTTGAGGGCTGCTAGCACATTGAATTTTAATTCAAATTTATCTAAAAATAATTTTCAATTGACTTATAACCTCATTTTCCTTCTGTTGACAATTTGACATAATTTTAACTGAAGCTAATTTTATGTATTCATATTCATCCACTGGGCATGACCAGTGCCTAGAGTTTGCCCTAAGAGGTCAGCATTAATATTGTAATCCATGTGAATGATACCTTGCAGGACTGTGTAGTATACAACATGCTCTCCTATACGTAGTAGCCTTGCCTTTGCCTGAATGTGGTCACTCACATTATTTTAGCTATTTTAAGGGTTTTTGTTTCTCCTCTGTAGTCACTGAGGAGCTCTGCAAAAGGAACTAAAGAAGCAGCAACCTTGATTTTTAAATTAGTTTAACTAGACATAGAACAAATTTAAGGTAAGTTTCAAATATATTGTTTACAACATGATTCACATTTGTCTGTCAAATACTATATGGTTACACTCAATTTATGAATTCAGATACTGAAATGTATTAAGAAAAATCTATATATTTCAAATTTCATACTAGAAACTTTATTTTAAATAAATATCTTATGTTTAGGAGAGGCTGGATTTATTGACTAGTAGAGGCGTAAATTTTATTTTTGACCAGCACTTTAAGTTAGGAATTATGATGTATATATCCAGAATGGAAATTACAGCTAGTATTTGCAAGCACTTACTATACACCAGCTCTGTTCTAATTATTTTGTATTTCAAAACTTCTGTGATAGTCTTAACAACCTTTTGAAATAGATTTTATCATTATCCTGATTTTATAGCAGAGGAAATGAAGGTTCAGAATGGACAGGTTATTTTTCCAAGGTCACACAGCTCTTCTGGTTGAGATTTGAGCTGACGAGTGTCTGTAGATCCTGGCCTACAAAGCCTTGAGCTAATTTTTAAAAAAATAAAACCTATATCATCTAATATTATCTTAGGAGGACAATATCCACGTGTCATAAAACATGTCAGAAGTACAACCTGGATGATACCTATTTTAAGTTTCAAGAATAAAATTATTGTGTAGGAAGCAGATGAAATTCTCTAAGCAATATTTATTTATTTTATTATTTTCATGAGGGAATGTATCTTTGAAGTTTACGTCTATCTTAGAAACAAACAAAAACCCATGAGTCATAACTAACTATGGTGTGCCAGTAAGCCTGTTTTAAGGAAAGAGTCTGGAAGAACATGATGGTATGACTTATTCTTTGTTGGGAAAGTACAGAACAAAAATGTAATGTAATCATCACCATTTGATCAAAATATGGAAAATCTTAAAATAAACCTCCTTGATTCATGTATTCATTTTCAACTCTCTCATTTCAGACAACTGGCAGGGAGCATTTACTAGGGAATATTTTTGTCTTTAATAACTTGAATTATTGGTGGGTGCACACAAAGACAATTAGTGATTTCCTTCTTCATAAGAATTACTTTTCTGTGATATCAGAAATGATATACTGGACTGATTTGTGTGTTGCTTACACAAAAGTCAGAAAGATCTTGAGAGAACTAAGTTATCAGCCCATCAGTGAGGCTCAACTGGGTCAAGTTTATGATTAAGATAACAGAGGTCAGACCTGAATAGAAACTTCCACTTGTTTTTGCTGATTGGTTTCTCTGTACACTAGAGTTGTTTCTCAGTAGACTCTGTTTTCCTCAGTGGAAGGTAAAGAACATAGTGGGAATCATATTAATAGTTCCAGTTTTTTGAAAACTACCTGGAGGTCTTCTGTGGAAGTATTTCAAAGGATACCATGCATTCTGAACGGCTGGATGACTCCTGTGCTGGCTTTTGACTCTTAAGTTAACTAACCAGGGAAGAACCTGTTTTTGTATCAGGCTTATCTTAAAATTGTTGAAATTATATAATAAATTATAAGCAGGGGGCCGGGCGTGGTGGCTCACACCTGTAATCCCAGCACTTTGGGAGGCCGAGGCGGGTGGATCACAAGGTCAGGAGATCGAGACCACGGTGAAACCCCGTCTCTACTAAAAATACAAAAAATGAGCCGGGCGTGGTGGCGGCGCCTGTAGTTCCAGCTACTCGGGAGGCTGAGGCAGGAGAATGGCGTGAACCCAGGAGGCGGAGCTTGCAGTGAGCCGAGATCGCGCCACTGCTCTCCAGCTTGGGCGAGAGAGCGAGACTCCGTCTCAAAAAAAAAAGAAAAAAAAAAAATTATAAGCAGGGCTAATTTTCAAAATATTTAACAACTAGTAGGACATAAGCACTAACCAAGCAGAAGAGTCCCTGGCTGTAAATAATGGATACACTCATAATAATTGCAAGTCAGGTTATAAAGGAAAATGGATTTTCAGAGAGATCCTCAATTTACCTGACTGTGGCAATGTCAACTTAGCATTAATTGATTTATCTACTATGATGGCCTATATTGCTTAAGTAGTACATAACCATGAAGCACATGCATGTGTGTATGCGTTCATGCACACACACGCGCGCGCACACACACACACACGGACACACACAAATATGCACACAGTTAATTTTTCCAATGGATATGATATCCTAATGTCATCAAAAGAAAAACAAAAGGGCATACCCTGAATCATCTCTAAGGCCCTTTGTAGCTTAAAAAATTTACTTTCTGGCTGCTACAGATGTGTTGCTTATGTCTTTTGTCTCTGAAGATTTGATTTTACCTCCTCGTGAGCATGAAATGTAGTAGCTCTTAGCTTGAGTATAAAAGTGACATCTGTCCCTTTTCAAAGCTTCAGAACTTTTATATGCATCTGGGAAGCTTTGTCCCCTGCATAGTTTCAATTACAATGAGTATTCTTTTCATTTTGGATCTTAGCAAAGACTTTTGCCACTGTGTGACGGTTTGACAGCTGATGTACACCCCTCCAGTGGTGGCTGATGTGATTTCTACACCTGTCTTATGCTTAAAAATATTGGGGGGAGGAAATGGACCCAGCATGCTGGAAAATATTGACTTGTTTCCCATATTATGCTTAGCTGCTAAAAGTCACGGATCTGGAATGAGAGGAAAGCCAGCCAATTCATCAGCATCACTAGCTCCCTCCCTGAAATGTGCTCTGTTTATCTAAACAGTTCTGAGACAGGGTCTTATGTCCATTAAAGATGAAGGTTCAGTGTTATTTTAGGGCTAGACTTGGAGATGGGCTCTCTGAAAAATGTAAACAACTTCATCAGGCCAGGTGAGATGAGCCTATCTTTGTATGCATCCCCTACCTCTACTTTCTGTCCTCTAGATGCCTTTCCAGTGTAGTAGTAAATGTTTCGCTTGGTAAAATAAATATTCTGAACAAAGAGCAGGTCAAGTAATCCAGTTTCCTTTTTGGGAAAAAAATAAATCACATTCAGGATTAATGGAGAGGAACAAAAGCCAATAGCGTGGTTAAGAACTTGGATTCAGGAACAAGAAAGACTTGGGTTCACATTCCATTTCCTGCCCTATCTCTGTGATCTTCAATATATTACTTAAAATTTCTATGGCTCAGTTTCCCTATCTGGAATACGAGTAAATAGTACCTATCTCATAGATTTGTCCTAAGAATTCAATACGTTAAGGGACACATTATTGCAATGCCTCAAACATAGTAAACCATTTAAAAGATATGGTGTTGGCTGGGCACGGAGGCTCACGCCTGTAATCCCAGCACTTTGGGAGGCAGAGGTAGAGGGATCATCTGAGGTCAGGAGTTCAAGACCAGCCTGGCTAACATGGTGAAACCCTGTCTCTACTAAAAATATAAAAATTAGCCGAGGGTGGTGGCACGTGCCTATAATCCCAGCTACTCAGGAGGCTGAGGCAGGAGAATCGCTTAAACCTGGGAGGCAGAAGTTGCAGTGAGCCAAGATCTTGCTGCTCCAGCACTCCAGCCTGGGCGACAGAGTGAGACTCTGTCTTAAAAAAAAAAAAAAAAAAAAGGGTGACCAGACATGGTGGCTCACGCCTGTAATCCCAGCTCTTTGGGAGGCCGAGATGGGCGGATCACAAGGTCAGGAGTTTGAGACCAGCCTGACCAACATGGTGAAAAAAATTAGCCAGGCCCAGTGGCGTGTGCCTATAATCCCAGGTACTCAGGAGGCTGAGAAAGGAGAATTGCTTGAGCCTCGGAGGCGGAGATTGCAGTGAGCTGAGATAGCGCTACTGCACTCCAACCTGGGTGACAGAGCAAGACTCCGTCTCAAAAAACAAAACAAAAAACAAACAAAAAAGGGACGCGGTGTGTGTGTGTGTGTGTGTGTGTGTGTGTGTGTGTATTTAACGTTACAGAAAAAGCTGGCAGTAGGCTTGTAATATATACTGCGCAGCAAGGCAAAATGACTTGTCTTGTATTTAAATAAGCATAGCATCTATTCAGAGGAAATCTAGCATTCAGAGGGAAGTTTCTGCACAGTGACAAGAGAGGTGCTGAATCCAACAGATCAGAATTCAAATTCTGTCTCGTATGATTACACATCAATTCCTTTACCTATAAAATGGGTTAAAAGACCAACCTCCCTGCACTGTGCAAAGCCTCTAAAAGCTCTCTCTATGACCGTCACACAGTGTGGCCCTTATATGAACTCATAATTTTTTGTTTTTGTAAGGATTAAATGGTTGCAGCTGAGTAAATGCTTTGCATGTAGCTACTAAGGTTGCTTATAATTCAGGAGTAATTTTATACTTCATAGGATGATGCTTTTATATTTCTAATGGTTCTTTTGCTGTATGGAGCCATTCACATAACTGAAAATGGTAACCATTTATTAAAAATATTTGAAATATATTAAGTGCAATGTTTTATGATATGAACTAAATCTCAAATCTCATATATTTTTTGACAAAGATAGAGAAATAAGGATCTTTTGTTTAATATACTAGAGTCTCATGGGACTCTCACAAGTGTGACATTCATGTATTCACATATGATTCTTTAAACAGACATTTATTAAACATATAGTATATCTCAAAGCCTGCCTTAAGCATGTTTAGGATACAAAAAAAAATGTAAGATGTTTTTCCTTCCTATAAAATTTCCCTGAAAGGAAGATAATTATAGATGTAAGTAAATATAATTCAAGTTAGAAAATTTTAATGACTGTAGAAGTAAAATAATAATAATAATATACAATTAGAGTTGAATGGGGAAGAAAAGTGCTATTGGTTGTATTGAAAAGAGTTTATGTAAGAGTTAAATTTGGTTATAAAATATAATTTGTCAAAAAGCAATGTTCCAGGCAGAAGAAACAACTTGAGCAAATTAGAGATAGGCTCTGAAGGAGACGTTCAAAGAATGGCAAATTGTGGTTTTGTTGGAGCATATTGGTATTAAGAGTAATTGCATAGAGAAACAGAAAGACTAGGTTGAGTCCAGATTGTGTTAAGTCATGGGGAGATGTTAGGAGTTTCTAAGCTGTGAAGTGACAAGTTTTCTATTCAATGTCTGGCTTTGGGCCCATGATTGTGAACCACTCAGAAATCTAGTAAAATGCTTTCCCATTTCATAGTTACAGTATCCATTCCTCTCTGCACACATGGTTAGAATCACAAAACATGTGAGAAAGCTATCCTTTTATGTGTGCATTGGGCACACAAGCCCTGTGAAGTTGGAGGCTGCTGCCCCTGTCTAGCAAATCTGCTGGTATTTGCCAAGCATAAGCAAATGGACTTTAATTTTCACATACTATGAGCATTTGAAACATATATAGTGGTACTCAAATCACATTTAATCCTATACTCACTGCAGAGTGGACGTTTTCAACCTACTAGGTCCTAATTTTCATATTGGCCATAGTGATTTTTTTTTTTTTTTTTTGAGATAGAGTTTCGTTCTTGTTGCCCAGAATGGAGTTCAATGGTGCCATCTTGGCTCACTGCAACCTCCGCCTCACGGGTTCAAGCAATTCTCCTGCCTCAGCCTCCCAAGTAGCTGGGATTACAGGCATGCGCCAACACGCCTGGCTAATTCTGTATTTTTTTAGTAGAGACAGGGTTTCTCCATGTTGGTCAGACTGGTCTCCAACTCCCGACTTCAGGTGATCCACCTGCCTCGGCCTCCCAGAGTGCTGGGATTACAGGCGGGAGCCACCGCACCTGGTCTGGACATAGTGATTTTTAAAGGGGATGTTTATCATAATATTTCCACAACTAATAGTTTCTCAGTAAATTTATTACTGATTTGGCAAAATATGTATTTGAATAAATACAAATCACAGAAATTTGACTGCATTCTTTCATATTACTGAATGGCTCCATTGAACACCTTAGGAATGTTATCAATGCAGATGATAAATATTTGCTAATGTTTGACAATAAATTTGTTATATTTGTTTGCAAGATTACATGCTTTTTCCAGAGTCTCCTAATCAAAAAGCTTTAACAGCAAAGAAAAAAGGGACACAATTATAATTTATCTGATCTGGAATTATATCTTTGATCTCAAAATTAATACAAAGCCTGATTAAGAGATCCACACTTGACACCTTCTCCTCCTCTCTTTTACTGAAAAGAACATTTCACTGAAGTATTGTATTGAACTGCTTTATGTTATGATTTATGGGTTCTCATTGAGTTTCTGGGATTTTTTTTAACTTCATTTTTAATAGCAGGATCATAGAAATGAAGGGCACAAATATCAGATTTTTATCATTTAATATGTTCAATTTCATCAGTTTGTGTGATTGCATATGTGGGTTACCAGTCCAGGATGGAACACCCCCATCTCATTGTGGTATTCTTCCTGAAGATATAAATTTTATAAAGAAAATGAGCCATGCTATATGTTATGGTTAAGCTCCATAAATCAATGACTCTTAGATAAGTAATACATTAATCAAATCTTCCCAAGTAGATCTTTAATTGAGAGCATTGAAAATAAGAATCGGCCAGTAATCACAAAGTATCACATAACACATGTACTAACAGGTCTGCTCTCTTAAAAACGCATCTCCATGTGGTTGCACAAGTGCATTTATCTTTTATCCTATCCTTGATCTAGGTATTTCCTAGATATTCTCCCATTCTGTCCATTTTGCTTGTTGGAAAATATCTTTGGTCAATGCATTCAGAAAGGCTTTATTAAAACATTCTTTGTACATGGTACTACGTTATACGATGCCTCAAGTACCAGGTTTTTCAGTCTATCTGATCACAGTTCACCAAGGGGGCATAATGTGAGAACTCTAAGAAGAGCCCTCTCCCTGAAATACACAGTCATGCACCACATAACAATGTTTTGGCCAAGGAGGGACTACATATATGATGGTGATCCCATAGGTAATAATATTGTATTTTTATACTATCTTTTCTATGTTTAAATATGTGTAGATACACAAATACTTACCATTGTGTTACAAATGCCTACAGTATTCTGTACAGTAACAAGCTATACAAGTAAGTTCCTAGCCTAAGAGCAATAGCCTATACCATATAGCCTAGGTGTGTAGTAGACTATGTCATCTGGGTTTATGTAAGTACACTCTGTGATGTTCACACAATGACAAAATTGCCTAATGATGCATTTCTCAGAACCTATTCCTGTCGCTAAGCGCCACATGACTGCATATTCCTTCCTTGGCCAGCCTGACTTAGTGCCAGTAATTAAAATTTTTTCTTTAACAAATAGTGTATTTCACTGAATTAATCTATATTTTTCCTAAATTTGTCAGGATTAGAAAAAGAAAAAGAAATATTTGAAAACAGAACAAAAGAAAAAGTATGTGAAACCAAGGGTGAGAAAGGTAGGCCAAAAATACAAATTATAAAGTCCTAGAAAATTAGTCTCTGGAAACTTATTAGTGTTTGTCTCTGATACTTTTTGATATTTTCGGCAGGGGAGGGGGAGACAGAGTGAGAGAGGGTGGGAGAGACAAAGGCTCAGTTGCTTAAATAACAACATATTTTAAAATAGTTATGTAGAAGCAGCAGAACCATTCCCCTTTCCCCATGGACCCTCATAAAGAAAATACTTTGTGATATAGTGAAATGGTAATTTCACTAATGTTCTAATAGTAAAACCATCATTGAGTGTGATAGCTCTGTTTCTCAGAGTTATTTAATACAGTGGGACCTCATAACAACTCAATAAATGCATCTGTACAAGAGACCCCATTAGAAAGTAATCAGCGAGTAATTGGTCCTCCAAGTTACAACACTGTCCTGGGGCCATACCTTGGAAAGATAAAGATTTAGGCATGAACACCTTGGTGTAAAGTAATTTATCCAAGTGTTTTTTAATACAATCTTTAGGGCGGGCTTTCTAATTTGAAGGCCAGAGACAGAAGGCTCCCCTGGAGAGATTAAGTAAAAGTCAGGGATTTGGGGCTGAAAACAAGGGCAATTTAAAAAGATGATTACCTCAGTGTCTTTCTCGGAGCTGGTTGTGTACATAGCTAGATTTAAAAAGTGCAAAATATTCTAAGATTAAGATTTACTAGCGCCAAGAAAAAAGACTATAGGAAATTTTTCATTAGCAATTCCTGAGTCATTCATGCTGTGGAATACATGAGACAAGAAGTTTATCAAGAACTTCCAAGTACATATATAGATCCATCGTTTGAATAAAAGAGGGATTAATTCTATGTGTGTGAATGGGTGTGGTGGGGAGAGAAAATGGGGAGGGACAGAGATGAGAAATGTGTAGTTCTACAACTACACTCAAGAATATAGATGAATCTTATAAAACATGATGTCAAATGACAAAAAAGTGAGACTCAAAGGTACATGCTTTAGGACTGCATTTATGTAAAGTACCCAAACAGATAAAGCTACCCTATGCTGTTACAGGTAACAGTAGTGGTTACCTTGGGGATGGGAATAGTGATTGGAAGAACTAGAGGGGGCTTTGAAGCACTGCTGATGTGTTCTGTTTCTTAATCTGTGTCGGAGAACATGAGTGTGCTCAGTTATTCTTTGAGCTGTACATTGACCATAGGTGTACTTTTCTCTCTATATATTACATATCAACAAAAAGTTTTTGTTTAAACTATACAAACATCTGTCACATATTAAAATATTGCTAACTTAATTATGCTTCTGCTATCCTTTCTCAACTTTCCAGCATGCAGGTGAAAATGTGATCACTATTTCCAGAGAACAAGATAATTATCATTGGATTTCAATTCTTTCCCTCTCTACTTTCTCACAGAATTAATTATCCAGCAGAGTGCAGGCACACCTCATTTATTGTACTGCATTTTGTTGCACTTTGCAGATATTACAATTTTACAAACTGAAGTTTTGTGTCAACCCTATTTCAAGCAAGTCTATGAGCTCCATTTTTCAACCGCATGTGCTCAATTCATGTCTCTGTGTTACATTTTGTTAATTATTGCCACATCTTTAAACATTTGCATTATTATTATATCTATTATGGTGATCTGTGATCGGTGATGTTTGATGTTACTACTGTAATTGTTTTGGGGTCTTGCAAACTGCAACCATAAAAGATGACAAACTTAATCAGTAAATATGTCCTGACTACTTCACTGACCAGCCATCCTCTATTTCTCTCCCTTACTGTAGGGCTCCCTATTCCCTGAGACACATCAAAGTTGAAATTCCACCCATTAATAACCCTACAGTGGTCTCTAAGTGTTCAAGTAAAAGAAAGTCACATTTATCCCACATGAAATCAAAAGATAAAAATGATAAAGCTTAATGAGGAAGGCATGTTGAAAGCTGAAATAGGTTGAAAGCTAGACCTCTTGTGCCAAACAGTTAGCCAAGTTGTTAATGGAAATGAAAAGTTCTTGAAGAAGATGAAAAGTGCTACTCCAGTGAACACATGAATGATAAGAAACCAAAACAGACTTATTGCTGATATGGAGAAAATTTTAGTGGTCTGGAGAGAAGATCAAACCATCCACAATATTCCCTTTAAGTCAAAGCCTAATCCAGTGTAAAACCCTAGCTCCTTTCAACTCTACAAAGGCTGAAAGAAGGGAGGAAGCTGCAGAAGAAAAGGTTGAAGGTAGAGGAGGTTGGTTCATGAGGTTTACAGAAAGAAGCCATCTTCATAACATAAAAATGCAAAGTAAAACAGCACAACACTTGAAGTGCAAGTGATGACGTAAAAGCTGCAGCAAGTTATTCAGAAGATCTAGCTAAGATAATTGATGAAGGTGGCTACACTAAACCACAGAACTTTAACTTACACTAAATTATCTTCTAGTGGAAAAAGATGCCATCTAGGACTCTCATAGCTAGAGAGGAGAAGTCAATGCCTGGCCTCAAAGCTCCAAAGAACAAGCTGAGTCTCTTGTTAGAGGCTAGTGCAGCTGGTGACTTTAAGTTGAAGCCAGTGCTCATTACCATTCTGAAAATCCTAGGGCCCTTAAGAATGGTGCTAAATCGACTCTGCCTGTGCAATGTAAATGGAACAGCAAAGCCTGTGTGATAGCACATGTGTTTATAGCATGCTTTACTGGACATTTTAAGCCTTCTGTTGAGTTCTAGTGCTAAAAAAAGATCCCTTTCAAAGTATTACTGCTCATTGGTAATGCATCTGGTCACCCAAGAGCTCTGATGGACATTTACATGGAGATTAATGTTGTTTTCAGGACTGCTAACAAAGCATCCATTCTGCAGCCTATGAATCAAGGAATAATTTTGACTTTCAAATCATATTATTTAAGAAATATCTTTTATAAGTCTCTTGCTGCCTTGAATAATAATTCCTTTGATGGATCTGGGCAAAGTAAATTGAAAAGCTTTAAGGTAAGAGTCACCATTCTAAATGTTGCTAAGAACATTCGTGATTCATGAGAGGAGGTCAAAACATCAACGTTAAGAGGAGTTACGAAGAAGTTAATTCCAACCCTCATGGATGACTTTGAGGGGTTCAAGACTTCAGTGGAGGAAGTAACTGAAGATGTGGTGGAAATAGCAGGGGAACTAGAATTAGAGATAGAGTGTGAAGATGGAATGGAATTGCTGCAACCTCATAATCAAACTTGAATGGATGAGGCGTTGCTGCTTATGGATGAATGGAGAACGTAGTCTCTTGAGATAAAATCTCCTCCCTGTTGTGAACATTGTTGAAATAATAACAAATGATTTAGGATATTCCATAAACTTATAAACTTATTTGATAAAGCAGTGGCAGAGTTTGAGAGGATTGACTTCAATTTTGAAAGAAGTTCTACTGTGAGTAAAATGCTATCAAATGACACCACATGCTATACAGAAATCTTTCATGAAAGAGTCAATCAATGCAGCAGACGTTCTTGTTATCTTATTTTCAGAAATTGCCACAGGTACCTCAACTTTCAGCAACCACCACCCTGATCTGTCTGCAGCCATCAACATCAAGGAAAGACCCTATACCAGCAAAAAGATTACAACTCTCTAAAGGATCAAACACTTTTTAGCAATAAAGTATTTTTAAATTATAAGCACATTGTTTCTTTGACTTAGTGCTACTGAACACTTAATAGACTACAATACAGCATAAACACAGCTTTTATATTCACTAGGAAACCAAAAAATTTGTGTGACTCATTGTGATATGCATTTTATGGTGGGGTTCTGGAACCATTCTGATATCCTTTGCCTTCTATTTTATTTTGTTTGCCCTGAGAAGAAGAAAAATCAACATATGTGCCTGCACATAATAGGTGCTCAATAAATGCTGTCTCTTATACACATCTAGATGTGTATAAGAGACAGCCCTGAGGGTTTCTCAAGGCTGTGCTTAGTGTTAACTGGAAGCCAATGCTAATACTGAAAAGAAAAGGGGGGCTGGTGGATTTGGGATCAGGGTCTAGATAGGCTTCCCAGGATTTCAGAAAAAAAATTTAGAACAGGAAAGAGTATCTTGAAGATACACCATAAAAAGACAGTATTTTTGAGTGGTATAGTCAGTTTCTAATTTAAGAGTAATTTCTCTCTCACATGTGTTGAAGTGTAAAAAAAATTCTAATAAGATTTAACACTTCAAAGTCATTAACTAATTAACTAATGAATCCACACAACAGCTCTATGAGGTTTGTGTTAAATATCTACCATTTCACAGATCTTGTGTCATTTAGAAACTCTTCTAGCTTTTTTGGTCTCTGCTCTTTTCAAAGTCTTTAAAAAGAATGAATTATTTTCATGTCTTCAGTGAAGGACATGTATCAAATCTGTCTCTTGAGAAAATTCAACGCTTTGTGAAGTAAATTTCCAAAACCAGTCAAATAACTCAGTGATTTTCCTACTAATATGACTCCAAATTTCTGATATCCTTTGCCTTCTATTTTATTTTGTTTGCCCTGAGAAGAAGAAAAATCAACATATGTGCCTGCACATAATAGGTGCTCAATAAATGC
>NW_012110341.1:679160-681954 GCF_000951045.1 Mandrillus leucophaeus | reverse complement strand
AGCTTTAACAGCAAAGAAAAAAGGGACACAATTATAATTTATCTGATCTGGAATTATATCTTTGATCTCAAAATTAATACAAAGCCTGATTAAGAGATCCACACTTGACACCTTCTCCTCCTCTCTTTTACTGAAAAGAACATTTCACTGAAGTATTGTATTGAACTGCTTTATGTTATGATTTATGGGTTCTCATTGAGTTTCTGGGATTTTTTTTAACTTCATTTTTAATAGCAGGATCATAGAAATGAAGGGCACAAATATCAGATTTTTATCATTTAATATGTTCAATTTCATCAGTTTGTGTGATTGCATATGTGGGTTACCAGTCCAGGATGGAACACCCCCATCTCATTGTGGTATTCTTCCTGAAGATATAAATTTTATAAAGAAAATGAGCCATGCTATATGTTATGGTTAAGCTCCATAAATCAATGACTCTTAGATAAGTAATACATTAATCAAATCTTCCCAAGTAGATCTTTAATTGAGAGCATTGAAAATAAGAATCGGCCAGTAATCACAAAGTATCACATAACACATGTACTAACAGGTCTGCTCTCTTAAAAACGCATCTCCATGTGGTTGCACAAGTGCATTTATCTTTTATCCTATCCTTGATCTAGGTATTTCCTAGATATTCTCCCATTCTGTCCATTTTGCTTGTTGGAAAATATCTTTGGTCAATGCATTCAGAAAGGCTTTATTAAAACATTCTTTGTACATGGTACTACGTTATACGATGCCTCAAGTACCAGGTTTTTCAGTCTATCTGATCACAGTTCACCAAGGGGGCATAATGTGAGAACTCTAAGAAGAGCCCTCTCCCTGAAATACACAGTCATGCACCACATAACAATGTTTTGGCCAAGGAGGGACTACATATATGATGGTGATCCCATAGGTAATAATATTGTATTTTTATACTATCTTTTCTATGTTTAAATATGTGTAGATACACAAATACTTACCATTGTGTTACAAATGCCTACAGTATTCTGTACAGTAACAAGCTATACAAGTAAGTTCCTAGCCTAAGAGCAATAGCCTATACCATATAGCCTAGGTGTGTAGTAGACTATGTCATCTGGGTTTATGTAAGTACACTCTGTGATGTTCACACAATGACAAAATTGCCTAATGATGCATTTCTCAGAACCTATTCCTGTCGCTAAGCGCCACATGACTGCATATTCCTTCCTTGGCCAGCCTGACTTAGTGCCAGTAATTAAAATTTTTTCTTTAACAAATAGTGTATTTCACTGAATTAATCTATATTTTTCCTAAATTTGTCAGGATTAGAAAAAGAAAAAGAAATATTTGAAAACAGAACAAAAGAAAAAGTATGTGAAACCAAGGGTGAGAAAGGTAGGCCAAAAATACAAATTATAAAGTCCTAGAAAATTAGTCTCTGGAAACTTATTAGTGTTTGTCTCTGATACTTTTTGATATTTTCGGCAGGGGAGGGGGAGACAGAGTGAGAGAGGGTGGGAGAGACAAAGGCTCAGTTGCTTAAATAACAACATATTTTAAAATAGTTATGTAGAAGCAGCAGAACCATTCCCCTTTCCCCATGGACCCTCATAAAGAAAATACTTTGTGATATAGTGAAATGGTAATTTCACTAATGTTCTAATAGTAAAACCATCATTGAGTGTGATAGCTCTGTTTCTCAGAGTTATTTAATACAGTGGGACCTCATAACAACTCAATAAATGCATCTGTACAAGAGACCCCATTAGAAAGTAATCAGCGAGTAATTGGTCCTCCAAGTTACAACACTGTCCTGGGGCCATACCTTGGAAAGATAAAGATTTAGGCATGAACACCTTGGTGTAAAGTAATTTATCCAAGTGTTTTTTAATACAATCTTTAGGGCGGGCTTTCTAATTTGAAGGCCAGAGACAGAAGGCTCCCCTGGAGAGATTAAGTAAAAGTCAGGGATTTGGGGCTGAAAACAAGGGCAATTTAAAAAGATGATTACCTCAGTGTCTTTCTCGGAGCTGGTTGTGTACATAGCTAGATTTAAAAAGTGCAAAATATTCTAAGATTAAGATTTACTAGCGCCAAGAAAAAAGACTATAGGAAATTTTTCATTAGCAATTCCTGAGTCATTCATGCTGTGGAATACATGAGACAAGAAGTTTATCAAGAACTTCCAAGTACATATATAGATCCATCGTTTGAATAAAAGAGGGATTAATTCTATGTGTGTGAATGGGTGTGGTGGGGAGAGAAAATGGGGAGGGACAGAGATGAGAAATGTGTAGTTCTACAACTACACTCAAGAATATAGATGAATCTTATAAAACATGATGTCAAATGACAAAAAAGTGAGACTCAAAGGTACATGCTTTAGGACTGCATTTATGTAAAGTACCCAAACAGATAAAGCTACCCTATGCTGTTACAGGTAACAGTAGTGGTTACCTTGGGGATGGGAATAGTGATTGGAAGAACTAGAGGGGGCTTTGAAGCACTGCTGATGTGTTCTGTTTCTTAATCTGTGTCGGAGAACATGAGTGTGCTCAGTTATTCTTTGAGCTGTACATTGACCATAGGTGTACTTTTCTCTCTATATATTACATATCAACAAAAAGTTTTTGTTTAAACTATACAAACATCTGTCACATATTAAAATATTGCTAACTTAATTATGCTTCTGCTATCCTTTCTCAACTTTCCAGCATGCAGGTGAAAATGTGATCACTATTTCCAGAGAACAAGATAATTATCATTGGATTTCAATTCTTTCCCTCTCTACTTTCTCACAGAATTAATTATCCAGCAGAGT
>NW_012110341.1:660573-675130 GCF_000951045.1 Mandrillus leucophaeus | reverse complement strand
TTCTGATATCCTTTGCCTTCTATTTTATTTTGTTTGCCCTGAGAAGAAGAAAAATCAACATATGTGCCTGCACATAATAGGTGCTCAATAAATGCCCATTGGAATTCTTCCTTTGTAACTCTTTGAATAATTTGCTTTTGCTTAATTTAGCCATCATTTCACAGACTGTATTGGAAGTTTTAAAAACATAAATGTTGATATTGTGTTTTCTTCCTTCAAATGCCTAAATTATTTTACACTAGAAATGTATTAGTTACTAAGTTATCAGGCCATTTTAATTTACTGTAATAACATTAGCAAGCTCTCTTGAGTGCTGAGTATGGGAAAGTGTGATATGTCCATGTTTGGGATAGAGAAAGGAAAGAGAGAATGAGAAAGTGAAGAGGGAGAAAAAAGGGAAAGAGAGACACACAGCACACACACAGACACACACACACACACACACAGAAAGACAGACATTATGGCAATGTTTTAAAGAGAGATTTTTAGGATAATGCAACCAATTCCTCAAGTAATGTTTATGAAATGAAAATGATGTTGAATTACTAGAAAAAACACAATACTAACAACAGCATTTTTCTGTTGTGTTGCTGAACAACATTGTTACAGAGGAATACTTAATACAGCAAGTCCATTAAAGGATATTAATAGAGGGCTTTCAAATTGCTGGTAGATCCTTTTCAGATCTGATTTAATAATGATTGGTAAGCGTCAAGGACGTTTAACCATTTTTGATGTATTGCAAACTTGGCAATTTATGTGTTTAATGTGAGAATGTCCACTTCACCACTTGAATCAACTTGCTGCATTGTGAAAATATCTAGCAAAGGACAGGAGAAAACGAACTTTTATTGAGCATCTGCTGTGCCTGCAAACATCTTATCTCAGTTTATCCTCAAAATTGTGCTGGGACATGAAGTATTGTTCCCATTTTACAGATGAGGAAACTGATGCCATGCCATGCTACCAGGCTAACCACAACTGCACCCCAGGTTTATTTAACTTCAGGTCTAGTCGATTCAAAGTCTGCGATCTCCCTCCTATACCATGCAATGAAACTGAGTATTCCACGAACAGACTTAATTTGAATACCTTTAAAACTCTGACAGTGCATCTATCTTAAAGTGGTTTTTCAGGTATTCATATGTATATGCTGATGTACTGATATAATAAGAAACTTGGATATAAGAACCTCTTTTGTCATTTTTTGCTTTTGTCTTCTAAAATATCATTTGTGTGCGCCCTCTTTCAGCCACACTCAGCTCACGCGGCTTGAATTCTGGCTGGCACGGGCAGTGCGGTCAAGGCTGCAGCTGTTAGCATCCCCTCCTCCCATGCTCATCATGAGTTCTGCAAATGAGCCCTGCAGACTGATATTGCGTTCTGCAGTTTATTTGACAAATAGCTTTTGTGGCCTTTGATTTTTTCAGATCACTTATAAATTCTAGCAACAGACAGGTTGTTTGTCAGATTCAAATTCCATGCATTTGAAAGGAAAGAGGTGAAGATTCCTGTGTTCAAAGTGGACTCTAACCTTAAGATTTATTTGTAAATTTTTCTTAAAACTACCTTGAGAGGAACCCAAGATATTCTCCTGGCAGTGCCTAGTTGCAAATTATTTCTATCCTTATGTCATAAATCTTGATAATATGTCTTTTAAAATGCACTCGAGAAATGTATTTTGTGTTTTTAGTGCTGGATTTTAGTGAGTCAAATTGTGTTCAGGCAGTATGCTTGCCTCTTCACGTTCTGTGTGACACTGGAGTAAAATGGAGACTTGGGTCATTCAGCTGCAGGCTCTAAGAAAGTCTGTTGTAACTGTGCATTTTAATTAACCGACTCAGCTGAGGAAATATTGTCTCTCTACTGTGGTGTAGCTGTCTGCCTTGTAAAGTACCTCCCTGGATAAACAGAGGACTTTTATTTCTTAAACTGCCTTTCCCCCCGTCGTCTTTAAGAGTATGTTGGGCTTTCTCTTTTTTATTAAATTACAGGTGGAGAAGGTTTAATTAACTCTAAAATGATTCTTCAGCAAACTTAGTTGCATTTTTTTACAACACTTTGAGCTATGATCTAGTTACTGCAGGCTGCATACTGTTATTGGAGCGCACAGAAACATTTAGAAACCTAAATCTGTCATATTACCAGAGATGGCATCTGAGCTTGGGTACAGTTGAAATACAAATTGAAGATCAGATAGGTTTTTTGTTTGTTTGTTTGTTTGTTTTTAATCAATTAGTGTGCCACTGTGAACTGAGCTAACAAAATGGGAATTATTTAACCATTGATTACTTTTGTACAACACACTGCTGGATCTTAAAACTGAATTGAATATGAGGAGATAGTCATAGTTCAAGGAGTTATATGCAAATTTGACCTCTGGAAATATAATTTGTGGGTCTCATATTTAAAGTTGCTGAACACATTTTGTCAGAAACTTCTTGCTTCTGTGATTATAGATTAGTTAACCACTGGGCTTCTTTTATTCAGTCATCATGAGACACTCTATAATATATATGTATGTGTGTGTGTGTGTGTGTATATATATATTTAAGAGACATGATCTTGCTCTGTTGCTCAGGCTGGAGTGCAGTGATGCAATCATAGCTCACTGTTATCTTCCCTGGACTTAAGCAATCCTCCCACCTCATCTTCCAAGCATGTGCTATTACACCCAGGTTTTCATTTTTTTGTAGAGATTAGGCCTTGCTATGTTTCCAGACTAGTCTTGAGAGCTCAAGTGATCCTCCTTGTCTTGGTCTCCCAAAGTGCTGGGACTATAGGCATGAGCCACCCACCACACCCAGCCTATGTGTAGTTTTTGAATCTAAAGTAGATTAATGAAAATTACAGAACAATGGTTTTCCATCTTTTCAAACTATGTGCTATGGAGTCCAGGATTCTCTACCTAAGTTGGACCAAGCAGATTCCAGTACTGAAAGCAAAAACAAATACAAAACCTAGCTACCTATTTTAGTTGTTCCTCTTTAAAAAGAATGAAAACAAAGAAGAATTGAAACAAAATTAAGTAACCACTGGGCGTATCTTAAGCAAGAGGGATGGATATAGGGGTAAGAAATGATGCAGTGACCACAATGAAACCATGGAATGGATAACAAAGAGAGAACCTGAGGATTGCAGTTCTTGTAAGATTGTTACAAGTACAATGAAATTCATTTGGAATTTCAAATAGAAGGTAAAAAAAATGGACTGCAAGGTTCTCAAAAGTCCTTATAACTACAAGTTTTTATAACTAAAGAGAAGTTTTATTTCAATTTGCTCATTACATATGTTCCAAAAAGGAATCCACTCTGTGGATGACAAAGGTTACTGTGGTCTGGAGGCTGACAAATACTTTGCATGAAAAGGGATATGGATGGTCTATAAGTCTGTCCTACCTTACAAATCCTAATTAAAATGCAACTTAAAATATATTATGGAGGAGGTCATTTTTATTTCTAAAATTAATCTATAATTTACAAAATTATAGTTCTTCATTTATAGGCCCAAACAAGAGTTGAATACAAATAGAAGTTTTCCTTCTTTTACATTAAATTATTAGACAGTGTCATTTTAATTATTGCTTTCATCAGAGATAAAACTATTAATATTTTTCTTTTAACTCAGCCTGAAGGTATATATCCAAGTTGTATAGATTGACTTATAAATAAAAGTTGGATAGAAAGAAAAATTGAAAGAAATTTTAAGTGGAGATGAGAAAGAAAAAAGAAATTTAGTGCAAAGGAGTAAAGGAATGAACAGGAGGGAGGAAAGGAGAAACTCAGAAAAGGGAAGATGCTTCAGTTCTGGATGATCTAATATGCCTTCTGCATGATCAGTGTTTAGGAGGTAAAAAAGATGAACATTACCACTTGTCAGCTTCTGAGGGTTGGAGGCCTCCAGTAAAGTAGTTACTTTGGAAATGTGTAAAATCAGAGGACAAAGACCTAGTTTCTGTCATAGTGTAGGGTGTTCCCTTGGTGTGGATAAGAGAGGAGAGGCCTCAGAATGCGTCTAAAGCCGAATCCTTGCAAACCTGGGGTTGAGATAAGGAGACATCCAAGCTAAAGAGCAAAGGACCTTTCTCAGGAGGAGGTGGACAGGGAGCGATCACAAATGTATGGCTTTTAAACAAACGTTGACTACCCAGCCTCTACAAAAATGAAGGTGTATTCGCAGCTAGACTTAAATATTATTTCTTTGTCTCAATTTTTGTTAGCTCTTATTCCCTTTAACATATCCCTCCAAATGTTCATAGCTTTGGTAACTCTCACAGGAAAAAACGATTGGTAGAGTATTCACAACACGCAAGCAATTTAAATCAGAACATGATCCTTTGAAATCGTATTTTCCTAAGAATACAATTAACCTTTGAACAATATGGGTTTGAGCTGCATGAGTCTACTTACACACGGATTACCTTCCAACTCTGCTACACTGAGACAGCAAGACCAACACCTTCTCAGTCTCCTCCCCCTCAGCCTACTCAACATGAAGATGCCAAGGATGAAGACCCTTAGGATTATCCATTTTGCTTAATGAGTAATAAATATATTTTCTTTTCCTTATGATTTTCTTAATAATATTTTCATTTTTCTAGCTTACCTTATAAAATACAGAATAAGATACATATAACATATAAAATATGGGTTAACTGACTTTATATTATCAGTAAGCCTTCTAGTCAACAATATGTTATTAGTAGTTCTGGGGGAGTAAAATATTATATATGGATTTTTGACTGTATGGGAGGGTTTGTTCCCTTAACCCTCACATTGTTTAGTGGTCACCTATAATTTTTGAAGCCCATTCAATGATAAATGAGAAGAGTGTATATAGTGAAAAAGTGTATATTAAATTAAAACTTTAAAAAGCTTATATTGACTACATAAGGAAATATGAGGTTGATACAATTAAGTTTCCATAGAGTTGAAATATTTACTATAGATTATTTGCAACAATAACTTTATAATAATGACCAGAAAGTCAATTCAACAACATCTGTCATGCATAAAAGACTATCAATCACCACTGGAAGAAGAAAGAAAAGAAGAGATTATCCATTTCCTCAAAATGTGATGCAAACCCATTAATAACTCTAACATAATGTAGACTGTGATGCAGTCTCTGGGAGAGGTAAAGACTCTGAAAAAAAAAAAAAAAAAAAAAAAAAAAAACCAAACCAGAAAAGAGGGAAGGACAAGATAAGATTAATAAGACATCTGGGGTGAGTAGAATTTGATCTATTCTGGAAAGGCTCAGAAATTGACAGGAGGACTTGGGAGGGAGGAAAGGCGTTTCTCACAAAGGAAATTGCTTGATCAAAAGCACAGAGATAGGGAAGCATGGGCTACTTTGAGAACCTGCCAGTGGTAGAGCATGGGAAAGGGTAGGGCAATAAAGGTGGATGTAGCTGGGCTTTGTTGGGAGGCTGAGGACATTGGTTTTATGTACCACCATCACTCTTCAGTATTAACTACGTGCCCAGATGCCCTTGAGCTTATGGAAATTTAGATTCTATTTCCTGAAAGTCCACCAGGAGTCTGTTATTCAAAATAAAAGTAGGCAGTGTAATATGACTATTAAAGCACATTGTAATACTGAGATTTTTAGCAGTTGGCGCTAATGAAGGGAAGGAGAAAGTATTATGTGCCAACTTTCATATGAAATTATTTTATCTACATCATCTCACTGAATCTTCATAGGATCTTTGTATTATATATGAAATGTATGTGGAAAAATATTTAACAAATGCTGATTCTTTGGTTTCTTGAAACAATCCCATGATAACTACATTTTTACACATTTTTATTAGGATGATGATGTTGAGACTTAAGGTTTCAGTTATTAAAATCCCAGAAACAGAATTCAAACTAGTTCTTCCTGGATCCATAGTCCAAGTTCTTTCTAGTATACAATGTTGTCTCTCTGTGAAAAAAATCTGAGGAGACTTTGTATAATGGCAATTCACTGAAAAAAAAATTCTCAAATACAGTTTACTGAATGAAACATGGATTATTTACCCTGCCTTGGCTCCTTTGGAAAGGCCCAAATTCATGTTTGAGAAGAATACCGAGGAGTCTATACAGGATGATTTCAGAGCGCTTTGCAAAAGTCTTTGCCTCCAGAAGCACTTTCCCCAACCCTGCTGGCTATGCCTGCTCTTAATATATAACTTCCTTACCTTTAGCTGAAGGCTTTTATCTCTATTTAAAGGTAAGTGCCCTTGGAAGGGACAGTAATCCTGCTCTGGCTCTGGGAGCAGACATTCGATAAGGCATAAGAAACTAAGAAAGCTCTGGGCACCACTGGATGGAGGAATTTCAATATGGATACTACTTCGAAATAGAGAAAATACATGGAAATGGGAGGCTGAGAAGACACAAGGCAGATATCTCAGACTTGACTAGATTGAACTGTACAGTTAAATCTAGTCCATCTGTCTGATGACTCCAACCATGAAACTGACTCTGTGACTTTCTGACAGGATCAACATTTGACTGAGAATTCTAGAAAAACAGGCAAGGCAGTGCACTCAAAGAATTGAGAAAAGATCTGCAGGCAGAAAACAACACAAAAACAAAACAAAACAACAACAAATAAAAAACAAAACACCAGGAAAACCTATTAGAAATGGCAAAATAGAAGGGACATCAGGCTTAAATTTAAGAATGTGATGGCAAACTTGGGGGAGGGTAAATTAGCTTTCAAGAAAGTGAATTACAGGATCGTCATCATTTGGGCTTTTTTTTTTTTTTTTTTTGGCTTAACATTAAGAAATGTATAATGTGAGCTTTTGGCTATTTTGAAATCTACCTTGACTTTCTCTTTTCATCTATATCTAGCTTAATGCTCTTGCATTGTAGTGTAAACAAATAAAGACCCCACACATCTCTGTGTAGACCATAAAAGTGACCAGAGTGGAGCCCATAAAAATATACATAGATTTTTACATTTTATTACTTAGTCCTCCCTGTAAAAGTCCAAAAGACTAAACACCTGCTGCTTTTTAATGAATGACATGAAATGGGCTGGAGTGGGTGCCACAGGCTGGAAGGAACAGTATACTGGCAGATTCGACTTTGACTAGCAGAGGGATGTTCTAATGGTAAATCATTGGAAATTGTTTCCTAAAGGGATCTGGAGATGTATGATTTGGCTTTGAGAAGCCTTTGTGGGTGGGATATTAATTATTTTAGGGCAGTCCTATGAAGAAGTGAAAATGTATAGGATTAATGAGTGAAACTGATAGGAAGACAGACTCAATATAAAGGGCTCTGTTCTTATATTTTAAGGAAAACTATCTGAGTTTACTAAAGGCATAAAAGGCATTTTATCAAATTGTTAGATAATATATACAAATTCCTGGTACATAATAAGGACTCAATTGTACCCAAATATATTCACCTTATAGGAAAAGTATTCACCTAATGGGAAAAATATATTTTTTCTAGGCTTGTAAAACCTGTCTACCTTGGTGGAAATACAAATACTTATGTAATATTTCCTCTGCCATATTAGAAAGATCTTTAAATATTCCATTTAAAAAATAATTCAGTGATGTTACCTAACCCTCTATTGGAGGCAGTACACAAATCAACTATTTATACCTTTCATGTTAAAATTTTGTATACATTGGGCAAAATCCTTTTCATAAATTGGCAAGTACTTGCCAACACTAATCTCAAAGTCCTTAGTTAGTTTAAAACTTCTTGGAGAGTTTTCAACTATGGTAAACTTCCTATAGTTTTCACTGTTATAACTTTTTTCACTGTTGTAACTCAGAGAGTTTTCACTGTTGTAATCTTATCACACGTTTGTCAGAATTTTAAAAGCTACTCTACTTCTTCAATATCAACATGATGCATTCTACAAGTTTCCTTTAAAGCTCTTAGATTCTGGTTGAACGCATCAAAGATTAATGAGGGAACTTATAGGAAGACAGTCAATATAAGGGCTATGTTGGTAAGCATATTCTTTCTTTTAGAAAGTACATAGATCTATATTCATGACAAAGAGCACATTTTTAGCTACATGAGGACCACCCAGTTGAACCTATGAACACCACTCAATGTAGCGTAGCCTCATGATACTGTAGCTTCACTGTCTGATGGCATTTTCTTTCTACTACCACTTCATTAATAAGCTTTAGCACCAAGAATGCTGAATAAGGATTTACATTTAATTGAAGCAATTTCCTCCTTACCGACAAAAGGTATTTTCCACCCTGCATAGATGTAATTGATATGATGAAATGTCAACAAAATTGCCTTTGCTAAATGTAGTATTTACCTTATTATTTTATATGCCAGACCATAAAACTGTATTTTACCCTTGAGAAGACAAAATTCTGATTATTGAAAAGAGTGTTTCTGATTGGTGAAATACAGTTGAGTACCCCCATACATAAAGTCCTATACTTTGTTTTCTAGGAGTTAGCTAATTAAGAGGAAAACAGTAAGCTTTAATAATTTGTAAGACTGTAATTCAACTATAGATCCTATTTCTTCAATTGAAAATCAGAATATACTGTGGAGGTGTTTTATAGATTGTAGAGGAAAGAGAAGTGTCAGCCAGCTTTGAATTTGTTTTGTGTCCTAATATTTAATGCAAGTGCATAACTTTTCTTTTGGAGATAATGCCGCCCCTTTGAGCAGAATGACTGAATTGTGTTGGTTAATAAAGGTAGACATTTTTTTGTTATATAGGAATTAGAGACTCTTTCAAATAAAGAGAACAACAATTTAAGAGTGGGAGAAAGGAATAAAGGAGAATCCTGCTTGGGAGAAGTGGGGGCCCTTAAAATAAAAAGAAAACATGGAGAATTGTTAATAAAGTTATTAATTATCATAACAACATTTGCTGGAAATGACAAGATAGAAGCTCTTTTTTTCTTTTTTTCCCAATAAAATGGATTATTATTGCTTATGGAAGTTCTGTTGTTAGAAAGTATAATTGTAAAATACATTGTACTTGCTTAGTCTTATACCATGTCCCACATATTCCTGTTCTGTGTTTCTGGAATTTTCCTCACATGTTCAGGAGCCCTAACTCAAGAGCATCCATTCATGACCCTATTAAGTTAAAATGGCATAAAATTCACAACTGCTTCCCCACCTGAAAAACCATCATCCTCTCTCTGATCTTTAGCTATGCCATAAGAAATCAGTTGTCAAAGAGGAACAGTCTGTGTCTTGTTAAATTCCAAAAATTTTGAGAATACACCTGCTACTTCATATTGGTAAGAGCAGCCACATCCAGTGGAGGAAGCTTTTGGTCATTCTTTGATGAATTAATGATGTAATTTTGCATAAGCAATGACATATAAAAGAATGTCCCTGTACATTTGTGCCCCTCTTTATCCGGTGATTTTTCAATAATTACAATTGATAAAGTCAATAGTAATTTCTATACTAAGAGGAGATCTTGAGCACAGTCTTCCACTGGAGTGCCCAGGGAAGAAACATCAGAGCAGATATCATGTGACCGATACCTGGAATGCGTGCTAATCCTACAGTAACATGTTATATGCAATTACTTTTTGCTCAATAATGATGTCATGTTGCCATATAAACATTATATTGATCCAGTGTAAAGTCAACAAGGAATGAACACAATGATACTAGAAAGGGAGTGGACAGGTAAACGTCCTGATTGAAAGCCCTTGCTATAGTTACCTGATTTGAAATACAACTAGAATTTTTAATGGGTTTGATGAGTATTTGTTTTAGTGTTCCGTGGTCAGTGTCTTTATGTCTGTTGTACATTGTGACAATCAGTGTAAAAATCATAGACTTAGATAGCATGAGGTGAAAGAAGCTGTGTCTATGTGAAAACAGAAAGTCACAGACAAAGTTCTAGACTTGTAATGATGTAAAATGGGCTTGGGGTTCTGTAACATAGAGGTTACTGATTTCTTTTTGGCTCATGCCAAACATAGAACAATGAACCCCACTCAGTATCTCACTAAGTGCTTTTTGAAAGGAAGAGGTAGTTGCCATTTTAGAGTTTACAAAGTACTTTTCACATTTCGTCCTCCTCATAACCATGAGCAGTCAATAGTACACATCTGTTGTACATATGAGAAACTTCAAGTTCAGAAAAGGCAGGAAATTTACCTGCGATGTCTTGATTAGCAAGTGTCAAAGGAACTTGAATTTAGGTCTTAATTTCTAAGGCCCATATTCTACCATGCCTGGCTGTCATATTTTCCTCAAATGAAAAATAATAATAAATTATTGTTATTTAGATTTTCTTGGTTGTATTTTATTATATTCTAGCCAGCTAGCCAAAATCATCACCAACTTTTGGAGGCTAAAAGAATTTGGGTCCAATTCTGTAGGCTATTATGATTTGGAAAGCAGTCACTTTCACCTGTGTATTATTATCATTTCTTTAATTCGTTTTCAATTAGAGCTGTTTGATACAAGCTATTTAACATCCATTCATTTTACTTCACTTAAAACTTATGTCATTCAAATTTACCCAAATATGCTTTTGTGCTCATTGTTTCCCAAAACTGCCTCTGATTTTTAGCGTAGGGAGCTAGGAGAATACAAGAATAGCAAAACTCCATGGGTTTGCTACAGATCTGGATTCTAATGACAATCCAGAGCAAAAAGGAATAGATGAAGCAACAGCTTCTGAATTTTTTATTTCTCATGGCTCGATTCTTACTTGCCATGTCTGGAACTCACTTTGTCTCAGGCTTCATGACCTGATGCTGTTTCTGATGCAGTCTAATCCACACTTTAAATAAACGATTTGAGTTCTCATTTTGGTAAATGTCAAGGGAAGAAAAGATACTTCATGCACCTACAGCATCCTAAAACCTCTTGCCAAATCTATGAATCTGACTCTGCATTATCCTTCCCCAGAAGGAGAGCATAATTTCATTATCCATGAATCATCACCTCTTAGACTGTAACATCATTGTCAGAGAGCCTAATAGAACCAGTGTTCAGCTAACTGAAAAGGGGGAGGGAGGGAGAAAGCGCTGGGGCAAAGCACAGGTCACTGGCACAATCAGCAAACTGAGAGTTCTAAAGCCGGAAGGGGAGGCCCCCTCCCTTGACACCTTTGACATATCTACTGACCAGTGAATAACTAATGCCGACTCTTGATTTAATATTAAAATTTGTTTTTCCTACCTAAGTTGTATGTATCTTGCTGATGAAAAACATTAACCCCTTTAATAAAAATGTCAAAATGTTTACCCAGCATTGATGAGCATAAGCACTTTAAAATATTTCTTATCTATTCTTATTGCATTATTACTCGCTTTTCATCTTTGGACACTTTTTTCTAGCCCTCAGTACCAATTCTATGGCCTCTGTTCCAGTATTACTAAAAAAGTCAAAATGAAAAGAATAACATTAAAAAATTACATTATAATTATATTTACCAGGGAAGTTAATTAAATAAAATTCAAATCTGATTTACTAGTCAAAAAAACATATGTTGTAAACCACATTTACACAAGAATTCAGGATAAAAAGCTAAAATGTGTGAATAGCTGTGGTTAGTCTAACTAGCCACTAGAGGTCACTGCTGCTCCATAGAAAGACAATTTATTGCCTGTCTACTTAGGTAGTTCACTCACCAAATCCAGTGAAAAATGGTGTAAATTCTTTGAAAAGATGTAATATCAACATCCTTGGAAAATACAAACTCATTTAAATGGAATATATCTTGCATAAGTATTGCTTACAAGACTGTGGCACTGGGACTATTAACTACATGCTGTGGTAGCACTCTCTGTACTGGGGTTAATAAAAATGGAAAAAAACCCACATGCAGTTTAGAGACTAAATTCCATTTCTTCTCTGTTTTGGTAAAGCAAAGTATTCTGTGTTCTGTTGTATAGTTCAACAGGTCAGGCTTTTTTTTTTTTTTTTTTAATAAACTGTTGTCACCTTTGAGGAAGTCCAATATTTTATGTAAATACGTACTAGAAACATAAATATCAATCACATTTCTCTAATCTGCATGAACTTGAAATACTTATACGAATAGATTTATGATGTGTAGTCCAGAAAGTACCATGAGATGGAGGTGAGGCAACAACTTTTGAGCAGTAGACTATTTGGCAGTTGACTTTTTAAAATTTACAGTGGTAAACTAGTTATTGTTAAATCTACAAGAATTATATATCTGTGCTCAGAAGATACTGAGAACTACAGAAGATTCATTCTCAAAGAGTGAGGAGGAAGAAAGAACTTTTTTCCCATAATTTAATGTGCCAAATCAAAATGAGTTTTACCACCTAAGGGATTTTATTTTTGTTCTTATCTATTATTATGTTTATAAGTAAAGTTAGCCATTAAAAAGTGACCAGCTTTCAAAATATTGGCGATTCATTTAGTGTTATATCATATTTTATATATCAAGTAGCTTTGAATTTGAGAAATGCTTTTCAATATAGCAAGCATATTTTATATATACTAGTAGCACCACAGCATCGAGAATCTGCAATAATTCAAAAATATAAGTATACATTGCCTAAATATATTTGGTATCCATCACAAGTAAGGCAGAAGGTTAAGTAAAAAATAATAGAAATGGGGTTCTTCACTTTAAGACTGCATTTCATTAATACAAACATCTTTAGTACAGATAAAAATGAGGCTAGCCAAAGAAAATTTCTTTTTAAGATGGAATATGTATTTACTGATGCTTTATGAAAAATGTAAAGTTACAACTTCAGTAAAAACCATCACAATAAGCTCAGTCATCCAGTAAGCTGTAAGGAAGTATCTGCATTATTAATCCATTGGAAATATGTGATTTTTGTCATTAATACATGTACATTCAACAATTATTCATGGGTAAACATTGTAGCTACGATGTTTTTCTGAAGTGGCATCTATTGTAAGATTTAATCAATATCAAAGTACCTTGAGAAATCCACTTTAAATACTTCTTTTTCTTTATTGCTTATAAAATTATGAATTTAATAATCTGGCATCCTTAAAATTTTATTTTATGGTGACTTGCCTAGACTTTTCCTCTCGGCATATGAAAAACCCCCAATCAATAAAAAAATTTAGTAAAAATAGCCATTCACTTTTTCTTTTTTGCTGCAGTGATTCTGTTTTCAGAGAAGAGGGACATGGTTAAAGATGTAGGGGTTGGCAAGCCAAATTAAATGAAACAGCCTCAATGTTGCAATTCCTGATATTTGCTTCTATAATAGAACTGTTCATTTTGGAGGATGAAGGAAAATACAGACTAAAGATATATTTCTGAAAACCTTAATTGACTATGGTTCAAGTTACTCAAATACAGAGGCTATGATATTCGTGCTGCAGTCAATAAACTTTCACCAATGGCATAAAAACATGCATGCAGCTTGCAGATTGCCAACAGGGTCTGTACAGAATTGTACTGATGGATGAGTTCACAATACAGATGAACACAGGGACACTGTAATGTCAGCAATAGAAAAGCAACAGAACTGTCATAGTGGTCTTTTTTCCTCTAAGATTTATTTTATACATTTATTAAGGTGTTATCAAAGTCATCCTTTTCAATGAGGCTATGGGTGGAAGGCATGTCTTGGAATGTGTTCTCTTTATACATCTGAAGGAAGTGTCTGTCATTAGGGGACTAGTGTGTGCAGGACATGTAATGGAACACAACAGGGCAGCCTGACAAATCCTGAACAGATCAGGACAGAGCTAATGATTATACTAACTACATTAGGGTCTTTGAAAAAACTGGAAAGAGAAATTCTGGTAAGTTCTCAACCACATGCCTGTAGCAAGCTGCTTTCCCATTTGCAAACCTTACCTGAAAACTCGCTAACTAACGTGAGGTGTGGTGGAGAAATCTGGCTTCTCAATGCTGTTTCATTTATTTATTTGTGAAACATACAGGCTGGAAGAAATTGACAGTGAAACCTCTAGTCTGATTTTACAGAGATGGGTTTCAAAGACAAGGCTTTGAGTCGAAAACTTTACATTTTTGTCATCTCCTCACATTTTGCAGTTGTCTACTTGCAGTATTTTAACCCTTCATCACTTTGTGCCTGTGCTTGCCTTACTGTAATTCAGACGCCTCTGGAAACTGCTCAGGGTGCTGCTTTAACCTAGCACCATCTTTTGATAGTTTCCTGCAATTTTCTTTTTAAGTCAGGCATTGGTTTAAAGGCTCTGCCTGTCTTTAAAATGTTCCCGTAACTGAGTCATCTCCAAGAATCAGCTCAAGCTCCAAGCACCTGGAATCATTCACCTCTTTCCTTGATTTGTCAGTCAGCTGCAAACCTTCTATAACTGTAGATTTGGTACCACCAGGAGGATAACAGCAGATGTGGGGGATTACTTTTGAAAGAAGTTTTATCTTAAAACAAATACGACATTAATGGGATCAATAAAGGGTCTTATACAACAGGTATTATATTAAACCGGAGTTCAAGCCTCACCTTGATTGTGGTGTTTAAATTTCAATGGGTTGATTATGTATGAGAGGAAAATGACCAGTATTATGAATGCACTAAAATGGACAGAGAAGGACCTTGCCAGCAAAGTGAGAGGGAGAGGGAAGAGGGCCGGGGGTG
>NW_012110341.1:646395-660523 GCF_000951045.1 Mandrillus leucophaeus | reverse complement strand
GGGGGGGGGGGCATCGCGTTCCCTTGATAGTCACCAGAGTTCGATAAAGCACCACTTATTTCTCAGCTTTTAAGAGCTCTTTTTATCGCAATGGTTCATACCTCACACTCCCTGGAGCCCGATTTGTTATAGGTGCAGGGTCCCGTCCCATTCAGCAGCATCTCGCTGGTCTCCGTGTTGGTGGGTTTATAATCTACATAAAATTCCTGGGTGCTGGGAGTCATTTGCTGTAGGGACTGTCTTTTCTTTTTCCTGTGCCTTCGCATGAGGGAGCGCTGCTGCAGCTGCTTCATGCTCGCAGGGTACCGCTTCCATGACACGTAGATAACCAGCAGGATGACGAGCACGGACAGGAAAAGCGCTACGCTCCCCGCGATGATTTTATGGAAAGAGATGTGCTCGGCGTCAGCATCGGTCTCTGGGCCGGGCTCTGTGGCTCCCACCGTCGGGGGCAAAGGGGGTTTGCTCTCATGCTTCGGCCTGGGGAGCTTGGGCTTAAACGTCGGCTTTGGGAGAGCCCTGGCCAGATCAAACCTCTCTGTAGTACTTTTGCCACAGATGCTGTAGTTCTTCACTGCATCGATCACGTTTACTCCTTGCAGCTCTTTGGGACTGGCACAGATAATTGTATTCTCTCTTAGACCTTTAAAACTTTTCAGCCAGTTTACAAGGGAGCAAATATTTCTGCTGCATTCCCATATATTCCCAGCAAGACTGATGTCATTGAGGGATATCCAAGAATCCAAAATCTCTTGACCAATAAATGTGAGCTTGTTGGAATCCAGGTTGAGGCGCTGCAGATTTGGGACGCACTGGAAAACACTGGGTCCACTGAAAGCTTCGATCTCATTGCCTGATAAATCAAGCCTTTGTAAGGAGCTCCAAGTCCAGGACATGGTCTGTCCTATGACACTGATTTTATTCCACTGCAAGTAAAGGTTCTGAAGGCTGACCAACCTTGGAAAAAGGGCCAGGTTGAGCTTGGAAAATTGATTGTGCTCCAGGTGAAGTTCTTTGAGTCTGATCATGCCAGCAAAGACATTCCTGGCTAAACTTCGGATCCGGTTATATCCCAGGTCCAAAAGTTCCAGGTTGCGGCAGTCTTGGAATATTCGCACAGGGATGGTTCTCAGGGAGTTAGACCGTAAATGTAAACTCAGCAGCTTCCGCAAGCCCCGAAACTGTTCAGATCCCAGAGAATGCAGCTGATTATAGGACAGATCCAAGTTCCGTAAATTTGTCACAGGTCTGAAGGTATTGTTAAGAAAATAGGAGATTCTATTGGAACTAAGAATCAGCTCTTTGAGTCTGCGTATTCCATTAAAAGCATTTTCGTCAATATTGCTGATATGGTTATGGTCAAGGTATAGCCAGGTGAGCTGGTTGAGCCCTTTGAATTGATTATACTTAAGTTTTTGAAGGCTGTTATAGCGAAGGGACAAACCTAAGCAACCAGCAGATATACTTGAGGGTATCTCCTGTAATTTCTGAGATTCACAATATACCATTTTGCCTTCACACCTACAGCCCTTAGGGCATCCTCGTTCGGCAGAAGAAAGCATTGTCAGTAAGACAGTGGGGGCTATAACCAGTGCTACAGCTGATCCGCTCAGTAGCCTAATTACATTGAAACCTGGAAATAAAAACAACTTAGAAAAGTTATCCCCCCAAAAAAGAATTAATCTTTAATCAAGCAAAAATAGGCATGTATTTTTCATTTTTTAAAATTTAAATCTAGATAACATTTAACATCTCATATTATCTCTTTGTAATTAAAGAGAATTGTCTTTAGTGTTTTGTTTTTTAAAACAGTTAAACAAGGAAACGTGTCCACTAAGCAAATAAATTCAGTCTTAGAGCAGAGCAAGGTAATCTCTAAAATAATTAAGGCAGAATTATTACACAGACTAGAGGTTTTTTGCTTTTTGTTTTTAAGAAGGAAAGAAGAAAAAATGACAAAACATACCCATCCTTTGTATTGTTCAAAGGTCGTCCTTAGGTCTTTTGCTTTGGCTTAGGGGCCAGTTGCATGACAGCCCCTGTCAGCTGCACTGTAGTGAGTCAGGGCTCGCTGACACCCAGGAAGAAAAATTGGACCCCTTGGGAGATGGACCGATTTTGGAACATTATTCTTTGCCAGCCACGCAGAACACTCCAAGAACAAATAAATCCCAACACCGCATTCGCAGCAAAACATCAAAATCTTCCTAGGTAATAGGATCTTCATGGATATTACGTTTTTGCATCTTTACAGTTTTTTGGGGGGCGGGGGGACGGTTAAAAAAAAAAAAAACTAGCTCCTACAATTTCTTCTTATCGGAAAACATGATGTATTCCTCCAGGCAATGTGGGGCTACCTGAGCTGCCACATCTGTATTCCATAGCCCAGCAGTTCCCGTGGTGAGCACCCAGTTCAGCCACAGAGCTGCGTTGGAGCCCAGAAGGCAGGAGAGCCCCGTACCGCGCACACGCTCAGCTCACTTCTGCAGACTGTCATTCTGAAAGCTGCTCGGACTGTTGCTTTGGTTTCACTGAATGCAGTCTTATGTAAAGCTGCCCCCAGTGGTGAAGAACATTATGGGCATGTGCAGAAATGTCTCTCTTTTATCTTGCAAATGAGCAGGCTCTCTGCTGGAAAATGAATGATTCTTTTGGGTGGCTCAGTAGGAACTGAATGGTCACCGTAATCAATAACTAGCAACATTTTCTGTGATTTCCAAGTCTTGTTTTACAATTTGGCAACGTCTTTATTGTCTGTGTCCACTTAATTGCTAACCATGTGCTGCCCAGAGTTTTTCTGGAGCTTGACATTAAGTTCACAGACTGAACGTCAATTTTTCTTAACCTCAACGCAGGCTTTAAACTGAAATTTATAAAATGAATTATTGAGCTTTTCACAGAGAAGCATTAACTGCCTGCCCATTTGACCTCTTGGAGTCACAGATTATATTATGCAAGGTGTCTCAGGATGCTAGAACACAAACATTTTGGAATAGAGGGGATGACTGATGACAAATGAATTAATGTGTCCAATAGCCTTTCCAGTTTTCTCACAAAAGATATAATTGATTTTATGGCTATGGTTTGGTTTGTTGCTTGGTTGTTGTAATTTTCTTTTAATTAGAAGGGAAATAAACCATTTTTAGTGTTACTATACGAATCAAGAGATCATTTGGTTCATACTTTATTGATGTTGCTGCTATTTATTACACTAATAATATTTATGGAGCACTTTCTAAGTGCTTTAAGTGGGCTATGTTGTTTTCTCTTTAAACAATAGGATGATGTGGGTCCTATTATAACCTCTCTTTTAAAGATGAGGAAACAGACTTGGAGAGGTAACTTTCTCAAGGTCACACAGCAAGCAAGTGGTAGAGCTGAGCTTCAGAAGCAAGTCATTCTTATGCTGAACCGCTAACCACTAGATGATCCTGTTCAACAACACTGTTATCTTCATTTAAAAAAGAAGTCAATGAAAATGAAGCCGATTAAAGGATTGGGGCAAGGAAGCTGTGATCAGCAAATTCTTGCTTGTTCTATTAGAATTGTCTAAACTTCTTTTGGTCTGAGGCTTCTAAAGAAGTATAAAAACTAAGGCAGGGCAGTTTAGTGATTGAGAGCGTAGATTTTGTCACCTAGATTCCAACTCCTGGCTACAATTTACCAGCTCTGTAACCTTAAGCAGGTTACTTACCTTCCCTATGCCTCAGTTTTCTCATCTGCAAAATGGGCATAAAAACAAAAACTCACTTCATGTTTTGAGACATGTTTTGAGAATTAAGTCATCTTAATATCTGTATGTTACTTAGAACAGTGTGTTGCATGCAATAAGCCTGTGTAAGACATTTGAATAATATTAACTTTATGTGTACTTGCTAGGATTACGTACTGAATATTGACTACACTGACCTTCATTAACTCACAAAGAACAACTTTAGGGAGCATTTTAAAATATTGCACATGGTGGACTTCTGAGATCTACTCTGTCTTGCCTTCTTTGATAAGATAACTTCCTTTATGTTCATCATCTGAACTTTATCTTTAAAAAAATGATTCTGTGGACCATAACTAATAATGTTTGATTCTTTTCATCCCCAAAGTAGAACATAGTAACATCTGCCGTGTAGAGGCATTTTATTTAAAAATAATGGTATTCTTGAAAAAGTTTGCCTTATTTTTTGTTAGGTGAATTGGCTGTGGAAAGCCTTGGAGAGCTTTCATATTCTCCAAGGATGAGATGTTTGGTAATGACAATCAAAAGGGATCCTACAGATATAGTACAATGGATATTACCAATTTCTTCAGCAGTATGCTCTTAATAAGGTAGTGCTTTCCCCCAGAGTTACCTAAAGCTGTGAATGCACATGAAACACCCAGTGAGTTTCTTAAAAAAAATAGACTTCCCAATCCCTCCCCCAGGATTCTCATTCTGGGGGGATGGAAGAGTGTGTGCTTTTCAATAGTCTCTGATGAAATAAGTTTAAGAAACTCTCTGTGAAAGAATGATTAAAAATAGTGTTTTCTCCTAGTAGGAAGAGAGGGTATGCACACTTATAATACTGAGATGTAAGTTCCATGAGGACAAAGACAATGTTTTGTCTACTTCATTTTTCCTAATATCTACAACACAACTTGGCACATTGCAGATATGCAATAAATAGTTATTGAAAAAATATATTTTTATGAGAGTCACAAGTACAATGGATATAGTATAACTGATTATGTAATGTTCGACATCTGTACATGGGATTGAGTCCTGAATATTTCCTCAGTCAGTCAGACTGGAAACAATTACGGAGAAAGTGTTCTTAAAGGAGGTATATACAAAGACAAAAACTAGAAAGTGAGAAAACTTAGTTGATCAGCAAGTGATCTTTACTTTTCACAGAGATATCGCTTGTCTTCATAGTTAAACTACAAATTTCATGAGAACAGTAAATATGCTTTTGACTATTCCCTTTTGCACAGTACAGAAGGGTAATACTGAACCCTTATCATTTAATATCCCAAATGGGCGTGACAACTTGTATCTCTGAAAAACAGACTAATGGGAATTACGTGGATAACTTCTCTCTCACACCTCTGTTGCTTGAAAGGCTCTGAGTTTTCCCCTCACTCTCCCAGGTAGTCATTGAGACATCTGTTTTGCCCAAGAGCTGCAGAGAATCACTCCAGGAGGCTGAAGGACCCCATCAACTTTGTGCTTCTTGCTCATCATGCTTTACTTCCCAGTGACAGAAGAACAGAGGAACCCACCGAGAATGTGGGCTCTCACTTTGCTTCTCCTAGGATAAATCTTCTTGAATTATTTATGGTGAATATTATTCTCCCCTGTGTTACACACATTGTTGTTGTTCTCAGACATTTTTCTGTTATCTCTGTTCCTGATCTTATCTTACTGCATAGTTCTGACTTTACACCTACCCTTTGGATCTTATAATTGATATTTAGTCTTAATACTAACAACTGAGGGTACAAAATATTAGAATGAATAAGTAAGACCTAGTATTGGCTAGCACTATGGGGTGACTATAGTCAATAATTAATGAATTATACATTTAAAAATAAAAGTGTAATTGGATTGTTTTTTATACAAAGGGTAAATGCTTAAGGGTATGGAAACCACATTTACCCTTATGTGATTATTACACATCGCATGCCTCTATCAAAACATCTCATGTACCCCAGAAATATACACACTATGTACCCACAAAAATAAAAAATAAAATAAAAATAAAACAAAACTATATGATAGGAATGATGTGCTACAATAAAAATTGTTTTGGTAGCAATATATTGATTGACAAGGTAAAATGTTCATAATAAAATAATATTAAGGAAAGAAATACTGACCATCAATCTCTTTCTCAACAGTAATCAGTAGCCACTCTGACTGAGCCAGCCTCCAGGAACTGTGTATGGTCCCTACCTTGGCACGACCCCTTAAGACAGCATCACAACGAGGTCTGATCTGGTTCAGGATAATAAATTGTTTGAAGAGGGAAGATTATCCATGAGGCTACTTGAGAAATCCAAAACAAAATATGTGATTCTAAGCCACACTGAATACTTGAGGCTGCAGAAATTACTGCAAAGACATAGGGTAGTCCCTCAAGAGAAAAAGAAAAGATTGTGTTCTGAATGATTTTAGTAAATTGCCTGTATACTTTTTATAAGTTTTTTTCTCCTTTTACTTGTCGACTATAGTGAGCTGATTATTTCTGATTTGCCTTTCAACAGAAGCAAAATTATACTGCATTATGTATTTAGCAACTAGTAACTTCTTTTGCACTTAATATCACATAACCATAAACTACCTGACAAGTTAAATATCCCCAATACATCTAGGGCCTTAATGATTTATACAATTATAAAATAGTGTCATGTATCTAAAGACTTTCTATTTTATTATCCTTATAGGACTTCAAATAGCTAAACATATTTTGTTTAAATTGGGTAAATAAATCAAATCTCAGTTTGGCAATACTGCCAAATTTCAGTCCAATATGAAACTGAGTTGCCAGACATAAACTTAGAAATTCATAACTGAAAAAGGGTGTACTGATATCTTAACAGTTGTTGACTTCAGATATTTTATTTATTTTAAAAATATATAATTTGAATAACCATTATGTGCTAGACACTGTTCCAGACACTGGGAATACATCTGTGTGCAAAATAAAGGCCTATGCCCTTGTGAAGATTACATTCTAAAGGGATAAGACAGACAATTAAAAATAAACATATATAGTGTATTAGTAGGTCATATGTACTATGAAAAAAAGAAAAAAATATAAGGAAGATTGGGAGGGCAAGGTATGAGGTGGGTTGCAGTTTTAAATAGGATGGTTACAGCCATTAAGAAACTGGCCTGAGCAAACCATGAAGGAGATGAGCTTGTGAGACTTAAATATATATATGGGGAGTGGCCAGTACAAAGGCCTAATGTGGAAGCAGATCATGTGTTCCATGAACAACAAGGAGGCCAATGAGCCTAGAATGAAGAGAGCAAGTGATAGAATAATTGGAGATGGACGTCATGGAGGGCTTTGGATGACATTGTAAGAATACTGGCTTTATTATGGAGAAATGGGGAGCTAACTGGAGATTTTTGTGCAGAGTCAATATGTGATCAAATTACCTATTAAAAGGGTCACTGCTGTGGATCAAATGTTTTCATTTACCCTCCCCAAAATCCACATATTGAAATCCCAATTCCCAATGTGATGGTATTTGGAGATAGAGCCTTTGTGAGGTATTAGGTCACGGTATTGGAGCCCTCATGACAGATCAGTGGGATTATAAGGATGAGAAGAGACAGATGTGAGAGAGCTTGCTGCTTCTCTCTCTCTGCTATAAGAGAAGGCAGCTATTAAGAAGCCACAAATCAGGCTTTCTTTGATGTCAGGTCTTCTGGTACCTTCATTTTGGGCTTTCCAGCCATTAGAACCGTGAGAAATAAATGCTTACTATTTAAACCACCCAGGAAATAGTATTTTTGTTACAGAAGCACAGACTGACTGAGATGATCACTCTTAGCAGGGGACACAGTAATGAGGCTACCATATCAATCCAGGAGATAGATGACAGTGCTTGGACCAGGGTGGTAACGGTGGAAGTGGTGAGTATTGGTTAGATTCTGGATATATTTAAAATAAAATCAACAGAACTTTTCTAAGGAAATAGAAGTGGAGGTATGAAATAAAGAGGGAAATTAAAGATGGTTCATTTTTATTGGCTAAGCAACCCTAGGGATGGTGAAGCCATAACTGTTATTGTGGGTCAAATTTTGTGAGCAAGACCAAGAGTTTAACACATTTGAATTAAATCTGGATTTGGCTCTCACTTTTCTTCACTTTTATGAGACTTTAATTCTTGAAAATATTTCTTAATATTAAGCCTCAAAGCACCATGATGTATTTTAAAATATTTTAAAGGTATTTTTTGGACAGAAAGTTATGAAATGACTTGCAATATTAGCCCTCAAACAATAGCAAATGGGTTTCCATTCAAATGACCTAGACAGAGGCAACATCTTTGCATATGACTTTGGAGGGCAATAGGGCAATAGGGCAACAGAACCAGCAGATTAGATGAAAATGGAAATGGAAGATTACATGAAGACTAGGTAAGGAAACATTTGGACTCAACACAGGTACTCTTTATTGCATATGTCAGTTGACATTTGAAATTTGGAACTGATTCTGGCAAACTTCTTAGGGTCTCAGTTTGCTCATCTGCAAAATGGAACTCTTAAAACCTGACTTACAAACTTTTAAGGGTTTTTACTTAGGAAACATTTTCATGATTTATGTGTAAGTACATTGTACAATATTTATAAAGTGTTAGAGATATTTCTGGAATCACAATATCTATGAGAAAATTAATTTTCCCTTGATTCCGTATAGGTTCTGTGGCCATGAGCATATATTAAGGGTTATCAAGGGTCATCAGCATGACAAAGAGCATGCCAGAATTTACTAATATTATAGGAAACATTCCTCAGTATTTCTTTTCTACTAATTTTAATACCACAGCCATTTATTATAAAGAATACACCATTGATATTCTGTGTATTCGCTTATAAAGTGCTTTCACCAATAGATGCATTTGATTTAGCTTTTGTAAAGAGTTTAATGTTTGTGACCCAATAATATTACAGGGTTGTCAGAATGCCAATATAGAGATTCCTACAGCTGTGAAAATAATTTTCTTCATTTCTAGTTAGAATACTCATATGCATGTCTACATTTGTAATTATATCCAGATCTTCATCAGAGCATTAACACTTCTCTGAAATATCCTTGATTTCCATCTGCTTGCTTTAAGGGCTCCATTAAGAACCCTGTCTGGTCACATATGGTTATGAGTGAATATCTCTAACTTAGATAAATAAATAAAGAATATTCCAGGTCTGACCATTAAAATGGTCTCTCAGTGTCTTTCTGGAAAAAGGCAAATTTAATGAATGAGACATTGCAAGGTTATCCAATATTTCTCCCTCCCATTCACCTGAAGACACATTTATGCAGCAGCATCAATTCATATTCTCAGGTTTTATTGCATTCCTCACTGTCACCTCCTGCAAAGGTAGTCCTAAGGTAAATATGGGAATATGGAAATCTAGCCAACACTGTAACCTTCAGTGGCAGACTTCTGAAGGCTGAAATGACTATACGAATTCAAGGAAATACTCGTTTTTCTTCCTTTCAGTAGGAAAGGTAAAGCATACACAAAAGTAGAGAAGCTAGTATGATAAATATCAACTCCAATAATTATTACTATTTTGCTAATTTTAGTCTATCCTCACACCTCTTCCCACATATGTGTAATAATTTTTTTCTTTCTGGAGTATTTTAAAAGGAGATCTTCCACATATGTCTTTTTTTTTTTTTTTTTTTTTTGAGACGGAGTCTCGCTCTGTCACCCAGACTGGAGTGCAGTGGCGCTATCCTGGCTCATTGCAACCTCCGCCTCCCGGGTTGAAGCGATTCTCGGGCCTCAGCCTCCCGGGTAGCTGGGACTACAGGCACCCACCACCACGCCTGGCTAATTTTTTGTATTTTTAGTAGAGACCGGGTTTCACTGTGTTAGCCAGGATGGCCTCAATCTCCTGACCTTGTGATCTACCTACCTTGGCCTCCCAAAGTGCTGGGATTAGAAGCTTTAGCCACCATACCCAGACAACATATGTCTTTATAATCTCTCTCTCTCTCTGTCTGCCTATTTATCTATCTACACACACACATTTCAGTATGCATTTCTAACTAATAGACTTTTATTTAACCATCTAGCATTATTATACCTAACAAAATTAATAAGTTCTTCAAGTAGGTTTGTTTGTATCAAGATCCTAGAAAAAGTCCACAGATGGCATTTGTTTTTGATGTAGTTGAAGTCTCTTTCATTTTGTAATGCCATGGATTTGTTGGTTGCCAGGTCATTTGGACTGTAGCTTGCTCCATGTTCTGCATTTGGTTGTTTTCCCATTATAGACTTTAACTTGCACAGAGTCAGTTTTCATGGCGTATATGTTTAACAACAGTCTATTCGTTAATTTGAGCAGAATATCCAGCCCCAAAGTGGATATTTGGGGCATCTATTCATTCTTGGAAACAATTTAAGATTTGAAGAACTTTGGAGTAATACAGGACTTGGAGCTTACAGCAAAGTTGTACTTCTACTTTGCCATCAGAGAATTCAGTAATGTGTTAAATGACAAGTTTGAGAACTTTGTTGGTTAACATTCATATCCCCAGGATTTCTGTTCTTCACATCCCATCACAATTGCCTTTCTGCCCTTAGTCAGCAACAGCAATTATTTGTTGTTGATACTTACTAAACAAATCTGCTAATTTTTGTATTGCCATTTAAGTGTTCATCTAACTGAGGCACAAAAGATTTTTATCAAGAGGATAGCAATCAAAATTCATTCGTAGTCACTTAAGCTGGGAGAAATCAGTTTTCTGGCTTTCCTTTCAGAACAAATTCCATCAAGAAACATGTGGCACCAGAGTGACATTGTAAAATGTCTAGTTTTATATATATTCCTAAAATTCCTGTAATTTCTCACAGTGGAAAAAAAGACTTTTAGAGGGACTATAAAAACCTCTTGACCAAATTTATACCTTAATATTTGATGTTTTACTTTGCATCTTTGACTGTGCTTTGAATGTAAAGTCAGTCAGTGTTGTTTAAATGGTATCATAACATTTTGCTATATCCACTTCACATATATTCTGATATAACAAGAATTTTTGAAGAAAATTTCTTACTGTATTTTTAAAGCATTTTATATAATAGTTTCAAGTGGATTCACTGGTGTATTTTAAAGTTTGACCTCCTGACAATTATGTCAGCATTAGGAATTAAATTCCCCAGTCACCAGGAGGAGAAAGATCATAGACAATCCTGATTTTGATAAAGAAGCAGCTATGCCATAGGTTGGTTTTATTTTTGTTTCTGAAACAATGTCTGATTTCTAAAAAAATTTATTTTAGGCCCCAGATCTGAACGATATTAAACTTCTGACAAATGAGAATCCCTGCATAGTTTGCAATGAAGCAGCAGAGAACAGGAGTCTGTGGGTCCTTATATTACTCTAAAATATATCAGTCTATATGTCAAACTGGAGGATCCTTCCTCGTACTGTTAGTACTTGGTAGTTGTGGCCATTCCCAGTTGAAGAGTTCCCTTAAGAATGTTGGGGAATGCTTAGGATACCCTTGTGAGTAACAGCAGCGCCCCCATGTGGCAAAATTGTGACTCAAGCAAAAATTGACTTCGTCCCTGGTAGCATTTGCCGCCGATCTTTAATAAAAATAAAACTGAGTTTTTCTGATAGAAAAATAAGTGGAGAATTCATTTGTCTATTCGATGAGTATTTATTAAACTCTCACATTGTTCTTTGTGTTGGGGATACAGTAGTGAATAAGACAAAGTGCCTACTACCAGAGGACTTCTTGCATTCTTGTTGATGAGATGGTAAAAAATAAAAATAGCTACACACTACAATGTCAACTAGTAATAAGTGCTGTAAAGAAGAATAACAAGGATAAGGGCAATGACCATTTGATACTGTGGCCAGAAAAATCCCTTTCTGCGTTGTTGACAGTGGAGAGCAAGTAGGGAGCAACTCACATAACCTTAGATGTAATCTCCCTTTGGGTTTTCATTGGCCACCATTAAGAAGGAAAAGAAAATTGTTTTTCTATATACTCCACACTTCTTATACCAGAGTGTGGAGTTTTTCCATACCAACCAATTCTCCAACTCTCTGGACATCAACTGAATGTCTTACAATTCAGTTTTCCCCCAGCACCTCCTTACCTCTCCCTTACTGATTTTCTTTCATTTCTACTTTGTCTCCAGGTGCCTATGGTGACCCAGTTCTTTTTGGACACTTTCCCACTTATCAACAAATGAATCCTATAGTATTAGCTGATAATATCTTATAGTATTAGCTTTCTCGGGGTACTTGAAATTTAATAGGTAAGTCTTAGAAATGGAAAGTATTAAGGAAGCACGGATAACTGTATTTTATGCATATACTGTAGCTTAAGAAGCAAATAGGAGAAAAGCCCTGTATTAAAAACATTCATCCTTGCTCTTCCCTCTCAACTTCTTACCAATTACTCTTTTTAGATGCAATCATTTTGACTACTGTTTAATTCTTATAATATTTTTGAATTTTGTTGATATTTTAATTTCTTGCTATTTTAACTGAGGATTCAGAATCATTTACTCTCCCTGCTTCCCATATTAATATGTTATTAATACAGTGTTAAATAACTAGGTGAGATGATTCATGATCACTGTGTAAATGAAGACACTCATGAATTAAGTGGTGTACTGGACTATGTTGCCATTCTCATTCAACGTTTTACTTTTCTTACAGTTTAAGGATTGTTCCTATTTTCTTTCTCTCTTTACCTCTTTTACATTTGCTGTTTTGTCTGTATCTAGGGCTTGTTTTTTGTCCCAACATTTAAAAATACATATCAAGGGCTGGGCACAGTAGCTTATACCGGTAATCCCAGCCCACCTTGGGAGGCCAACGTGGGCGGATCACCAGGTCAAGAGATCGAGACCATCCTGGCCAACATGGTGAAATCTCATCTCTACTAAAAATACAAAAATTAGCCAGATGTGGTGATGGGCACCTGTAGTCCCAGCTACTCAGGAGACTGAGGCAGGAGAATCGCTTGAACTCAGGAGGTGGTGGTTGCAGTGAGCTAAGATTGTACCACGGCACTCAAGCCTGCAACAGAGCAAGACTCTGTCTCAAAAAAAAAAAAAAAAAAAATATATATATATAATATATATATATGTGTCAAATACCTAAGCTTTCCAAACACTCAAGCAATTTAGATAATTCTATTTTTCTGCAGCACTCCATTTCTCAGCTCCAATATCCAATTCTAGCTGTGTACCTAGTACTTCACCATTTTCCAGAACAGGATCCCTATTTCCTGGATTCCATGTATTTATTTTCTTAATTTACCACTCATTTTGTTGAAGCACCTTCTACTAATAGATTTTTAAGAAAGGGTGCATGCGAAATAAAAATTTCATGTCTAAGTTTTTTAGTACGGTATTACTGATTGATAGATTGCTGTAATATAATTCTGGGTGGTAAATAATTTTCCCTCAGAATCTTTGAGACATTGAATTACTATCTTCCCATACCACTCTCACTGTAGAGAATCAGACAATATTCTGATTCCTATTTCTTTGTGTATAATCTATTTTTTTTTCTCTGGAGGTGTTTATACTTTTTCCCCCCCTGTTGTATACAGATATACTTTGGTTCGTGCTTTTTTTTTTTTTTCCATTAATTGTTGGGTATTCAGTGAGCTTTTTAAATATGGAGACATGTCCTTCAGTTCTATACAAATGTATTGTATGTTTCAAAAAATGATCTCTCCTCATTTTTCTTTGTTCTCTGTCTCTGGAACTTCTGTTGGACAAATTTTGGATTTCCTGGATTGATCCTTTGTTTTTTCTTTCCTATTTTCCATCTCTTTATCTCTTTCCATCCTACAGAGTAATGTCTATGCTTTATGATCCAATCTGTTATTTATTTATTACAAATTTTGACCAGATGTCAGAAGATTATGGCACAATCAAATCCAGCAATGATACCACTGGGTCAAGCAGTATAAATAAAGTTTTTGTAAATAAAGAAACATTCATGTGCATTCTTTTATGCATTGTCTATGACTGTCTTCCAGCTACAGTGGCAGAGTTGAGAGATGGCAAATCCTGCAGGCTTAGAATATTTACTACGTGACCTTTTACGGAAACAGTTTGCTGATCCCCCAACTCCCACCCTAATTTAGGTGATCATGTTGCTTAGCTCCATGAGTTCTTTTTAAGTTGTCTTTTTGCCCCTTCTTCATAGCATACTGTTACTCTTATGGATGTGCCATTTTTTTTCTCACTGTGAGGATATTATTTGCAATTTTTTTTTTTTTTTTTTTTTTTTTTTTTTTTTTTGTATAATGCAGGCTGGAGTGCAGTGGCCTGATCTCAGGTAATTTAGCTAGTTCGTGTTGGCCTATTTCATGTTGGAGGTGTTTCTCAACTGTTAAGATTCTTCTGTGTTCATTCAGATTAATGAGCGGAT
>NW_012110341.1:635279-646345 GCF_000951045.1 Mandrillus leucophaeus | reverse complement strand
CCCACCCTAATTTAGGTGATCATGTTGCTTAGCTCCATGAGTTCTTTTTAAGTTGTCTTTTTGCCCCTTCTTCATAGCATACTGTTACTCTTATGATGAGGCCATCTTTTTTCTCTTTGTGAGGTTTTTATTTTCATTTTTTTTTTTTTTTTTTTTTTTTTTTTTTTTTGTGGTATACTGCTTGCTGCAGTGCCACTACTTCCTCTGAGGTAATTTAGCTAGTTCGTGTTGGCCTATTTCATGTTGGAGGTGTTTCTCAACTGTTAAGATTCTTCTGTGTTCATTCAGATTAATGAGCGGATCAATAAAAACTAATAGAAAGTACCCTGCCAGCGGGTGGATCACGAGGTCAGGAGATCGAGACCATCCTGGCTAACACGGTGAAACCCCGTCTCAACTAAAAATACCAAAAAGTAGCTGGGCGTGGTGGCAGGCGCCTGAAGTCCCAGCTACTCGGGAGGCTGAGGCAGGAGAATGGCGTGAACCCGGGAGGCGGAGCTTGCAGTGAGCCGAGATCCAGCCACTGCACTCCAGCCTGGGGCACAGAGTGAAAGAAAGGAAAGGAAAGGGGAAAAGGGAAAGGAAAAAGGAAAGGAAAAAGGAAAGGAAAGGAAAGGAAAGGGAGCTTGCTTCAGGTGCATGTATGTAGACTCCACCCCCCACACCCCCAGAGAAGATTGCCAACCTCTCCTACATGGAAGGTGTGCACCTGCTACCAGTGTTCCGGAGGCAAGGCAGGGAAAGGGTGCTGGGTGCCCCAAGTTCAATGTGTACATGCTCATTTTAGTTTTAGGTTTTCAGTTCCAAGCCTCACTGCTATGCCTAGTATACTTCAGTGTAGCTTTTCAGGTTTGAATTTGCCAGAAAGTAAACTCTTTTTCTGTTAGAAGGATAGGGTAGTCTTTTGATTGCTTGGGGTAAAGATGGAAATCTGGCAGTTGATCTCACTCCATGAAGATCACTCCCCATCTTTTTCGGGAGCCCTACTTCTGGTGCTTCTCATGACTTTTATGGCGCAACATAAGATCCCCCTTCAGTAAGCACTTAGACTCTAGCAGCCTTGACTCTACCATATATTCTGTTCTCCAATAATTTGTAGAAATTGCTCATTCTTTTCTCTTTATCCTCATTTGTATTCATTTATCATTGCTTGAGTTTTGATGTGAAAGAGACAATAAAAGCATGCGATCAGTCTGCCGTGTTTCAGATATGGATTTCTCATGACAGATTTCAGGCATGGCAGATGATACAGGGGGTGAGGGAAGGAGACTGGAAGGCTGCCATATAAATTAAGACTATAGCCCAAGGTTGAAAATGGCAGCTGAAGATCTTTGTAAACGTGAGATGCTGTCCTCTTTTGTTATCCATATCTTCCAATCCATTTTGCACTAGTGTCATTGTAAGGTCTCTTACTATGTATGCATTTCTCAATACCTTTTTAATTAGAAGAAACTTGGATATATTGTATTTACATGTGGCTTCCTTGGCTGTATAGTTTGTTAAGGGTGTCTGCCATTATTTCATTTACTCTACTGGGGGTGTGATTAAAATGTTCCCCCATTTGTTCATTTATTTATGAATTTTGAATAATCACTTTGATGAGGTTTCTCCCACATCCTACTTTTAGCCTAGACCAATCTGCTAATATCAGCAAGCCTATTAGCCTCCACAAATGCTAGGAAAAAATATTTTTACTACCGTTCTTGGGGGTTATATCTTACTATAGATATTGAGGGAATGTATTTGGTGGAAATAGGATGACTCTTCCGGCTGTTGTGTTCATGCATGCTAAATTTTCTTTGGCATCTCATACTTTGTATTTATTATAACTTTGCAAACTTAAATGTTTTCAATATCTTACAGGTATTTAATTTTCCTGAGCCCAATGTTTCTTCTAAAAAAAAGAACTTTTAATTTTTAGTGAAATAGAGAGAATGGACTTTTATATAAACTTTTAAAAGAACAACCTACACCCTATTGGTATCTGTATTTATTTTCCTACTTTTTTGTATCAAAATTTTGTTTTTAATTATTATCATTTATACTTTGGAATATACTTTCAAATAAAAAAGTATGCTTTGCTATTTGTAAATTTGTGTTTGTGATTTTATAGTAAAAAACTAGAAAACCTGAATTTGATACATATGTGTATGATTCTGGTGGTGGTGTGGTGTGTGAGGGTGAGTGTGTGTTTACAACTTTAGGAAGTAGAGGTTTACAAGTAACTTTAAATTTCAAATAGGCAACCACTTATGTATAATCCAAGTCTGGGTATCTTCTGATTTCGCAGTATGGACCTGTATGCAAAATCTGGCAATAGGTGTCACATAGTAATATAAAATTTCTTCTCTTCATTGGCTCTATTTGAGGCCAGACTTTCTCTAAAGGCAACAGCCTACATTGATTCTATATTTTTTCTCTTTATAGTATTTAGTTAAAATCATGAAAATATTTTTGATTTAGTGTATTTAATTTTCAGTCATTGTGTTTTCTTTTTGAAATACTCCAGGCTTCTGCCTAGAGAAACCAAAACAGTTAAACATGTCATTATATGTTCAGGCCATTAGTCCTGATTCTTAGGCTTTATATATTTTCTGTGGGTAGTTCTCAAAGACTTGAGAAGTTTTACATAATTTCAAGTAGCTTACAAGCTTTGCAAGTTAAACTTGGAAAATATTGTAGTAATACCAAGTAGTAGTGACATAAAGGCTTAAGAGATTCACATAAATGGGATTTTGAGATTATTTTGTCCAATCCACATTTTACAGATTTAAAAATGTAGACCAGAGAGATGAAGTAACTGGTTCAATTAATATACGACACAGATACAAGACTTTGAGTAGAACCTAGATCCTTTGAGGTTAGTCTATTTCTTGTAATCATTCTGTCTTCTTTGCAGTCAAATCAATGTTTTCGTACCATGTGAAAAACAGTAGTTGACACTTTATGTAACTTTTTTGGTAACCTCGTACAGATTTAACAACTAGGACTTAAAATCTGTTTTGTTAGATGAAAGGAAACAAGTCTTCAATTGTTCTCTAAGTTTGTTTTCTTTGCATTTTAATAGTGATATACATTTATTATGAAACATATGAACTGTGATCTCACCATTCAAAGGTAATCCTTTCTAATATTGGAAACTATACAAAATTTTTGTTAACTTGAATTTAATGTATGGCATTCTTTGCTATGGGCAAAACAATTCTTTTAAGTTCCTCCTACTGTTGGAAATGCATAGAACAGTCTTTATTAATGTTGGGTTATACAGACTTTCTTTCCCTTGAGTAACTGAAACATGCATAATTGGCTCTGAAAAGGAAAGAAATTACTAATATTCTAGTACACATAATCTGTCTTCCACATGGCTCGCATAATATTTTAAGTAGAAAGTTATTCCCCTTCAAGTAACAAGGTAAACAAAAGAATTATTTCTTCCTTCTTGTTTGAAATTTGGTTAGGCCTCAGTGGAATGGCTCAAAGGGCAACTTCAGAATGGTCTTACTCCTTTCCCAATATACTACCTAAAATTGCTTACATTGTTGTCTTCTTTAAATCCCATTAATAGCTCACTGTGACCTCTGGTTAAATAGTGACTCATTGTCATGACACACAAAGTTGTCATTTTGTTTATATTTTTGTTAGATAAAGGCAGACAATTGTTTTTGAGGAAGAGCAGAAACCAAATTGGAGAGGGATCCATAGCTTCATTTCAGTGCTCTGCCACTTTGCTGTTCTCCACGTCACCTGTCTTGTGTTCACCTCTGTTCTGCCTCACAGCTCTAGCTTATTCATGGTTTTTGCTTACCATGGAGTTGGCTTTACATATTATCTTTGATGCCTACATGCTACCTTGTGACTGTCTTAGTTGTACTGAAAACCAGTTCCTTCTTTGGATTGTTTGCTGTTAAAATTCTAATGAAGAAAATTCTGATTATTTTTTCCATGCCATCTTATGGGTTGCTATCTGACTTATGAGTTGACTGTTCTAGGAAAAGGTGATCACCGTAAGTTTCCATCAGATGTGATAGTTAAGGGTAGTGATAAAGTTGGTACAGTCATGTTGTATAAGACTTGGCAGATGCTTTAAGTGAGGCCATGAAGGACAAAGAATTCAATTTGATACAAAGATTATTTAGCATCTGGCTTAAATCTACCCTTTTGTCATTACTTGCACTTACTATCCAAGATGCTATGCTACCTGCAATACAGTCACACTATATGTATTTATTCTTTATTATACCTGGAACAAGTCATTTTCTAGCTGACTTTAAATCACTGTTTATGCTACTCTATCTTATTGGAATAGTCTTCCTCTAGTTTTTATCTGGTGAAATCTTCTTTAAGATGTATCTAAAACATTATAATCTTCATAAACATTTTCTAGGGATTTTGGTGACTTCCTCATAAGCACTTTTATAAACCATTTATACATGCCATATAAATGCACAGTATTAAATTGTTTATTTGCCCTTTTCCCCATAGAATGTTCTTTAAATTCAGGGATTGTGGAGTACCATTCATCTCTGAATTCTGCTCTTAACAGATAACGGATACTGAATGTATGTGTGTTGAAAAGAAAACATCAAGTTGGTGCAGAAGTAGCTACTCCTAATGCTTATATCATTATCATAATTATGATTCTCTGGGAATACCTGTAGTTGATTCACAAATCTATGTTACCCAAGATGTGAAAAGTGCAAGCGGTAAGTATGTACTAAGCATGAAGCTCACTCAAAATTTGGACCAATTAACCAGATTACTGGTGTATTTTTCACCATTTGGCAGTCTCTATTTGACTAAGAAGTGTTGCAGATTGGTTTTTATTGTTCTCTTATTTGCTTCCAATCTGAGTAATTGGTTGGAGGAAATTTCCTATTTTGAAGGAAATTTCATTTGTGTCCGAAGGTAGTGATTTATTTATTTTTTGAGATGGTGTTTTGGTCTTGTTGCCCAGACTGGAGTATAATGGTGCAATCTCGACTCACCATAACCTCCACCTCCCGGGTCCAAGCGATTCTGCCTCAGCCTCCCATGTAGCTGGGATTACAGACATGCGCCACCATGCCTGGCTAATTTTTGTATTTTTAGTAGAGACGGGGTTTCTCCGTGTTGGTCAGGCTGGTCTCGAACTCCCAACCTCAGGTGATCCACCTGCCTTGGCCTCCTAAAGTGCAGGGATTACAGGAGGGAGCCACCGCACCCGGCTGGTAGTGATCTTGTATTCACTCCTGATTTGGGGTGTTTGTCAACAGGTGCAGGGGCAATTTGGGGACAACTCCTTATTTGGAGCTGTTTACTCTTCTTGTTTCTTACCCCTAGTATTATCGCAAGTGGTTTCCTAGCTTAAGTGGACTTTCAATGAGGACCTTACTGGAAATACCTGTAGTCTAAATAAATAAATAAAACTTGCCAACAATACCCTGTCAAGAAGGCTGGCTTTAAAATCCAGCTTGAAGAAGCCTCATTTAAATGACTGTTTGTAATCTGGTCCTCATATGTCTACCATGTGCTACTTCCCATTCTAGGTGCTGAAGAATTAAGAGAAAAGATACATTTCTACACTTGTGGCATTTACAATCTAATCTGGCGTAAACACTTATTATGCCAGATTATGTAACAAACACTTGTTATGCCACATAAACACTTGTTACAATGTGTATAGGGAGTGCTATCATGAAAAAAGCACAGGGTGCTTTGTGACTCCATAAAAATAGCACTATCCAGACTCAAAGGGCGAAACCTGAATTAAGTGACAGCAAAGCAAAACTACTATGATAAAAGTGAATGTTTTTTTTAAAAAAACCAATGATTAATCTAGCCATAGCAGCAGCTGGAATACTCTCTTATTCATTTTATAAGTTCTCAGTTTATGCTCAATAGAGGTAGTTGACACAAGTTAGGAAACTTAACCCAAACAGTATTCAGCATGACTAGGACCTCTTAGAGAACCTCCATAACTTATTGGACAATGAAAAACCAGCCAAGAATTATTGATCAGAACCTTCAAAAGTCCACTTCAGAGTGTCTTTGGTAGTCTGCACCAGCCTTTCATTCTAAACATTTGGTAAAACAGGTGAAGTGCAATGGTGACAGCTTGGATGAGATCCTTGTCCACAAATACCCTAACTTGACTGAAACAAATGTGGGCCTGTTGTCAGGAATAATTGTGTCTGGCAGCCTGTATGCTGCAAGGAACTGGCATGGAGTCACATTGTCATCCCAGAGGCCTGAGGTAGAAGTGAAAGACTTGATGTCACTGTGAGAAACAGTATACTAAAGGACAAAGTTTTCATCTCATAACATACAATCAATGTATGATCAATGTGAAGTCCTGGTCCAACTTTTTTGGTCTTTTCCCACTGGAAAATTAGGTGTCTTACTCTGTTATGCCAAGTAGCCTGGCATGTGGCATGTACTAACTTCCTTTAGACTTTTCAATATCAGAATCAATTTGAGGCCATCAAATAGAACTTCTAGCCAAGACTTTCAAGTAGACAATTCCCAGATGTGCTATGTGAGTGAAGCCAAGATAATGTCTTCTGAAATCATAATGTAACTTCTCTACAAAATACATCCCTCATGTTAAGAAAATTCATATGGGTGTTTTGAGATTGGCTTTAATTTTTTTGGTCAGTTCCTATGATAGCCTTCACCATATTTGCTTTATGACAAGGGATAGTCTGGGTTTCTTTTAATTTAATTACCTTATTTTATCAGCTTGAAAATAAGAATCAAGGAAGCCTTCTCTTGTCTCATCTTCCAGTGGTAGTGGCACATGTATTTTGATATCTGTTGGGGTAGATATTCCCAACTACTTGATACTGACGATGTTCTCTGAACTATAATTGATGGTAGAGTGAATAGAAAACTTCTATCGTTGTTCAAACTCATCAGGTATATAAATGTGAAAGTTCCTAACATGGGATATTGAGAGTTAGAAGGCTGGCAGGAACATAATACAAGTTTTTATTTGCTTTAAGATGGAAAACCTCTCAAAATAAGGATTTCAGGAAGCAACTGAAAGGATATCAACCCTTTCAACACAGTTGTCAGCACGTATTTTTCAAAGAGAGGAGAAAAAGAATTATTTATTTGTAGATTATGTATTATCTACCTGAAATATCTAAGAGACTCAAGTGAAAAGTTATTAGTACCAGAAAAACAGTATAACGACTGGGAAAATTACAAAGTAAGTATACAAAAGCAATTGCTTCATATTTGTTTTTAAACTGCTTATTGTTACTAAAACACAAAAAGACTTACAAATTAGTGAAATTGAAAAAAGTCGTACAAATTATAACTTACCTCTGAGTAAGCTTATGAAATGTGCACAGTTTATACCTAGAAACTAGAAATGAAAGTGGCAATGCTAATGACAAGAAAAATGTTATTGAGGGACAGAATGAACAGAGATACATTTTTGAATTGAAAGAATCAATAGCTTAAATGAATCTGTGTATAAATTCAATGCAGCCTGATCAAAACCTCAGTAGGATGTTTTTGTATCTAATTCTATATTTTAATATTTTTTATTGTTTAGTGTTCTGTTATGTAAATTTACAAACACACACAAAAGTCAAGAGAATAATTAATGGACTTCCTTGTATGCATTGCCCAGGTTCAGTGTCAGCAGTTAGTAGCATAAAGCCAGAGTTTATTTATTTATACTCCCAGTTATACCCCACCATCATGGATCATCTTGAAGCAAATCTCAAACATCACATAATTCATCTCAGTGTAACTCTAAAAGATACAAACTAAAAAAATGCTATAATGCTATCATTCTACTTTAAAAAGGTAGCAAAAACTTGATGACTTCGAATCAAATACCAGTCAACACCAAATTCAATATGCACACACACACAAACACACACACATGCACACTGTCAATTTTTGAAACAAGATCACAAGTAGTTCCTCATATTGTATCTGAGAATTATCTGTAGATTAATGTAAGTCTACGATTCCTTTAAACTTGAAAGACTGGTGCAGACAACCAAAAGACACGCTGAAGTGGACCTTTGAAGATACTTTTGAAGACAGACTTTCTCTTCTCTCTATTTTCCACTCATACTCTGTTTGTTAAAGAAACTGGGTTATTTGTCCTGTAGAATTTCCCACTTCTAGATGTTGTTGAGGGTAACTCCATGATATGGCTTACAATTTTCCTCTGATCCTTTGCTTCCTGTAAGCTATTTCTAGGCATAGAAGTTTGATCAGATCCAGGTTTGATATTTTGGCAAGAATACTTCATTCAAGATGCTGAGTCCCTTCTACTGCATTCTATCAGGAAGCCCATAATATCTAATATCTCTTTATTATGGTGTTAAGATTGATCCATAGATTTAAGTATGGTTGGCCTGATTAACTCATTATCAAGTTCCCTGTCAACTATTCATCTAATGGTTTAGTAGTCACTGATGATTATTACATAGATCTATTTGTTCAACAGAGATTGTAAAATAGTAATATTCTGTTATTCCTTCTTCATTTATTAGCTGGAATTCTTAAGTTTTTATTAAAATATTTTTATTATGGTAAGAACCGTTAATGTGAGATCTACTTCTTAACAAACTTTTAAGTGCACAAAACAGTATTATTAACTATAGGCACAATGTTGTACACAGATCTGTAGAATTTATCTATCTTTTATAAGTGAATCTTTATAGCCTTTAAAAAGCAATTTTCTCTTTCCTCCTCACCCAATGCCTGGCAACCACCATTTACTCTCTGTTTCTATGAATTTGACTATTTTAGATACCTCATATAAGTGAAATTATGTATTTGTCCTACCATGACTGGCTTATTTCACTTAGCATAATGCATGTAGCAAAATTTCCTTCTGTTTTTAGGCCAAATACTACTCCACCATTATGTATATATACCATGTTTTTCTTTATCCAGTCATGATCAATGGGCAATTAGGTGATTGTTATATCTTGACTATTATGAATATTGCTGCTATTAACATGGGAGGGCAGATATCTCTTCAAGATCTTGATTTCAATTTTTTAAAAATTATGCTTTAAGTTCTAGGGTACATGTGTACAACGTGCAGGTTTGTTACATAGGTAACAACGCATGTGCCATGTTGGCTTGCTGCACCCATCAACTCGTCATTTACATTAGGTATTTCTCCTAATGCTATCCCTTCCTCAGCTCCCCCAATCCCCGACAGGCCCCAGTGTGTGATGTTCCCTGCCCTGTGCCCATATGTTCTCATTGTTCAATTCCCACCTATGAGTGAGAACATGCAGTGTTTGGTTTTCTGTCCTTGTGATAGTTTGCTGAGAATGGTGGTTTCCAGCATCATCGATGTCCCCGCAAAGGACATGAACTCATCTTTCTTATGGCGTCGTAGTATTCCATAGTGTATATGTGCCACATTTTCTTAATCCAGTCTATCATTGATGGACATTTGGGTTGGTCCCAAGTCTTTGCTATTGAGAATAATGTCGCAATAAACATACGCGTGTGTGTGTCTTTATCGTAGCATGATTTGCAATCCTTTCAGTATATACCCAGTAATGGGATCGCTGGGTCAAATGGTATTTCTATTTCTAGATCCTTGAGGAATCGCCACACTGTCTTCCACAATGGCTGAATTAACTTACACTTCCACCAACGGTGTAAAAGCCTTACTATTTCTCCACATCCTCTCCAGCATCTGTTGTTTCCTGACTTTTTAATGATCACCATTCTTTAGGCACAATGTTGTACACAGATCTGTAGAATTTATTTATCTTTTATAAATGAATCTTTATAGCCATTAAAGAGCAATTTTCTCTTTCCTCCTCACCCAATGCCTGGCAACCACCATTTACTAAAGCTATCCCTTCCCCAGCCCCCCAATCCCTGACAGGCCCCTGTGTGTGATGTTCCCCACCCTGTGCCCATGTGTTCTCATTGTTCAGTTCCCATGAGATGGTATCTCATGGGCATGAGATGCTGTCTCATTGTGGTTTTGATTTACATTTATCTGATGACCAGTGATGATGAGCATTTTTTCAAGTGTGTGTTGGCTGCTGCAGAAATGTCTTCTTTTGAGAAGTGTCTGTTCATATCCTTTGCCTACTTTTTGATGAGGTTGTTAGGTTTTTTTCTTGTAAATTTGTTTGAGTTCTTTGTAGATTCTGGATATATGCCCTTTGTCAGATGGACAGATTGTAAAAATTTTCTCCTATTCTGTAGGTTGCCCGTTCACTCTGATGATAGTTTCTTTTGCTGTGCAGAAGCTCTTTAGTTTAATTAGATCCCATTTGTCTATTTTGGCTTTTGTTGCCATTGCTTTTGGTATTTTAGTCATGAAGTCTTTGTCCATGCCTATGTCCTGAATGGCATTGCCTAGGTTTTCTTCTATGGTTTTTGGGTTTTTAGGTCTTACATTTAAGTCTTTAATCCATCTTGAATTAATTTTCATGTAAGGTGTAAGGAAGGGATCCAGTTTCAGCTTTCTACATATGGCTACCCAGTTTTCCCAGCACCATTTATTAAATAGGGAATCCTTTCCCCATTCCTTGTTTTTCTTAGGTTCGTCAAAGATCAGATGGTTGTAGATGTGTTATTTCTCAGACCTCTGTTCTGTTCCATTGGTCTATATCTCTGTTTTGGTACCAGTACCTTGCTGTTTTGGTTACTGTAGCCTTGTAGTATAGTTTGAATTCAGGTAGTGTGATGCCTCCAGCATTGTTCTTTTTGCTTAGGATTATCTTGGCTATGCAGGCTCTTTTTTGATTCCATATGAACTTTACAATAGTTTTTTCCAATTCTGTGAAGAAAGTCATTGGTAGCTTGATGGGGATGGCACTGAATCTATAAAGTATGGCCATTTTCATGATATAAATTCTTCCTATCCATGAGCATGGAATGTTCTTCCATTTGTTTGTGTCCTCTTTTATTTCATTGAGCATTGGTTTGTAGTTCTCCTTGAGGAGGTCCTTTGCATCCCTTGTAAGTTGGATTTCTAGGTATTTTATTCTCTTTGAAGCAACTGTGAATGGGAGTTCACTCATGATTTGGCTCTCTGTTTGTCTGTTATTGGTGTGTAGTAATGCTTGTGATTTTTG
>NW_012110341.1:633425-634214 GCF_000951045.1 Mandrillus leucophaeus | reverse complement strand
TACCCAGTAGTCATTCAGGAGCAGCTTGTTCTGTTTCCATATAGTTGTGTGGTTTTGAGTGAGTTTCTTAATCCTGAGTTCTAATTTGATTGCACTGTGGTCTGAGAGACAATTTGTTGTGATTTCTGTTCTTGTACATTTGCTGAGGACTGTTTTACGTCCAATTATGTGGTCAATTTTATAGTAAGTGCAATGTGGTGCTGAGAATATTCTGTTGATTTGGGGTGGAGAGTTCTGTAGATGTCTATTAGGTCCGCTTGGGGATGCAGAGCTGAGTTCAAATCATGAATATCCTTGTTAACCTTCTGTCTCTTGATCTATCTAATATTGACAGTGGGGTGTTAAAGTCTCCCATCATTATTGTGCGGGAGTCTAAGTCTCTTTGTAGGTCTCTAAGGACTTGCTTTACGAATCTGGGTGCTCCTGTATTGGGTGCATATATATTTAGGATAGTTAGTTCTTCTTGTTGAATTGATCCCTTTACCGTTATGTAATGGCATTCTTTATCCCTTTTAATCTTTGTTGGTTTAAAGTCTGTTTTATCAGAGACTAAGATTGCAACCCTTGCTTTTTTTTTTGTTTTCCATTTGCTTGGTAGATCTTCCTCTATCCCTTTATTTTGAGCCTATGTGTGTCTCTGCACATGAAGTAGGTCTCCTGAATACAGCACACTGATGGGTCTTGACTCTTTATCATATTTGCCAGTGTGTGTCTTTTAATTGGGGCATTTAACCCATTTACATTTAAGGTTAATTTTGTTATGTGTGAATTTGATCCTGTCATTATGAT
>NW_012110341.1:629935-633375 GCF_000951045.1 Mandrillus leucophaeus | reverse complement strand
ATCTTCCTCTATCCCTTTATTTTGAGCCTATGTGTGTCTCTGCACATGAAGTAGGTCTCCTGAATACAGCACACTGATGGGTCTTGACTCTTTATCATATTTGCCAGTGTGTGTCTTTTAATTGGGGCATTTAACCCATTTACATTTAAGGTTAATTTTGTTATGTGTGAATTTGATCCTGTCATTATGATGTTAGCTCGTTATTTTGCATGTTAATTGATGCAGTTTCTTCATAGCATCTATCGTCTTTAGAATTTGGCATGTTTTTGCAGTGGCTGGTACTGGTTGTTCCTTTCCATGTTTAGTGCTTCCTTCAGGAGCTCTTGTAAGGCAGGCCTGGTGGTGACAAATTCTCTAAGCATTTGCTTTTCTGTAAAGGATTTTATTTCTCCTTCACTTATGAAGCTTAGTTTGACTGGATATGAAATTCTAGGTTGAAAATTCTTTTCTTTAAATGTTCAATATTGGCCCCCACTATCTTCTGGTTTGTAGGGTTTCTGCTGAGAGATCTGCTGTTAGTCTGATGGGCTTCCCTTTGTGGGTAACCCGACCTTTCTCTTTGGCTGCCCTTAACATTTTTTTCTTTTATTTCAACCTTGGTGAATCTGAGAAGGATGCATCTTGGGGTTGCTCTTTTCGAGGAGTGGCTTTGTGGTGTTCTCTGTATTTCCTGAATGTGAATGTTGGCCTGCTTTGCTAGGTTGGGGAAGTTCTCCTGGATAATATCCTGAAGAGTGTTTTCTAATTTGGTTCCATTCTCCCCATCACTTTCAGGTACATGAGTGAAGCATATATTTGGTCTTTTCACATAGCCCCATATTTCTTGGAGGCTTTGTTCATTTCTTTTTACTCCTTTTTCTCTAATCTTGTCTTCTTGCTTTATTTCATTAATTTGATCTTCAGTCACTAATATCCCTTCTTCCACTTGATCGAATTGTATACTGAAGCTTGTGCCTGTGTCATGAAGTTCTTGTGCTGTGGTTTTCAGCTCCATCAGGTCATTGAAGGTCTTCTCTACACTGTTTATTCTAGTTAGCCATTCATCTAACCTTTTGTCAAGGTTTTTAGCTTCCTTACTGTGGGTTAGAACATGCTCTTTTAGATCAGAGAAGTTGGTTATTATAGACCTTCTGGAGCCTACTTCTGTCAACTTGTCAAAGTCATTCTCTGTCCAGCTTTCTTCCATTGCTGGCGAGGAGCTGCAATCCTTTGCGGGAGAAGAGGTGCTCTATTTTTTGAAGTCTTCTGCTTTTCTGCTCCAGTTTCTCCCATCTTTGTGGTTTTATCTACCTTTGGTCTTTGACATTGGTGACCTACAGATGGGGTTTTATTGCAGATGTCCGTTTTGTTGATGTTGATGCAATTCCTTTCTGTTTGTTAGTTTTCCTTGTAACAGTCAGGCCCCTTAGCTGCAGGTCTGTTGGAGTTTGCTGGAGGTCCGTTCTGGCCTCTTTTGCCTGGGTTTCACCAGCAGAGGCTGCAGAACAGCAAATATTGCAGAACAGCAAATATTACTGCCTGATCCTTCCTCTGGAAGCTTTGTTCCAGAGGGGCAGCCACTTGCATGAGGTGTCTGTTGGCCCCTACTGGGAGGTGCCTCCCAGTTAGGCTACATGGAGTCAGGGATCCACTTGAGGAGGCAGTCAGTCTGTTCTCAGAGCTCAAACACTGTGCTGGGAGAACTTCTGCTCTCTTCAGAGCTGTCACACAGGGGCATTTAAGTCTGAAGTTGTCTGCTGCCTTTTGTTGAGCTATGCCCTGCCCACAAAGGTGGAGTCTATAGAGGCAGTAGGCCTTGTTGAGCTGTGGTGGGCTCTGCTCAGTTTGAGCTTCCTGGCTGCTTTATTTACCTACTCAAGCCTCAGCAATGGCAGATGTCTCTCCCCCCACCAGGCTGCAACCTTGCAGGTCAATCTCAGACTGCTGCACTAGCAGTGAGCAAGGCTCCATGGGTGTGGGACCCACCGAGCCAGGCACGAGAGGGAATCTCCTGGTCTGCTGGTTGCTAAGACCATCGAAAAGCACAGTATGTGGGCAGAAGTGTACCGTTTTTCCAGGTACAGTCTGTCATGGCTTCCCTTGGCTAGGAAAGGGAAATCCTCCAAAACCTTGTGCTTCCCGGGTGAGGCGATGCCCTGCCCTACTTCGGCTCACCCTCCATGGGTGGCAGTCACTGTCCAACCAGTCCCAGTGAGATGAACTAGGTACCTCAGTTGGAAATGCAGATCTGTGTCGATCTTGCTGGGAGCTTCTGACTGGAGCTGTTCCTATTTGGACATCTTGGAAGCGACCACCTTGATTTCAATTCTTTTGAATATATTCCCAGAAGTGGGATTGCTAGGTCATATGGTAATTCTGTTTTCATTTTTTTGAGGAACCTCCATACTGTTTTACACAAAAGCTGTGTAATTTTACATTCTCATTAACAGTGGACAAAGGTTCCAGGTTCTCCATATCTTTGCTGACATTTGAGCTGTTGTTACATTTTTCTATAATAGCCATCCTAGCAGGTGTGTGGTGATACCTCATAATTTTGATTTGCATTTCCCTCATAGTGAAGTTACTGTTTGATATAACCTGTTTTCCATGTTTCTTTGAAGAAATATCTATTGAAGTCCTTTGCCATTTTTAATTGGATAATTTAGTTTTCTGCCGTTGAATTGTAGGGGTTCCTCACATATTTGGATATTAATCTCTTATCAGATATATGATTTGTAAATATTTTCTCTCATTCCATAGATTACCTTTTCATTCTGTTGATTGTTTTCTTTGCAGTTCAGAAGCTTTTAAGCTTGATATAGTCCTAGTCATCTCACGCTTTTGTTGCGTGAGCTTCTGGTATCATATCCAAGAGATCATTGCCAAGCCCAGTGTTGTGAAACTTTCCCCTTGTATTTTCTTCTAGGAGTTTTATATTGCCAGATTTTACATGTAAATCTTTAATCTATTTTGAGTTGATTTTTGTGTCTAGTGTGTGGTAAGGTAGTGTGAGGTAAGGATCCAGTTTTGTTATTTGCACATGGATATTCAGTTTCCTCAACATTATTTGCTGAATATGCTATCTTTCCTCATTGTGTATTTTTTGGCACTCATGTTAAGTATATGTGTGTGGTATTATTTCTGGACTCTATTCTGTTCCCTTGGTCTGTCTGTTTTTTGTTTGTTTGCTTGTTTGTTGCCAGCACCATACTGTTTTGACTACTGTGGCTTTGCAGTATATTTTGAAGTCGAGAAATATGATGCCTCAATCTTTGTTCTTCTCGCTCAGAATTGCTCTAGCTTTTCAGATACTTTGTAGTTCCATATGAATTTTAAGATTTTTTTTTTCTGAAATCCATGATTCTACAAAGAACAACCTTACTATATTATGTGTGTATTTATATTGAATCACATTTTGTACAGAGAAGGCAGAAATAATGCAAGCTACTCTCTCTAATGAT
>NW_012110341.1:628669-629786 GCF_000951045.1 Mandrillus leucophaeus | reverse complement strand
TCTAATCCATCTTGAATTAATTTTCATATAAAGCGTAAGGAAGGGATCCAGTTTCAGCTTTCTACATATGGCTAGCCAGTTTTCCCAGCACCATTTATTAAATAGGGAATCCTTTCCCCATTTCTTGTTTTTTGTTAGGTTTGTCAAAGATCAGATGGTTGTAGATGTATGGTATTATTTCTGAGGACTTTGTTCTGTTCCATTGGTCTATATCTCTGTTTTGGTACAGGTACCATGCTGTTTTGGTTACTGTAGCCTTGTAGTATTGTTTGAAGCCAGGTAGCATGATGCCTCCAGCTTTGTTCTTTTTGCTTACGATTGTCTTGACAATGTGGGCTCTTTTTTGGTTCCATATGAACTTTAAAGTAGTTTTTTCCAATTTTTTGAAGAAAGTCATTGGTAGCTTAATGGGGATGGCATTGAATCTATAAATTACTTTGGGGAATATGGCCATTTTCAGAATATTGATTCTTCCTATTTATGAGCATGGAATGTTCTTCCATTTGTTTGAGTCCTCTTTTATTTCATTGAGCAGTGGTTTGTAGTTCTCCTTGAAGAGGTCCTTTGTGTCCCTTGTAAGTTGGATTCCTAAGTGTTTTATTCTCTTTGAAGCAATTGTGAATGGGAGTTCACTCATGATTTGGCTCTCTGTTATTGGTGTATGAGAATGCTTGTGATTTTTGCACATAGATCTTGTATCCTGAAACTTTGCTGAAGTTGCTTATCAGCTTAAGGATATTTTAGGCTGAGATAATGGGGTTTTCTAAATATACAATCATGTCATCTGCAAACAGGGACAATTTGACTTCCTCTTTTCGTAATTGAATACCCTGTATTTCTTTCTCCTGCCTGATTGCCCTGGCCAGAACTTCCAACACTATGTTGAATAGGAGTGGTGAGAGAGGGCATCTCTGTCTTGTGCCAGTTTTCAAAGGGAATGCTTTCAGTTATTGCGCATTCAGTATAATATTTGCTGTGGGTTTGTCATAAGTAGCTCTTATTATTTTGAGATATGTTCCATCAATACCGAATTTATTGAGAGTTTTTAGCATGAAGGGCTATTGAATTTTGTCAAAGGCCTTTTCTGCATCTATTGAGATAATCATGTGGTTTTTGT
>NW_012110341.1:624735-628619 GCF_000951045.1 Mandrillus leucophaeus | reverse complement strand
TTATATTGAATCACATTTTGTACAGAGAAGGCAGAAATAATGCAAGCTACTCTCTCTAATGATAAATGATTGGTTCTCTAAAATTCTCTAGAGATGATCATTGAGTTGTTTTTAAATCTCATTATGACTGCATAAATTTTGTGCTATTTGATATTTTTCAATCCATTGCAGTTATTGTTCCTTATAATGTTCAATTTATCTCATTTGCCAATAGGAATTCTTTCACTTTTGCTCCTTAGTCCTTTCGATATGATACCACTAGTCATTGGTACATTTTCACTTTCTGGCGGGACAAACTAGCCTCTTCTCTTGTATTTTCTGTCCTGACCAGGACATAACCATATCAATAAGGCACCTTGGTTCCTTTTGTGTCCACAATCCAGGTACTGGAAACGTTCATTTCTCATTTAGTCACTGTTTCTAGGTCTTTTCTGAAGAGAAGTTTTGAAAGAGAAATATTTTGCAGGTTTATGTTGATATTTTTATACTTACAATTTAAGTTTGAGTTTGTAGGTTTTTATTTTCAATTTTATTTCATATGTTTATCTCTTTTCTCTTAAACTAAAAGTGTTAGTTTTATATGATTCTATATATGAAACAATTTATTAATATTCTAAGAGTAACTAATGTTATTAACAATTTGATTAATAAAAATGATTTAAGATTTCCTTGCATTTCTCATTGTCCTTAGAAAATATCCACCAGGAGTATACAATCAAGTTATTGGTTTTTGCCTTTTAAAATAATTTGTTGTTGGTTAAGTTACCAATCCATACACAGTTATATTCCCTTTTTAAATTTTCTTTTAATTTTTATGAATTACTCTTTTAGTTTGAATTAATTTTGTTTAATAGTTATGTGAAACATGTTCATGTTTCCAAAGTTAAAACCTCAAAGTAAAGCATATTTGGAGAAGTGTAACTTCTCTTGTTTGCATTACCTTGTCCCTTTTTTTCCTATGGATATCACCACTTTTATTAATTTTCAGTTTAAAATATATATAATGTATACACACACACACACACACATCTTTATATATTCCTATCCCCTTTCTTTGATGAAAGGTAGCACACTGTATATGCTTAAACATTTTGCTTATTTTCATAGGAATAATATATTTTAACAATATTTAGTAATATTTCTCATTTTTTTTTCACACAAAGCAGACATTTTAAGCATGAGATCTATTCAGGATCCAGGATGGGTAATCTCATTCATTTATTCAACAAACTTTTGCTGAAAACTCAATAAAAGTAGGGGTGATGTTCTTGGATACTAAGATTAATACACCACAGCTTCTGTCAGAATGGAGCTTCAGATATAGTAGCAGAGAGTACACTTAAACCAAGGATAGCTCCTCAATGGTAAGGGCGAATGGAGGTGAGAACAGGGTACTGCTGCAGGAGCCCAACAAGGAACACAAAACTTAGACTGAGATGCCTTGAGCTGACTCCTATGGAATGATCAGGAGTTTACCAGATTAAAGGTGAAGACAGGAGGGTTCTGGCAGAAGGAAAGACATACAAGAAGTCCCATGGATGAGGAAATGAGAGCATGGACCCTAGTAAGAGGAGGCTAGAGAAATAGATGAGGAAGGCCCTGACTGGTAAAGTCCTTGTACTATGGATGTGGCCTGAAAGATTCTCACTGGCCCAGAAAGGGAAAAAAAGGAACCTTTGAGGCAGGAGTTACATTTTATAAGAACCGCTCTTCATTTAGTTATTTACCAGCATTATTTAAGAAACCATCTGTAGTCCATGTTACTGTCAGTTAGGTTCTTAAATATCACAACACAGCCTGTTGGATATACCATAAAATTTGCAGCCTTTAATAAAATATCATTATTAGTGTAAATAAACAAAAACAAACAAAACTGTGGCCCAATTATCCATCATCTGGCTAACCACACCCCCTAAACTTGTTATGTAATCTAGAAATTTGAAAGAAACAAAATATTAATTCTGTTTTATAGGGTCCATTAGCCTACTTAAATAATAGACTTATAGCCATTTAGGGCTAGAGAGAAGGATATATTCAGTTGCAAGGCACAAGAAAGTCATGGCACTCTTCGTGGAGCACAATGCAGTATTTACCTTTGAATTTTAGAATAAATATCAGATCTTGTGCTAAACTTGTTCCTATTGTACGCATCATTTATGGCAACTATTTTATTTTATATCATTTCATTTCATTTCATTTCATTTCATTTTTTTGAGATGGAGTTTTGCTCTTGTTGCCCAGTGGTGCAATCTTGGCTCACCACAACCTCTGTCTCCCGGGTTCAAGCGATTCTCCTGCCTTAGCCTCCCAAGTAGCTTGGACTACAGGCATGCACCACCATGCCTGGCTAATTTTTTTTTTTTTTTTTTAAGTACAGGCGGGCTTTCTCCATGTTGGTCAGGCTGGTCTCGAACTTCCAACCTCAGGTGATCCTCCCACTGTGGCCTCCCAAAGTGCTGGGATTAGAGGTGTGAGTCACTGTGCCTGGCCCAACTGTTGTTTATGTGGTGCTTAGGTCTGCACTGTTCTAGTGCTTTATGTGTATTACTTTCATTAATCATCCTGACTTCTTTATAAAGAAGCACTTGTACTATCCTCATTTTATAAATGAGGAAACTGAGGCATAAAGAAATGGACTGTATCAATCATAGGTGGTGAATAGTAGGGATTCACATCTAGGCAGTCTGACTCCATAGTGTGTGCTGTTAATTGTAACAGCATACTGCATCTCTCTCCTGGAATATAAAAGAAAGAAAGAAAGAAGCTGAAATATAAGAAAGGTGAAGACAATATGTGAAAGAACATTTTATATTAAGAAATTTTTAATATTAATGTTTTCCCATTTAGTGAACAAATCTTTCTTACTTTTACTGATAATCCATTTTTTATCTACTTCATAAAATTTTAAGTATTCTTAAAGGCATTGGTTGAAGATCCATTGATACCCAGTCCTTGACAGATGAGGTACCTGCAGTCTTGGAAGACATAGTGACACAGCTGGTTTGTAACAAAAAGTGCTTCAATTCATGCCTCCCGTCTCACACAATAAAGTGTGAGAATTGGGGCATAGCTTTTGGGCTTTTGAAATCCAAAGTAACCAGAGGTCACTCTGAAGGGATTATATTTAATTCTAGACCCTTTTACGCTCTAAGAAGTGAAAGATGGAATTGAGGGTGCGTCTTCTTCAGGGGCTACATTTCCAAGTAGGCCACTTTCTTTTTTTCTTTTTTTTTTGTTTGTTTGTTTCACTTTTTCTCTGTAGCTCTCACCAATGGCACAGCTATGCATAAATATAGCTGCTCATTGTATTACTTCCAATTTTATTGTGTAATTCTTCATTTTTCAATATTGAAAATGCTCTGATCATTTTCTAACCTTCTTGCAAATGAAAAGTCTACTATATATACATAAAGTACAGTATTAGTATCTACAAAGAATTGCTTCGAGGGAAACGAGATTTTTTGATTTGGTGCCACAGCTAATTGGTTTCAATTATGTATAAATAAAGCTCAAACTGCTTAGTCCTATGCCTTTCCTTTCTTTGTTGAGCTTGTTGAGCTTTAAAAAAATCTAAAATGTAATCAAAGTGATACGCATTATCAGAAATTTAATTGTAAATGTCTTAATTAAAATACAAATTCACACAAATACGGGGATTAAGAAAATTAATTTTTCAGTAAATATATAAATAGGCTCCTATACTAAAATGTTTTATTATTATTATTATTATTTTTAAATTTATTTATTATTATTATACTTTAAGTTGTAGGGTACATGTGCATAACGTGCAGGTTTGTTACATATGTATACTTGTGCCATGCTGGTGTGCTGCACCCATCAACTCGTTATTTACATCAGGTATAACTCCCAATGCAATCCCTCCC
>NW_012110341.1:623105-624685 GCF_000951045.1 Mandrillus leucophaeus | reverse complement strand
TCATGTGGTTTTTGTCTTTGGTTCTGTTTATATGCTGGATTATGTTTATTGATTTGCATATGTTGAGCCAGCCTTGCATCCCAGGGATGAAGCCCACTCGATTATGGTGGATAAGCTTTTTGATGTGCTGCTGGATTCAGTTTGCCAATATTTTATTGAGGATTTTTACATCAATGTTCATCAGGGATGTTGATCTAAAATTCTCTTTTTTTTGTTTTGTTTCTGCCAGGCTTTGGTATTAGGATGATGTTGGCCTCATAAAATGAGTTAGGGAGGATTCCCTCTTTTTCTATTGATTGGAATAGTTTCAGAAGGAATGGTACCAGGTCCTCCTTTTACCTCTGGTAGAATTCTGCTGTGAATCCATCTGGTCCTGGACTTTTTTTGGTTAGTAGACTATTAATTATTGCCTCAATTTCAGAGCCTGTTGTTGGTCTATTCAGGGATTCAGCTTCTTCCTGGTTTAGTCTTGGGAGAGTGTATGTGTCCAGGAATTTATCCATTTCTTCTAGGGTTTCTAGTTTATTTGTGTAGAGGTGTTCATAGTATTCTCTGATGGTATTTTGTATTTATGTGGGTTTGGTGGTGATATCCCCTTTATCATTTTTATTGCATCTATTTGATTCTTCCCTCTTTTCTTCCTTATTAGTCTTGCTAGAAGTCTATCAATTTTGTTGATCTTTTCAAAAAATCAGCTCCTGGATTCATTGATTTTTTGAAGGACTTTTTGTGTCTCTGTCTCCTTCAGTTCTGCTCTGATCTTAGTTATTTCTTGCCTTCTGCTAGCTTTTGAATGTGTCTGCTCTTGCTTCTCTAGTTATTTTAATTGTGATGTTAAGGTGTCAATTTTGGATATTTCCTGCTTTCTCTTGTGGGCATTTAGTGCTATAAATTTCCCTCTACACACTGCTTTATATGTGTCCCAGAGATTGTAGTATGTTGTATCTTTGTTCTCATTGGTTTCAAAGAGCATCTTTATTTCTGCCTTCATTTCATTATGTACCCAGTAGTCATTTAGGAGCAGGTTGTTCAGTTTCCATGTAGTTGTGTGGTTTTGAGTGAGTTTCTTAATCCTGAGTTCTAGTTTGATTGCACTGTGGTCTGAGAGACAGTTTGTTATAATTTCTGTTCTTTTACATTTGCTGAGGAGTGGTTTACTTCCAACTAGGTGGTGAATTTTGGAATAAGTGTGATGTGGTGCTGAGAAGAATGTATATTCTGTTGATTTGGAGTGGAGAGTTCTGTAGATGTCTATTAGGTCTTTTTGGTGCAGAGCTGAGTTCAATTCCTGGATATCCTTGTTAACTTTCTGTCTTGTTGATCTGTCTAATGTTGACGGTGGGGTGTTACAGTCTCCCATTATTATTGTGTGGGAGTCTAAGTCTCTTTATAAGTCTCTAAGGACTTGCTTTATGAATCTGGGTGTTCCTGTATTGGGTGCATACATATTTAGGATAGTTAGCTCTTCTTGTTGAATTGATCCTTTTACCATTATGTAATGGCCTTCTTTGTCTCTTTTGATCTTTGATGGTTTAAAGTCTGTTTTATCAGAGACTAGGATTGCACCTCCTACTTTTTTT
>NW_012110341.1:611639-616714 GCF_000951045.1 Mandrillus leucophaeus | reverse complement strand
CTGACCAGCACCGATCGTCCGGCACTCCCCAGTGAGATGAACCCAGTACCTCAGTTGAAAATGCAGAAATCACCGGTCTTTTGTGTTGTTCGCGCTGGGAGTTGGAGACTGGAGCTGTTCCTATTCGGCCATCTTGCTCCCTCCTTATTATTTTTTTAACATCTGGTTCCAAAAATCTTTTGTTTGTACTATATTAATTTGCCCTTATTTTATGTCTTTAAGTTCTTTCTTTTGTCTTTTAGATAACTTTTAAGATCTCCTCAATGAAGAAACGAGCTTGAGTCAGATATTTTGTAATATTTTGACATATTTAAGAGAAAGGAACAAGAGAGGGAAGCTTGTAAAATAAAGGCTTATATAAGAAGACATAAGAACAAGCAACTTAAACAGAAAATCAGAGTTCTGGATAGACTTTAGAGTGATAAAGTGGATAGAATATGGTTTCCAGTATTGTTCCCTGTCATGAGTTCTGTTCAAACTCCTTTACCTGTAAAATTCTGCTCAAATTATTTACCATCTCTGCAACTCAGCTTTCTTAATTCTAAAAATTACTTCTCAAGTTGTTTTGAGAACATGTGACACCATCTAATCAATTCATGGGTAAACACCTAATCAATATTTTTGTTTTATATGTATATATTTTATTATACACATGATTTAAGGTGACATGCAATAATCTTTTTCTTTCTGTTAATGATTTATTCTGCAAAAATAAATTTGGAGATGATACCAGTTGATACAGAAAATTTTAAAAATACGTATATTAAACACCTATTGCTTTTCTCACAGCATTAGATACAAAGAACATAAGGATAAGAAAAATAGTGCTCCTATTGCAAAGAACTTGTAAATTTTTTCTGCTGACCTCTGACAAAAGGACTTCCTTGGACTCAGTCTTGATTGTCTATGTTCTTTTAGGTAATATCCATGACAAGTCAAAAGGACTTAGTATATAGCCTTACAGCAGAATAATTTGAGTATTTCATTTAGTACTGAAAGGATTTATCTTGCATTGAATTTGAGTACAGTAGGTTTCCCTTATATTTTTTCCCCCATTGATTTGCTGGACAGAGTAAGCAATTCTTTAATCTTATCTCATAAATGTTACTTTTCTTAGTCTTTGTCATCAACAAACCCTTGTAAGTAGCTAGTAAGTGCAAGTCACTGTAATTAAATGGGTTTTTCTTTTTTGAAATTCTGTTGTTTACAATATTCTCTTGGCTTATCTCCCCTAGAAAGTTTGTACCTTAATCTATGCTTTGGATGAAGTTTATTGAATTTCTTTTATTGGCAATTCTCTGGTTGTTAGAGAGATTGCACATAATTATTTAGATCCTTCTAGAACAACTCAGAGGGCCAAAATTAACCATTCCTGTTAATACAGCTTCTCTCTGGGGATCACTTGTTAGTTTATTTAGTTATTCTTTTATGTAAGTGCTTAATCAGTGCAAGCAATTAAAAGATATAGGGCATCTTGGTTGCTTTCTGCATTTCAAAGTATTTTTGATGTATTTTCAAATCTCCCTATAGAGAGCTTTGTAATGCTTTTCTGCAACAGAGAACTGCATGCAAGGACCCAAGGGTCAGGCCTTCTCTAATGTAAACTTAATGCCTTTGCTTTGTGAGCTAAGATCATTTATAAAACTCACAGAAGAGCAGATTCATCTGTTACCATGTATAGTAACATCTCAAAGAGACAACTAAACATGACAGTTGAGGGGATTTGCAAGTGAAAGAGAAAAACATGAACAGAGTTGAGAGCCATATAATTATGCTCATTCACACTGTGACTAGTTTTAAAGTGATTTATTCAAAATGGTTACCAGTGTACTCTTAGTCCCCTTCTTTCTTGACTATGTGCTAATTCTGATTTTGGCATTTGTCTATGGAATATATTTGTTCTTCGTCTTGAAAGGGAATTGTGCTATGTTTTAAGTAGTGTTTAAATCAGTTGATCATATTTTGCAATTATTCCATAACGTTAGTTATTTGAATTTCAAGTTGCAGTGTTCTTAGAGAAAGCTTAATATCTTCATTATACATACAGTCATGGCTAGCTAATTAGCATCATGAATACTGCAGCTTAACCCTGGATGCCAGTATTTTTGACTTCAAGAATATATTGGATTTTCTCACTTTAAACAGTTTCGAAGGAAAAATATCATTGTTGAATTCTACTTCTTATTTCAAATAAGAAGCCCCCTTTAAAAGTGTCCAGACTTACTATAAATGCATTACAGTTCTCATCTATTGGTTTATAAATAAAAGCATCCTTGAATGTTTTCCAAAAGAGTAACGCAATTTACAATATAGTTAATGAAAATTAAGCTATATTGGTTTTCCGGGAGGGAAATTGCAATACATAATTAATTTTAAAAATCACTGTTTACTTCTTCAGTTTATTGGGAAACAAGAAACAGATTCAAAATAATGAAGGTAAAGGAACACATTGCATTTTGACATCGTCCCTAATTAAAAGATCAGTGTTTTCGAGGCAATTTCATCTTGTTTGTGCTGCCATTTTAGTTGCCATTGTACTTAAAGCTTTCCTTCTCCTTTCTTATATAGGGGTTCTCAGCTTTTAAATAAAAGATGTGAAGGAATTACGATTATTTCTGTTTTCAGAATAAGTGTCCTAAAATTTTAATAATTTTAACATTTTTGTTTTGGTTTTTTATTTAGTGATTATTATACAATAGGCAAAACCATAGATCAGTATAAATAAGAGAGGTAAATTGATTTGCATAAGGTTACATGTTTGGCAATGGCAGGCTAAAATGGGACTTCTAGATATCCAGTCTAGTGTTTTTTCCCTTATCTGAACTTATGGTACCTTATGATTCCTTGATTTGTGAAACTTGAGAAAATAGGCATTATGAGATTTCTAGCCCAGAGGCTGTACAGGAATGGTAACTTTATTTGAGTGGTGACTTAGCCTAAGCTTTATATACATATAATCACACTCTACATTTGTAAAACATTTCATAGTTTAAAAAATTCTCTCTCATTCTCTCCTTCCCAACTTATATTTCCCTCTCTTTCTTTCTTGCTTTCACTGTTTCAGAAAGTGGGAACTTTCTCTGAAATCTGAAATCTACATACAAGAAAATAAAATGAAATCATGGAAAAGGTACAGAAGCAACTTATGACATCTACAAGGGAGATGGCTAGATTTTTTTAGTATAAAACAAATTGACTGATTATCCTTACAGTGAAGACAAAGTTTGAAGTTTTTCAGAATATGATTAAAAATGATGAATGATATGATCAAAATACCCTTCAAAATTCTGTTTTATTAATTTGTGTAAAAGTCTGATTTCCTTTGAACGAGGCCTTCCATAGTGAGAGTTGCCTTATGAGAGCTATCAGACCCTCACCATGAACTTAAATTGACTTAGACTGACTTCGACAGAAATGCCTAACCTACATTTCTTTCAATTTCTCTTAATCCTTTCAATGTCTTCCAAGCTGTATGATTCACCTTAATATGTAAAAATAAAGTAAAATATGTTTCTACATAAAGGTCTTGATGTTAACATCTTTGATGCACAGTCGATGAAATGAAAGCTCAAACAGAAATATTGATTACAGTGGGGCAAATAGCTTACCAGAATTATTCTTATCTGGTCCTAAGATTTGGATTGGAGATATGGTAACACTTCCACTCACAAATCCATGAGGAAAAGATAGGAGAGGAAGGGTTGGGGTTTTAATGTGAACTATACCTTAGGTTAGAGAAGAGCCTGAGGACTGGCCAGAGGTCTCTTCTAGAATCGAGGTGGATGGGGCACACAAATGTCTCTTATCGTTCCCCTAATCTTTCTATCTGTGCTCTGATTTTTGCACCTTGACTCCTTCAAAGCACTTTACTTCAGTTCTTCAATGGTGGCATCTTCCCTGTCTCACCATTCTCTCTCTTCATACTAAATCATTCCTAATAGTACACTAAGATTTTTCTTTTTTAAAAAAAATGTTTTATTATACTTTAAGTTCTAGGGTACATGTGCACAAAACGTGCAGGTTTGTTACATATGTATACATGTGCCATGTTGGTGTGCTGCACCCATTAACTCATCATTTACATTAGGTATATCTCCTAATGCTATCCCTCCCCCATGCCCCAACCCCATGACAGGCCCCGGCGTGTGATGTTCCCCTTCCTGTGTCCAAGTGTTCTCATTGTTCAATTCCCACCTATGAGTGAGAACATGTGGTGTTTGGTTTTCTGTTCTTGCAATACTTTGCTGAGAATGATGGTTTCCAGCTGCATCCATGTCCCTACAAAGGACATTAACTGACCCTTTTTTATGGCTGCATAGTATTCCATGGTGTATATGTGCCACATTTTCTTAATTCAGTCTGTCATTGATAGACATTTGGGTTGGTTCCAAGTCTTTGCTATTGAGAATAGTGTCGCAATAAACATACATGTGCATGTGTCTTTATAGCAGCATGATTTATAATCCTTTGGGTATATACCCAGTAACGGGATGGCTGGGTCAAATGGTGTTTCCAGTTCTAGATCCTTGAGGAATTGCCACACTGTCTTCCACAATGGTTGAACTAGTTTACAGTCCGACCAACAGTGTGAAAGTGTTCCTATTTCTTTACATCCTCTCCAGCACCTGTTGTTTCCTGACTTTTTAATGATTACCATTCTAACTGGTGTGAGATAGTATCTCATTGTAGTTTTGATTTGCATTTCTCTGATGGCGAGTGATGATGAGTATTTTTTCAAGTGTGTGTTGGCTACTGCAGAAATGTCTTCTTTTGAGAAGTGTCTGTTCATATCCTTTGTCCACTTTTTGATGGGGTTGTTTTTTTCTTGTAAATTTGTTTGAGTTCTTTGTAGATTCTGGATATGTGCCCTTTGTCAGATGGGCTGATTGCAAAAATTTTCTCCTATTCTGTAGGTTGCCTGTTCACTGTGATGGTAGTTTCTTTTGCTGTGCAGAAGCTCTTTAGTGTAATTAGATCCCTTTTGTCTATTTTGGCTTTTGTTGCTGTTGCTTTTGGTGTTTTAGACATGAAGTCCTTGCCCATGCCTATGTCCTGAATGGTATTGCCTAGGTTTT
>NW_012110341.1:573374-610174 GCF_000951045.1 Mandrillus leucophaeus | reverse complement strand
GACTGGATATGAATTTCTGGGTTGAAAATTCTTTTCTTTAAGAATGTTGAATATTGGCCCCCACTCTCTTCTGGCTTGTAGAGTTTCTGCTGAGAGATCTGCTGTTAGTCTGATGGGCTTCCCTTCATGGGTTACCTACCCTTTTTCTCTCTGGCTGTCCTTAACATTCTTTCCTTCATTTCAACTTTGGTGAATCTGATAATTATGTGTCTTGGAGTTGCTCTTCTCGAGGAATATCTTTGTCTTATTCTCTGAATTTCCTGAATTTGAATGTTGGCCTGCCTTGCTAGGTTTGGAACGTTCTGGATAATATCCTGAAGAGTGTTTTCCAACTTGGTTCCATTCTCCCTGTCACTTTCAGGTATACCAATCAGATGTAGATTTGGTCTTTTCATATAGTCCCATATTTCTTGGAGGCTTTGTTCGTTTCTTTTTGCTCTTTTTTCTCTAACCTTCTCTTCTCGTTTCATTTCATTCATTTGATCTTCAATCACTGATACCCTTTCTTCCAGTTGATTGAATCAGTTACTGAAGCTTGTGCATTTGTCATGTAGTTCTTGTGCTGTGGTTTTCAGCTCTATCAGGTCATTTAAGGACTCCTCTACATTGGTTATTTTAGTTAGCCATTCATCTAATCTTTTTTCAAGGTTTTTAGCTTCTTTGTGATGGGTTCAAACTTCCTCCTTTAGCTCAGAGAATTTTGACCATCTGAAACCTTCTTCTCTCAACTCGTCAAAGTCATTCTCTGTCCAGCTTTGTTCTGTTGCTGGTTAGGAGCTGCGTTGTTTTGGAGGGGGAGAGGCGCTCTGATTTTTAGAATTTTCAGCTTTTCTGCTCTGTTTTTTCCCCATCTTTACGGTTTTATCTACCTCTGGTCTTTGATGATGGTGATGTACAGATGGGGTTTTGGTGTGGATGTCCTGTCTGTTGGTTAATTTTCCTTCTAACAGTCAGGACCCTCAGCTGCAGGTCTGTTGGATTTTGCTCGAGGTCCACTCCAGACCCTGTTTGCCTGGGTATCAGTAACAGAGGCTGCAGAAGAGTGAATATTGCTGAACAGCAAATATTGCTGCCTGATTGTTCCTCTGGAAACTTCATCTCAGAAGGATAACTGGCCATGTGAGGTGTCGGTGTGCCCCTACTGGGGGCTGCCTTCCAGTTAGGCTACTCGGGAGTCAGGAATCAACTTGAGGATGCAGTCTGTCTGTTCTCAGATCTCAAACCCTGTGCTGAGAGAACCACTACTCTCTTCAAAGCTGTCAGACAGGGACATTTAAATCTGCAGAGGTTTCTGTTGCCATTTGTTTGGCTATGCCCTGTCCCAGAGGTGGAGTCTACAGAGACAGGCAGGCCTCCTTGAGCTGCAGTGGACTCCACCCAGTTTGAGCTTCCCAATTGCTTTGTTTACCTACTCAAGCCTCAGCAATGGTGGGCGCCGCTCCCCCAGCCTCGCTGAATCACTGGAACCCAGGAGGCAGAGGCTGAGTTAGATCTCAGACTGCTGTGCTAGCAATGAGGGAGGCCCTGTGGGTGTGGGACCCTCTGAGCCAGGCACAGGATATAATCTCCTGGTGTCCGTTTGCTAAGACCCTTGGAAAAGCACAGTATTAGGGTGGGAGTGACCCAATTTTCCAGGTGTTGTGTGTCACGGTTTCCCTTGGAGGAAAGGGAATTCCCTTCCCCTTTGTGCTTCCTGAGTGAGGTGATGTCTCCCCTACTTTGGCTCTCACTTGGTGGGCTGCACTGCTGTTCTGCACCCACTGTCTGACACACCCCAGTGAGATGAACCTGGTTCGGCCATCTTGGACAGTTCTTCCAAGATTTTTCAAAATCTTTCTTCTTAAAAAGAGAATAACCTAAAGCCTTCCCTTGGATCTTCCTTAAACCACCACTGCTCATCGCCGTTCTTTCTATAATAACCTTTTTGATGTTTCGTTGGTATCCATCAACCCTAATTCTTCATACACCATTCACTCTTCAAACCACTTCAATCTCTTTTTACCCCCATTGCACCCTTGAAATTGTTCTTGTTGAAGATCTCCATGCTACCAAATCTAGTGTTCTGCTTTGCCTTAATCTTACCCCATCTCTCACCAGTATCAATACAATTGCCTAATTTCTCTCTTGAACCACTGTCCTTTCTTGCCCTTCTAGCCATCATGCATGTAAAAGAAATGTTTTCATGTTCTCCTCCTTCTTTGCTACTTTTTTTCTTTTTTTTAATGATTCTGAAATCTTTGAATGCCTCAGAGCCTCTCCTCTTTTCCTACATTCTCTTGTACACTTCTCTACTTAGGTAATATTATTCAGTTCCGTGAGCCTGAAACTGCCTGTAGGTTGATGATTCTCAAGTTTATATTAACTGCTGAGCTCCAGATTTATTCATTTATCTGTTCTGCATCTCTACTGAGATGTCTCAAGGTTGTTTCAAACCTTACATGTCCAAAACGAAAATTTTGGTTTCTAAATTATCACTTAAATCTGTGGTTCTGGCCAGGCACTGTGGCTCACTCCTGTAATCCAAGCACTTTGGGAGGCCAAGGTGGGTGGATCACCTGAGGTCAGGAGTTCAAGACCAGCCTGGCCAACATGATGAAACCCTGTCTCTATTAAAAATACAAAAATCAGCTGGGTGTGGTAGCAGGCACCTGTAATCCCAGCTACCCAGGGGGCTGAGGCAGGAGAATCACTGGAACCCAGGAGGCAGAGGCTGCAGTGAGCTGAGATAATGTTACTGCACTCCAGCCTTGGGGACAGAGCAAGACTCCATCTAAAAAAAAAAAAAAAAAAAAAAAAAAAAAAAGGCTGTGGTTCCCCTGATCATCCCCATTTCCCCATCTCTCTCAGCTTTTCTTCTTCTCAAGCCAAAAACACAAAAGCCATTCTTGATTTCTTCCTCTCATTCACTTATTTCATACCTTATGCATCATAAAATCGTATAGTTCTGCCTCTGAAATTCAGCGCCAATCTTGCTGTTTCTTATTCTTGCAAGTACCTGCTACCCTACACATACAATCCACTTAGGAGCCACGGTCACCTTTTTCTCTTTTTTTTAATAGACTTTATTTTTTAGATTAATTATAAATTCACAGTAAAATTGAGTGGAAGATAGAGAGATTTACCACATACACATTGCACTCACACATGCACAGCCTCTCCCATTGCCAACATCCCTACCAGAGTCTTGTTACAATTGCTGAACCTATGTTGACATATCAGCCAGAGTCCACAGTTTACATTATTAGTAACTCTTGGTGCTGTATACTCTGTGGGTTTGGACAAATTTATAATGGCATGTATCTACCATTAGAGTATCATACCGAGTAGTGTTACTGTTCTAAGAATCTTCTGTGCCCCACCTATTCATCCCTCTCTCCTACCTAAGCTCTTGCATCTGCTGGATGTATTTTTAGTTTTACTACCTTCATAATTTTGTATTTCCAAGAACGTTATAGTTGGAATCATACAGTATGAAGCCTTTTCAGGTTGCCTTCTTTCACTTAGTAATATGCATTTAAGTTTCTTCCATGTCTTTTCATGGCTCGATAGCTCATTTCATTTAGCACTGAATAATATTCCATTGTCTGGATATACCCCAGTTTATTTATCTGTTTGCTAAGTGAAGGACATCTTCATTGCTTCCAGATTTAATAAAGTTGCTATACACATCTGTGTGTAGGTTTTAGTGTACATATAAGTTTTCAACTCCTTTGGGGCAAATACCAAGGATCACAGTAGCTGGATTGTATGGTAATAGTATGTATAATTTCATTAAAAAGTGTCAAACTGTTCTCCAAAGTGGCTGTACCATTTTGTATCCCCATCAGCAATGAATGGGAGTTCCTGTTGTTCCACATCCTTGCCAGCATTTGGTGTTGTAGTGTTTTGAATTTTAACCATTCTAATAGGTGTGTAGTGGTATCTTGTTTTAATTTGCATTTCTCTATGAGGTTGTGAAGCATCTTTTCCACAGTAATCTTTTAGGAAAGTCATTTCCCTCCTTAAAATTTGTTGTTTATTCCCCATTGCTTTAAAAAAACAAAAAACTACCATGACCCGAAAAGCCTGTATGATCTGGCACATGTATAGCTTAGTCATCTTGGTGTATCTTGTTGCTATAATGAATTACCAGAACCTAATGGCTTAAAACAACACAGATTTATTTTCTTACAGTTCGGTAGGTCAGAAGTTCAACATGGACATCACTAGGCTAGAATCAAGGAGGGCTGCCTTCCTTTCTGGAGGTTCCAGGGCAGAATCCTTCCTCTTAAAGTGTGAGCAGACTTCAGTTCCAAGTGGTTGTGGGACTGATGTCTTTATTTCTTTGCTGGGTGACATCCAGGCCACTCTCAGCTTCTTTAGGCCTTTATCTAGTACTTGCATATGGGCCACTACAGCTCAAAACCAGCAATAAGGCATCTTATACACTTCAGGCTCTTGTCTCTCTGACCATTCTTCTATAGTCATATCTTTCTCTGACCACAGCCTGGGAAGCATCTCCACTTTTAAGAACTCCCCTGATCAAAATGGGCCCTTTGTATAACCCAGGGTAATTTTCTCTCTCTGTGTCTGTACCTTTAGTGACATCTGCACAGTCCTTTTGGCATGAATCTAAAGGTTCCTGCAGACATGAGCATCTCTGGAGGGCTGTTATTCTGCCTAGCATACATCTCACATAACCTTGAACTCCAGCCTCCGGAGAGAGTAGCCTCCTTCCTGTCCTCAAATCTGTAAATCACCCCCTACCTTGGAGAATTTGCATTTCCTGGGCCTTCCTCCTAAGATCTTTTCCTCTGGTTCTGTGCATGACAGCTGACTTAGCTAGGGTTGGATCTAAAAGTAAGTCAGATTAAACCCATAGGGATTTAGGGAGTTGAAGTTACAAGAATTTGGGGATGACAGAAGCTATAGACAAAAGATTCAATCTGACAAGCATGATATTAGTAACTTTACTCACTCCTGTTTGGGCTGTTGGTCTCTAGTTCTCAGGTACATTGGCCCTGATGAATTGTTAAGGTTAGAGAAAGTTTTAGGCACCTTATTTTTTTCCTACAATTGACATTCGCTCTTTCTTTGCAGGTACGAAAATAATTAAATAAGGATTTAACAAAAGTAATCATGAAACTTCATTTTTCATTGCTTTTCTTCTCTAATGCTAGACTTTTTCTTTTAGCATAAGGAGTTAGTAGGCTAGTGATATTTTGAAACCGAAACACGTACTCAAAGAAAGAGGGCATTACTACTGAGAAAGAGTGAGAGTACCATTCATTTTTTAGATACCAGTTTGTTTTAAAGTATATATTACTGAGTTGCTAAGGATTTTTCCCAAATAATAATGAGCTCCTGCTTGTTAATCTTTATCTGTTTGCATGGAGAATGAGCAAATATATATTGTATAACTGTTAACTAGCAAACAAGTAGAGCATATAGAATGAAGCAAGTGGTATGACAGCTCTCCTGGTGTGATGACACTCCACAGACATCCATCTCCTTATGTTTGAAGATACAGTATAGTTCTTAGAAATGTCATTGCTATTTACAACTCAACATTAGTTTGAGACTGGTAAATCAATCAATCAATCAATCAATCAAAATGTCTCTTTTAAAACAGTACCATTTTTTAAAAAAAGACAAACAAATTGGCCTCAGGATTGATTTGGAGTTTGATGGACTGAAGAAAAAAAGCTTTTCCCAATTTATATTCTGAGAAATGTAAGCCTTGCATTTAATTCTGTTGCTTTACCCTGAGTAAGGAAAATGGTGTCTCTCAGGACATGTTCTGATGTAATAACAATGAAATGGGCCAGTCTGAAATGGGGTAAGAACTGGAATTCAGGAAATGGGATGCAGGTATGGAATGGGATTAGACATGAGGCAGAATTCCAGCCGTTCTGGAAAAATCTAGCTACTGTCAACTAGCACTTGTTAAGGCTATTGACTGGCTGAGGGTGTTGGCAGAAGAAAAGTGAATTAGATGGCCCTGGAGGTAGAATTCATAACATGTTGATGGAAAATCTATGAGCAGATAACAGTGAAAAACAGAACTTTATGAGTCCTTGGAGGTAAGCATGCAGGCAGAATGAGGGAGTACCTTGTTTCTGAGGGTCTAAAGCACGTAGTTCAACATAAGGGTCCCAGTATTAGGGATGTGATGAAGGTAGGCGTTGGGATTGGAGACAGAGTGAAGCTACCTGAATGCAAAACCACATGACCATCAGGTTGATTTCATGCTCAGTTACAGGTCATGGAGCCAGAGCTTCTTTAGTCTGTCCTGGCTGGGGTCACAAATGGGTTTCTCACAATAAGAGACCAGTCTATTGAGCCTATAAGTGGGCTCAGGACCCCAGTCACAGGGTTATGGAAAAATGATTCCAGAGCATTATCCAAAATTTATGGCACTCCTATTTATTTATTTTACTAATTTTTCTCTCATTCACCACTCCAATCCTACTTTTAAACCCATTTTTATCCCTTTCTCTTCTCTCCTTTGGTTCTTGGCAAAAGAACTTGGAGGCTCTGAGGTTTTAGTGGCATTAAGGAAAATATTGTATTAAAGGGAACCATTTTGTAAGCTTTTGGGAAGTCCTAACATAGACATTTCTGTACATTTTTGAAAGAGGATATTTTACAAATAATTATCAAGTGAAGGAAAGTGCAATCATCCACTTGGGCAAAGAGAGATTGGATTATCAGTAACTGGTGTGATAAATTCATTTTCTTAAGGAAACAAAGGCCTTTTATAGCGTTAACTGCAATGCCAGAGATGTGTTACAAAGAATTTTCTCAAATTATTTTCTTATTTTTCTTTCTATTATCCTTTATTCAGCAGGAGTTTGTTTTATTTTTCATCTTTCTTGTGATTTCTAAGATTTGTGCTGAATGCACAAGAGGGCTAAAATACAACCTTATCTTGGTGTAGAGACTTGCCACCCAGCTGGTAGTTTTATTGTAAGAACAGTTACCTGGGGAGGTGATTTACTGGTAAGAATAAAGGTAGTGTATCCTGTTACCTTCCCAGTGTTTCTCTAACTGACTCATTAGAGTATGGTATATGGAATTCAGTGGGCACTTAAGTTCTGAATCTGGATGTTTCCTAACTGAAACCCTAAATAAGGAAAAGGGAATAATGGAATCTCAAAGATCTATATTTCCAGTAGGATATGGTTGCTCATTAAGATATAAACACCATTTTGACGTAAGATAAATAGGCAAAGGGATGTTACATATAACTCTTAGCCTCACATTAATACAGTCCATATTAATAACATCATGCTCTCATGAACCACCTTATTGAATTATGTAACATAGAAAAAGGACTTTAAAAGTCCTGCTGGATATCATATGTCCAAATAGGACTATTTCTGAATCCACAACTATTACAGAAACAAGCTTTGCTGCAAATGATTTTGACTTTCCTGACTTATCTTTCCACACAATGAGGGATGTCTTTTGATTCTCTCATATACAGTAGTCACATCTTGCCAGTGAGTGAATTACTTGACTTTGGATGATGCATTATTGCTTCAGGTGCTTGGGTGCCCTTTGGTACGTCATATAGAGTGCTGTTAAGCTCTGTAATAACCTGGGAAAATGAATTTACTCTCAAATCAGTATTTCTTTCCTTTGCAAAAGAGCTATTGTAAATAACTTGTGACCCTTCTTGCTCTTACTTTACCCCAGCCCCTTCTGACATCTTATGACTTACCCAGTACCACACTGGTATCCCCTGGGTATTCAGGACTGCCCACTCTAATGAATCATTGAGTTGCATAATCTTGACCTTTTATTATCTTCCTCCCTCAGTTTCTTGCCCTCTGTATTGGTTATCTACTGCTATGTAACAGATTGCACTGAAAGTTAGTAACTTCAAATAACATATTTATTATCTCACAGTTTCTGTGAGATAGGAATTCTGAAGCAGCTTAGCTCTGGTTCTGGGTCAGGATCTCTCAGGAAGTTGCTGTCAAGTCATTGACTGGGGCTGTATTTAAGTGAAGTCTTGACTGGTACTGGAAGATCTGCTTCCAAGATGGCTCATTCACATGGTTGTTGGCAGGAGGCCTTAGTCCTTTGTCACATGGGTCTCTCCGTGGGGTTTGTGAAATATCCTTTTGATAGGTCAGCTGGCTTTTCTCCGAGTGAGTGATGCCTTTTATCACCTAGGCCTGAAAATCATGTAATTCCTCCATATTCTCTTCATTGGTAGCAGGTCACTAAATACAGCTTACATACACAGGGAAGAAAATTAAGCTCTACTCTTGAAGGGAGGTGCATCAAGGAATTGATGGACATATTTTTAAGACCACTTGCTGTGGTTTGGGTGTTTTTCCCCTTTAAACTTCATATGAAATTTGATCCTCAGTGTTGGAGGTGGGACCTGATAGGAAGTATCTGGGTCATGGAAGCAGATCTTTCATGAATAGATTAATGCCGTTTCTCACTCTATTAGTTTCCATTAGAGCTGGTTGTTAAAAAGTGCCTGGCACCTCCCCGTCTCTCACGCTTCCTCTTTCACCATATGATTTCTGCCTATGCAGGCTCCTCTTCCCCTTGTGCCACAAGTGGAAGCAATCTGAGGCCTTCACCAGATACAGATGGCAAGTCTCGAACTTTCAAGCCTTCAGAATCATGAGTCAAATAAACTTTTTTTTTTAAATAAATTACTCAGCCTCAGATATTCCTTTATAGCAACACAAAATGAACTAAGACACCACCATATTTTACATACTCCACCCTTGCCTTCAATTCACCTCTCTCACATTTTCTGACCTCAGGTGATGATATGACTGTTAAATAAACTAAAATAATTAGGAGTAGTTGTACTAAAATATTTAACTCCTTTGGGCAACAGAGTATAAAAATGAAAAAAAAGCAGGCAGCCATTTTATATTCTAGCTCTGCCATTTAATAATTAACGACTTTGGGAAAATTATTTAACCTTTATAACACTCACTTTAGTCAACTATAATATGGGCATTTTGGTATCTACCTTGCAGGATGTAATGCAGAGCAGAGGTCATACATGTAAGGCACTGAAGACAGCATTTTAGGTGCAACAGGTGTGTGATAATTTGTAGTTGTAATAACAATAACACCTAATTATTACGGTAGGTTTTGCATTACATTTGGGACTTCTGGTGACCTTGGCATAACTTTCTAAATGGTAGGAATCACTGTGGCAGATGGATGTGAAGCAACTTTTTTATCAGAGCGCTCCTCAGTCCAAAGACTTACTTTCATCCCCCACTCAGCCTGTCCTTCCATGATCTCTGCCCTGAGGCTTCAGTGCATCTTAGTGGAAATGTCAGTCCACGTAAGGTCCTAGATCTGAGCACTCGCTCTACCACCTATGAGCTGGGTGGCCTTAGGCAAACTTTCCAAGCTTTGTAAGTCATGTTTTCTCATACATATATTTAGGAATACTTATTTCTTTCTTGCAGTGCAGTGAATCAGCATTGTCTCTCCAATGGATACTTCATTCTTTTGTTCAAGGCAGTAGTTCTAAAACATGGCTGTACATTGCAATCTCCAGGAGCTCTTAAAAAATTCCAAAGGACTGGTCCCACCCCAGAGATTCTGATTTAATTGATTTAGGGGCCAGATGGTGCCCACGCATCTGGGGTTTTTTAAGCCTCCTAGGTATTCCTAATATGTTAAGAACTACTGATTAGATTAATAATTTTATCTCCTATAACAGGTGTGAAATCAATTAGACCAAAGTTAAAATAGTCTAAATACAATTATTTAAATCCTATGTTTCCATGCTTTTGTGCTTTCATTTTTCCCCTTGGTAAATTATTTCACTTCTCTCCATATATATTTGACTCATTTGTTCTGTAGCTTCTAATTCTATTATTCTTGCTTAGCTCAAATCCCAAATTCTCCTTTGTGCTGATGTTATATATTCTACTTTTTGAAGTAATAAGAAAGGAATAAGCAAGTACAGATTCGCAGTGTTACTTTTAAGTAGAATATTCTTCCAGTCAGAGAAATGATACCATGTTGTTTTGGTGGAAGTGTGCGAGCATCTTGCATGCTCTGTAAGAACCGTCAATGCGTGGTGCCATTGGCACACTGGACTGTGTATTGGCAATGGTGCACATAGCAGATGGGGTTGAGTGTAGGCAGTCAAGTGTTCAAGCTCTGTCTCTGAATTGAGTAATGGTTTTGATGGCAGAAATTCAAGGCCAAAGCACTGGGATGCCAGTCTTTGTGTTGTATTGAGTGTCTGCAACTAAAGCTATGGGACCATTCCCTTTCTGCTCTAACTCAGATTTAATTAATTTTGAATTAAAACAAATAGTTTCTATGACCACATGAGGTACATTTTGGGTTTGTCTGATCAGCATTAGTGTAATGAAGTCTCCACCCTTTCGTTATCCCCCACAAAAGACCCCTAAGAAGCTGATTTAAAATGCTATCCAAAGTGGCATGTTGCTGCTAAATATTTTGATATGTATAGGGCATTTTCATATCCGTGTCCTATGTAGTGAATCTGTAGGTGTCCTCTTGGAAAATGCCAGTGACCTAATGTAGCATAGAATCAGCATGGGTATTTGGCACTCCTCCACAACTCTGAGAAGGTCATTTGTCAGGGCTTTCTGAACTATTTCAAGCTAGGTCCTGGTCTAAAATAAAGATATAGTATAAAATGTAGTTTGCAGTTTGAAGTTTGTCATTGTACATTACCTGGTTATTGTTCTCAGAATTAGATCTATTAGTTAAAGCAAAGCTCAGTCCTAGTGTATCATGAATTTAGTTTCCAAGATCATGAATTTAGTTTCTATGTGAGTTATTTAGCTTTATTCTATTGCATTATCACAGATTGCTCTTTTAATCCTGCTAGAGGCTTTGTGAGTGTCTTCCCTTTTGAAAAAGAAGTTGCTGATCAGTGTCATTACAGCTCGTTTACTAGAATATTGTAAAGCCCAAGTGCCCACACCCAAGAGTGACAACAGCACATTAGATGACAAGCACCCCAAATCTAAAGTTATTATTTGTTTGAATATGTTTCTGCATACAGATGAAGTGCTCTTGCTTCTAGTAGAAGCGTGTTGTATGGTGTGAGTCTTCAATGGATCACTGAAGCCAAGGCCTTTGTAGGCTGAATTTTTGTGAAGCTGCCCACTGTGATAAGAATAATCCAGCACACAAGGTATTCAGCTACATCATGACAGAGGAACAGCTCTTCTAGCTTTTGCCTAAGTAAATTGTACTCAATTACTTGTAGACTTTATAGATTTATGTAATTGAGTGTTTGTTCTGCATTTTCTATGTTGGAAGACCATTTAACTCAGATTATTTGGCTTTGTGTATGAACACCAGTACATTATCTTGAGTAATGTTGGAACTGAGTTTATATAATCTGTTTCTTATGTTGTTTTCATCCTGTTTCCTTCCTTTTAGAGACTCCAAGAGTAGAAACATCCATGGGTACTGGAATTGGGTAATTAGAATGATTTGGAAAATCCTGCCAGTAGGTCACCCAGGATGCTGCCTGATAGTGTCTGACAGTTGACGTAGAGTGTGAACTGAGTGGCAGGATGAAACTCTGCTTGCTTAATTCAACAATTCAACATTCTCCATGGTTAGCTCTGTGCTGACACGTGCAGATGAATGTCTTATAGCATTCTCCTTCTTATCTACTTTAATTCTATTATTATACAGTTAGAAAACTGAAAGAAGTTTCCTAAGAGTTGTAAGGCTGTAACTTCAGGGTTATGTGCAGTTCTATGTAGCTCCCAATTTAGCATTTTAGGAAAACTGCTATTATAGCAAACAGCTGCTATTTGCTATGAGCAAAAGAAATTCCGAATTTTGTCAATGATTTAACATAATATTATGATGAAAAAACCCACAGTTAACCTAATGAAACACAAATGGAGAAAAAAAGTGTCATTGATTTCATTGCCTAGCAGATATTCTCTAAATGTGATGTGTTAGTGCCATTATTTAAGTCACTGGCAAATTCTAGCTGCTGTCTATTTTTAGTTTTATTTCCAAGACTAGGGTCGTCAGAGTCCCTGAGCACAGCTATAAATTCTGACACAGTTATCTTTGTATTAGTAGAAAGAGATTAGGCTATGTTTGAGTAACAGACCCTGAAACATTAATAGCTTAACATACACAAGTCTAGTTTTTGCTCATGCAAAGTCTGCTGCCTGTCCACCAGCTCTCCAGGGTAGCTCTCTTTATGCAGTGACTTGGGGAATACACTCTGATACCATCCTGTGGCTCTTTGATCTCAAATGTGGCTTTTAGTTCCTTGTGACAGGGAAAACAAAGAGACTTAAAGAACTTGTACCTACGCTTTTGCTTATAGCTCATAGTCCGGAGCTATCTAGGGAATGTGTGTCCAGGTAGATGAGGATGAAAGGGGCCTGATAAACACAGAGCATTATCACGACCATACTTTAATTTCATTCTCTTCACTTTCCTTCCCTGGACTTCATTACTTCATGTACAATTGCCTGCAATTGTCTCCATACTGGTCTTCCTGGCTTTGGTCTCTGACATCTATAGTACATTCTTAATGCTGCTGCCAGAACAATGTTCTTTAAACACTGGTTTCTATCAGTTCTTTGCTGCAACATCTTCAACCGTCCCTCCTCCACCATTGATTATGTATAACCTCTACATTTCCCAGTGTGTGTCAGGTAAGACTTTATTGTTTGTCTCCAGGCTACATTTCTAAGCTTATCCTTATGCATCTCCAACATGAACACTCAACTTGAATTCCCAGCTCCAGCATTAAACTCATGCTTTTCTAAACATGCATTGCCCAGGTCTACCTCTGCATCACAATTTTCACTCTGCCTTCTGTCTCTATCTATCCCTGAGTGTTCCCAGTACAGGAGTCCAAGATAATTGCTGTATCTCTGCTGTATGCTCATTCCATCTATTATTTGTTTCATTCAGCTGGCATTGCTGACTCTTATCATTACTTAACTCTTTGTGGGCATTTGTCTTATCTCTTCTATCAGGTCACTTGTGGAACAGGTGCTATATATACCCTTGTACATCCCAAAGATTTCTGGAAGATGCTAAATACACAGTAGTGTGTGGTAAGATTTATTGAGAAGAATAGATGCCTGAATGATTGACTAGGTATTCTTAATTTGCTTTATATCACCCATAAGCTTTGGTTTCTTATAAAGTTAATGTTAACATTAAGATGGGGTTTATACTTATATTTCTTATGTGAGATCTATGGCTTAGAAGTCTTAAGATGAATCTTGTGATTCCTAGTGATACTATCTTTGCTTGGTTTTTATAAACAGAGTTTTAAAGTCTTTTCATTAATGGCCCAGGCAAGTTCATGGTTCATAGTAGTGAATGGTGGTGCTGTATTATGGTTTAAATCAATGTCTTAATACCATGATTAGGAAGGGGCTACACAGGTAACAGCACAAGGCTTTGGAGCCAGACGTGGTGGGTTCAAATCCTAGAACCTACAACTAGTGGCTCTGTGGCTTTGGAGACTTGGCTGTCTTGAAGAACTTTACGTGTTTCTGTAAAATGGTAAGAATAACTACCTCTATCACAGAATTGTTGAGATGATGAAATGACAAAGTCTACAAGACACTAATCACAGTGCCTGACAGGTAGTTATTGTTCAAAAATAGTTAATTTACCACTCACGTTATTTGAGAAAATATAAATGTCACTTTATTGGTTTGTACAAAGTCACATTTATCTTTCTGTATTTTCTTTGCAAAACAGGCAGGTGGATGAATCTATTCACAGAGGGGGCTCCATCCAAAATAATTTTGGCAATAGGTGCTCCACCAAAACTCACATGCTAGGGCACTGTCCAGATATAAAAGAGCCACCTCCACTGGTCCAGTAGGCTTTTGGACCTGTTCCCTGTGGTGACTGCAGGGCCAGCCTGAGTTATGAGAGAAATGGTTTATTGTGGGAGGAGACTGTGATGTGATGACCTTGACCACAGTTGCTCCTAGAATCAGGCAGGGCCATAATGGCCATCGACAGGCAGAAGGCAACTCCATTTAGAACATCAAAATAAATGGTAAGAAAAGGTAATAAAAGGAAGACACTTTGGTTCATACCCAGTCTTGTTTTGTTATGCTTCCTAGCAGATCAGCTGAATGAGAATTTAATTTGTTGTGAATCCTGGCAGTGTGCTGGGGAAAAATGGAATTGACAAACATTTTGAATTACCATGAAGCTTGTGAAATTGTATGCACTGTTCTGTTTCATGTGTTTTCATGGGTGTGATGCCTCGTTTCAATAGTGGGAGTTGAGGATGCAAATAGTGGGGGTTGAGGCTGCTGTGAGCAGGATTTGGAACTCTATTGTATTCTAAAACATTTAACAGATTTATCTGAGTTTTAAGGAACAAAAAGCTTCAACAGGTATACAGAGAAAAATGTGGAAGATAGGATTTGATACCAAATCCAAAATGCCCGTTCATGAAAAGAAATGAAGGGACAATGGAAGTGGTGAGTGGTGACGCTTTTCTTCCTTTAATGTATCCAAGCTTCTGCTTTCCTTTCCTGACTTCTGAAAACCTAGTACCTGGCAGACTACCAAAGATTTGTTGAAACTACATTTTCCTTACCCACCATAGAAACAAATCATTTCTGTAGTGGGTAAATTATACAAAACACTAGTGCCTTAGCGACTTTAACGGTTTAGATTTTCGAACTTAATATTTCTAAATTGTGAACATTATAAATCCCTATAAATCTGGATTATAAACAGACTTTCCTTGTCTCTGGGTTAGATCTGGATACAAAAATAGAATCAATTTTCTTGCATTTTGGGTAGGATCTAAACTTACTTTCTTAAGGTCGGAGTTTCCTATTTTTCTAAATCAAGACAAGAATAGAGGATATGGAATAAAAAGGGGTGATTCTAAACTGAGTTCAGAAAGTCAGTAATTGAGAATGGTCATGAAGCCTGAAATAGGAAAGCTGGATTTATTTTCTTAAAAAGACTTCCTCATTGCTTCCCTAGGAGCAATGTAAATAGCCATCTTACAGATAAATGGTGAGAGAATCTTATCAGGCTTCTAACTTCTCGCTTTTCCTGGCTCCAGTGCAGGCATTGATAGGTGACAGTCCATGAGATAGTAATAAAAGGCAGCAGGCATTGGTGAAAGGGACGCTGGAGGCATCATCAGAGCTGGAGTTAATTCCTGACCCGGAGTTAATTCCTGACCCCAGTCCACTTCAAGAAAATATAATTCAGGTGAGAAGTAATGTGCTTGCTGTGCAAAAGAACAGTTTCAAGAGATGCTTCCTAGGTCTTTCCTATTATACCCTCACCATACCCTGATCCATCTGTTTAGAAACTCTGAGGTTGGCATTACTTTTTGGGGTTTGGCCAATCTATTGGTTAGGAATTGCTAAGAATAGGCCAGAACACAGTGCTCAAACCCTTACCGGGCTAAGGTCCAGGCCGGGGTCACGAAAGCAACACAGGCAGGATTTCTTATCAAAGCAAGCTGGCCAACCATGAAGTTGGAGTGAGAGGAGGGAAAGACAGGTGCCAGGTGATGCAGAGGTAAGAAAGTCAGGCAACTCAGTCCATTTCTCAGTCCTGAGCATCTTCAGAGAAAGGCAGGGAGCAATACTGCTTTTTGAATTATGTGACTCAGGGCTTCCCAGGTACCTCGCTCTAGTCTTTAAGAGACCAAAACAAGCAAAAGTGTTCTTGGGGAAAGCAAAGGTTTATGCAGAGAACCTAATAAGAATCTCCAGAGTTTGTATGTGACAGAACAACTGTTTATAAGTTACCTTTTTCCTCCATGTCTGTCCCTGGAGACTTTTCTTTCTTGTCTTTTTCCTCTTGTTCCTATTTGTGTTCCCTTGCTCCTGCTTGCTTGCCCTTCTTTGTATTTCTTTACACCTGGCAGCAACCATACTCTTTCTTGATCCTGCTAAGGTTAAACATTGTTAGGGCCGAATTTAGAATTTCTCTAATTAAAAAAAATTATAATAGGGCCCAGATTTCAATCATGGCTGCAGGTGAGTTGAAGACTGTAACGTATTCTAAAATTTGATTTGCATGGATATAAATGTGTATAAAGATATAATATATCCATATTACATTCTTGAAAAAAGTCATTCTAATGAATTATTGAAAGAATTAGGTCAAATAAGGGTTGCATATTGTGTAGGCAGATGCATTTTAAAATGAAATAGTGACTTTTAAAAATATCTGGTGACTCTTCGACAATACCTGGTTTTCCAAACAAAATTGAAACAAAGGCTTTCTTTCAAATGTTCTTCATCTCAATTTCATTTAATTTCCTAGGATAGTTAGTGATCTGCCTAGCACTTTTTGTTTCTTTGTTTAGCCTACTATATGCTCAGGTTTCTGTTTAACTAGTTTGTTGTTGTTGTTGTTGTTGTTTTTCGACAAGTTTTCAGAGTGGAATTCTTAGAAATACTTAGTGAAGCTACCCTATGGCCCTTTTACCAACTATCAGATCTTTCCCTGAGGACATAACAGTAAGGAAAATAGGAAAATATTTCCTATTTCTTCTGGAAGAAGGCAGCTATTTATTACATATTCTGCTTAGTAATATCACTCCCTTAAGAGACTAAGAGCATGGCCCAATTTTTTTTTAAACATGTCTTGGGTCTGCTTGATGTAACCTTTGGGGATTTAACACATCAGCCAATGAGCCATACACCGCAAATCTGTAGGCACCTGACACTGAAAAACAGCTAAGCATTTATACTGTACATAAAACTCTGAATGTGCTCTTATGCTTTAAGGACTCTTTTGATCCATAGGGTGTCTTAGCGATGATGGTGGTCTCTGAGCAGTGGATGATTGCTTCTTTTTACTACTCTTTCTCCACAATAATTGCATGAATCGGACTGTCATGCCATAAGCACGGGAATAGGATACTTAACTGACAATAATATCTCAAATGACATTTAAATGTTTTGCTCTATGAGATTGGATTAGCAGATTTACTATTTTTTTATTTTAAAGTTTTTTATTATGTTGTCATATTATTGAATAACTACCTTTCGTACGGTCCAATAATAATTAAGATGTTGGATTGATAGATCGAATCAGCAAGAGGCTTAAAGCAAGTGAGACTTAACCTGTTTTGGTAGTTTCGATCACATTTCTTATGCCATTCAAATACTATTGAGTGATTTGGAACTGGTTGATATTTTCCCTCTTTTCTGCTATTTACTTCCTTCTTTTATTAAAAAAAAAAAAACCCAGTGATTAAAAGCAAAAGTGACAAAACAGTCACTGGTAATTCATTCAGTGTGATGAGAATCCATGAATAGGACCCAGGTTTATTTTTCAGCTATAGCCTTTTGGGACAGTTATGTAACCACTACGTTCCTGGCCCTTCCTCGTGTCTGCAGCGTCTCAACCTGCTCCTCTCCTATTTGTTCTCCACACGAAACTTCTCCCACATCTTTCTTCCCACCACTGGACTTTGTGTAATTTGTTTCTTCTGCTTTGGACATTCTTTCCTATCCTCATTACCTTCCAAATTCCTCATCAGCACCACTCGTCCAGCAATCGATTACTGATCTCCCTGGCTGCATCTAATCCACCTCTGATAGGATCTCATTACAGACTGCACTTGTCCTTCATAGCACTGTGGCAGCTGCAGTTTCAGTTTTGTTTACGTGAACCTTGGCTAAAGTATTTCTTCCTACTAGAATGTAAGCCAAATGAAGGCAGGAGTGGGCGTAGTGTCTATTTCTGGTTCCCTAGCATGGATTCCAGCACAGAGTCTTACATATTTGTTGAATGAATAACATAAATGAATGAATAAACACAGCAGGTAAAGAAATGTATGGTATTTTTGTTTGTTTGTTTTTAAGAGACAGAACCGTGTCAGTCTAGCACTTCACTTGGTCAAATACCTCTTTTGGTAGAAAAAAACATTATATAGATTGTTATATACCAGGATGAATTCAGTTTAAAGAGAAAACATGAAGTTCAGTAGAAATATTCTTTAAATTCTAAACAGAGAAATTGAAACAAAGTTATATTCCTATAGCATGTGGGTATAGTTTTGTGTTACATATATTTATGTATACATATTTAAATATAATGCCTTTAAGAATTTTATTAACCATCTACTGTATATAGGCAATCTACTGGATGTTAGAGGGGAAACAAATAGCTAATGTCTTTGAGTAGGTACTGCAGTAGGTACTGTCACATATTTTATTACATTTATTTCTATAACAATTCTTTTCTTTCAAAATGACTCAGAGAGGTTAATAACATTCCAAATATGACAAAACTTGTAAGAGGTTCAATTGGAATTGTTCCTTTTTGTAGCCCTGTGAATACACCTAATGGTCTTCCAATTATGGAGATGGTAATTGGCCAGAGTTTCCAGCTGCTCACCTCTGATATTCATCACTATGTTTGTACCCTGGCCATGCTCTCCGAGGGCTGTTCACAGGCAATGACTGAGTGCAGCAGGAGTTTTAAGGTACACCTGTTCCTGAGACTCATAGACCCCCTCATTGACTGACTGTGACTTGAGGACTCCCAAATGGCTTTATTAAACCTTCTTTAGCATTGAATTCTAGGAAGCTCCCACCCAAACGTCCCTCACTGTCTCTGCATCAGACTTGCATCTGGTAGCTCTGCTAGCTTTCCTACCCTGCTCAAAATGCTTACCTGTTTAATCCTGTGTTGACATCTTAGAGAATCCAGACTAACTCATCTTTCATCAAGAAGCCCCTGAGAAGAGAAGGAAATAAATTAACAAGTTAGCCATAAGTTCTTTGCTAAGATCCATGTCAAGAAGGATATTTCCTAGATTTTCTTCTAGATTTTTAATAGACTGAAGTCTTACCTTTAACTCTTTAATCCATCTTGAGTTAATTTTTGTGTGTGGTGAAAGGTAGGAGTCCAGTTTCATTATTCTGCCTATGGCTAGCCAGTTATCCCAGCACCATTTGTTGAATGGGGAAGGGGTCCTTTCTCCATTGCTTATTTTTGTTGAATTTGTTGAAGATCAGATGGTTGTAGTTATGTGGCTTTATTTCTGGGTTCTTTGAAACAAGCCAAAACCAAATTACTCCATTAAAAAATGGACAGAGGACAAGAACAGACACTTCTCAAAAGAAGACTTACAAGATGCCAACAAACATGAAAAAAATGTTCATTGTCACTAAAAGTCAAAGAAATGCAAATCAAAACCACAATGAGACACCATCTCACACCAGTCAGAATGGCTATTGCTAAAAAGTAAAAAAGGAAAAAAACAAAAACAAAAACAAAAACAAACAAACAGATGCTGTTGAGGCTGCAGAGAAAAGGAAATGCTTATACACTGTTGGTGGCAGTATAAATTAGTTCAGCCACTGTGGAAAGCAGTTTGGAGATCTCTTAAAGAACTGAAAGCAGAACTACCATTTGAAACGCAATTTCGTGACTGAGTATATATACCCAAAGGGAAATAAATCATTCTACCAAAAACATACATGCACTCATCCGTTTATCACAGCACTACTCACAATATCAAAAACATGAGATCAACCTAGGTATGCATCCATGGTGAATTGCATAAAGAGAATGTGGTACATATACATCGTGAAATACTATGTAGCTATAAGAAACAATGAAATTATGCCCTTTGCAGCATTATGGATGCAGCTGGAGGCCATTATCTTAAGTGAATTAACACAGGAACAGAAAACCAAATATCACATGTTCTGACTTATAAGTGGGAGCTAAACATTGAGTATACATGGACATAAAGATGGCAACAGTAGACAATGAGGACTACTAGATGGGGAAGGGAAGGAGGGGTGTATGAGCTGAAAAACTACCCATGGGGACTATGCTCACTGCCTCAGTGACAGTAATATCCATAACCTAGACGTCAGCATCACACAATCTACCCATGTAACAAACCTTCATGTGTACCACCTGAATAAAAAATAAAAGTTGAAATTATTATTATTATTACTGAGATGGAGTCTCATTCTGTCACCCAGGCTAGAGTGCAGTGACACAATCTCGGCTCACTGCAACCTCCGCCTCCCGGGTTTAAGTGATTCTCCTGCCTCAGCCTCCCCAGTAGCTGGGATTACAGGCACCCGCCACCACGCCCGGTTAATTTTTATATTTTTAGTAGAGATGGGATTTCACCATGATGGCCAGGCTGGTTTCAAACTCCTGAACTCGGGCAATCCACCCACCTCAGCCTCCCAAAGTACTAGGATTAGAGGTGTGAGCCACTCCACCCAGCCAAAATTATTTTTTTGAAAAATAACATAAACTCTAGAATCAGAAAGATCTCGATTTAAGTCCTGATGTTTATAATTAATAGCTGTGTGAAATTAGGAAAGTTTTTAACCTCTTTGAGTCTTACTTCCTCATACATAAAATGTGGTTAACACCTGCAGCACGGATTAAATAAGATTATTTATGCAAAGAGCAAAAACAAAAAATAAATTGCTTCTCCAAATAGGCAAAGATCATGAAGATTAGGATTTGGGCATTTTAGTGGGTGTTTAGTTCCCAGGTGGATAGACATTTTAGAAGTATGTTACAGAGGGTTTTGTTGTAAAATCACCTATTTTCATTGGGCTACAAAATGAATTTGGCTGATAGTGTTTCAATAGAGAATATAGTCTCAGAATTTATACCTTGTGCAGTGCCAATATAGATAACACTATAGTTGTGTGCAAAATTTATTGGTCAGAATATTTTTGTCCAGTAAAGATGAAGATTAATTTGACTGAGTCAGAAATACTTGCATGAAATTTATCGTATAAAATTATGAGATAGTCACATAGTCAAAGAAAATTATCTTTTTAAACTCTGGCATTTATGATTTTTTCAAAATCCCTAATAGATGCCGGTTATTGATGAGTTCTCCTCTCTGACATTTATCATTCTGTGGTTGTTCAATGTAAAGATTCCAGAACAGTACATGTACTTCAACAGCACTTCATTTTGCAAGTTTGTCCCTTTTATCTACAAATTTTGATGCGATTTTTGTTTTGTCCATATGAACTTAATGTTAGAAAAGTATATTGTTGAGTAAATTTTTTTTTTTTTTTTTTTTTTTTGAGGCAGAGTTTCGCTCTCGTTGCCCAGACTGGAGTGCAATGGCGGGATCTCGGCTCACCTTGGCGCGATCTCGGCTCACCTCAACCTCCGCGGTGCAAGCGATTCTCCTGCCTCAGCTTCCCGAGTTGCTGGGATTACAGGCATGCACCACCATGCCCAGCTCATTTTTTGTATGTTTTTAGTAGAGATGGGGTTTCTCCAGGTTGGTCAGGCTGGTCTCGAACTCCTGACCTCAGATGATCCTCCCACCTTGGCCTCCCAAAGCAGTGGGATTACAGGCGGAAGTCACCGCGCCCAGCCTAAATTATTTGTATATAGCAGAGTGATAGCTTAAATCAGAGAATACAAATTACCTGATGATGCTGTCCTGGTGTTTGTATGACTTTCTTCAACATAAGATGGTCAGCTTTATTCGCCCTGTGCTTTCTGCCAATGAGTTTTATAGAAGTAATTTGGTTGTCTAAACAAGCAATCAAGCAAACAAACAAATGCAGAGCAAAACAAACCAACAACAAAGCCCTGTTTCTAAAATGCAATTCATAATAGTTTTATTGAAATGTAGGAGTCAGCAGCTTCTGCCTTCAGTCCACAGTGCATCAACTGGTTTCCCTTGAACTTTTGCATGGTGGTTTTTTAGCTCTGTGTAGACTCCTCAGAACAATGGTGAGGGTGTTCCAAACAAAAGCACTTATGACTTTGTTGTTGAATTTAGGTATGGGAATATATGGTCAAAGGGCCCTACAAAGAAAATCATAAACAAATGTGCAGCAAAGGAAAAAATTTGAACTGCACATTTACAATAACGGCTTCTGATACACTTGATACCTCTCCAGTGGGAGTTAGGCATCAGTGTGTGGAGTAACAATAGGAATAATCAACGAACAGAGGAGAGATGTTGAAATTAGATTGATCAGAAAAACACGGCTAAAGCTTAGACTATTCACCAATATTGTGAAGTCCAAAAATTCTTCAATTTCCCATTAAAGAATATGAAATTGGTTCACAGCATTTGGTGTGATACTGAATGTGACTGAATATTTAATAAGCGGGTAAAGTTAGCACACAAGTGAATATGTTTGCAATATATTTTGCCTTTATTTGTTTTCCTCATAGGACAAAGGAAATTGAATTATATTAGATTGTGTAGGATAATGTATGCTATTGTAAATTCCCAAGTTTTGCAGTAAATTTAACATTACAATAAAATATTGTCCATTAATAGCATCCGTTGGTATAGTTTACTGCATCATTGCGTTTTTGCAAATCTGAAGTGGAGAATAAGATAGTAATGACTAGCATCAGAAATTGTTGCTAATTTCCTAATTTGCATAATGTATCTCTAACAAACTGGATTGTCAGTTTATAGGAGACACCAAATGTTCATATAATGAAGTTTAAAACAAAATTCTCAGCTGAAACACGGCCTAGTTGCTTGGCCAAGCTGGGTGGTACGATATTTCCTTGGGATACTGCCATGATAAATCCTATAAAAATTTTAAACCTTTTTAATTGGAATTATCAAATGTTAACCAGACAGTAGTATGTTAGAAGTGAATATAGTGTTGTGAAATATTAGTACAGTCTTGATTTTTAAATCACTATTTTATGATTACAGGTAAGTTTAAAAAAAGACTAATATAGCAATATTGCTTTGAGGTCTATGTGTGGTATGTGGTTCCTGACACTTCTAACATTTCTAAAATGCCTTGGGTTACACTCAGCTATTACGCTTGGCAAACAGGACAAATGCCAACACAAAGAGAAGTTTGACTTTATTCAAGATGATACACTTTAAAACTATCACACCTCTGTATGTCCTTGGTTGCCAATCTGCCTCCAGAATCAATATAAATGTTTTTATTCATGCCCCAGATAATCTCCAACCTGACCCCAGTTTGTCTCCTCTACTACTTAACTCCTTCACCAGCCTTCTGATTGTTCTTTTGTTTTATTTATTAATTTAATTTAATTTTTTGAGACAGAGTCTCACTGTATTACCCAGGCTGCAGTGCAGTTGCGTGATCTTGGTTCACTGCAACCTCCGCCTCCCGGGTTCAAGTGATTCTCATGTCTCAGCCTCCCGAGTAGCTGGGATTACAGGCGTGCACCACCACACTGAGCTAAGTTTTGTATTTTTAGTGCAGGTGGGGTTTCACCATGTTGTTCAGGCTGGTCTTAAACAACAGGAGCCTTGGCCTCCCTAAGTGCTGGGTTATAGGCGTGACCACCACACCCAGCACTGATTGTTCTTTTAAATTAACTACATCTGGTCTCATCACAGCCATGTAGCTCATGTAGTTTCTCTTGCCATCTCATCCCTGTTCTAATATTTGAGGACATGACAAAAAATATAAATCAGGCAGATCATAATTATATAGTGTTTTTATTGGCTTATACAGCACTTAATTGTTTGAGTTAACTAACACTATTTAAAAAGTCAGTATTTGTTACATATCAAACTAGAATTCTAGATTCTCTTGAAAAATTTGGTAACACTGCAGGTACCTTCCTACCCAGCAATATTCAGCTGACTTTGAAAGGCATTTGATTTTGCAACCTGTGAATTTACATTTTGTCCCTTATTTAAGGCCCATGGTATTTCATTTTCTCCCGAAAAGTTTTTCTGTTTCTTCTAGCATTTAAAAACTCCTATGAGCTCATCATCTCTAATTTTTATTTAGCTTTTAGCACTAATGCCTCATAGTGTCAAGTGCATTTTGTGTACTATTTTTTTCTTCCCTATGCTCACAGTAAGTTTTTTAAAGGTAGGAGCTTTGTCTGATTCTTTTTTTTTTTTTTTTTGAGACGGAGTCTCGTTCTATCGCCCAGGCTAGAGTGCAATGGTTTGATATTGGCTCACTGCAACCTCTACCTTCTGGGTTCAGGTGATTCTCCTGTTTCAGCCTCCTGAGTAGCTGGGATTACAGGCGCTCACCCCCATGCCCGGCTAATTTTTGTATTTTTGGTAGAGATGGGGTTTCACCATGTTGGCCATGCTGGTCTCAAACTCAACTTCAAGTGATCCACCTGCCTCCACCTCCCAAAGTGCTGGGATTACAGGCGTGAGCCACCGCACCTGGCCTTGTTTGACTCTTTGTATTAACACACAGAGCCTAGGACAGTGCAGCTCTGCTCTGCCAGAGTTTGTCTATTAATTACAGGGTTTTTTTTGTTGTTGTTGTTGTGGCTTTTTTTTTTTTTTTAGACAGAGCTTTGCTTTTGTTGCCCAGGCTAGAATGCAATGACACGATCTCGGCTCACTGCAACCTCCACCTCCCAGGTTTCAGTGATTCTCCTCTTCAGCCTCCCAAGTAACTGGGATTACAGGCATTAGCCACCACATCCCTATGCCTGGCTAAGTTTTGTATTTTTAGTAGAGATGGAGTTTCACCATGTTGGTCAGGGTGGTCTTGAACTCTTGACCTCAGGTGATCCACCTGCCTCAGCCTCCCATAGTGCTGGGATTACAGGCAGAAGCCAAAGTGCCCGACTAATTATGGTTTTATATAGCAGTCATTATTATTATCATAAATACTCAAATACCTTCAGTGTGTCTAGTAGACCCACTTCTTAATGAATGTACATTCTAATATTAAAAACATTCAAATTTAAAGTAGAAAAATATTTGGCATTATGCAATTCTTCCTACTAAAAGAATTTTTTTTTTTTTTGGTAGTGCCTTGGCTTAATCTCTAACAGTATGAAGTTTTTGTGTGGCAGATATGTGAAGAGAATGAGAATTGGAACTATTCTTTTTAAATGTAAATGCATATTTGTACATTGAAAAATATTGATTTTAAGAGATATAGTAGACTCATATTGCATGTTCGGAGTATTGTATTTATATTCTTCATTGATACTTGCTTTTTATTCCCAATGATGACATGGTGAGGCTTGAACTTAGACATGTGAGCTATTTATTTCAGTCTTGGCTAGAAGAGCAATCTACCTCAGAAAATAGAGGAGAGAAGTCAAGGTGCTTTGTGTTCTTCCTCTCTGTACTCTCATCCTCTGAAGCCAAAGTTACACTCCATAAAAATAACACAGAATGTGAGAGCTAATAGAGCCTTAGTTTATCCTTCTTTCTATCTCCCCCCTGGAATGTCCTGGGTAGTACCTTCTTTCCCATTTGCAAATGTGAGGACAATATACAATTAAGGACTTCAACCTTGTCATTGGTTTGGTGTTAGTCAATTAATAACTTTCTGTGAATTATTCAATAGAAACAAAATAAAAGAATGTCTACCCTGTAGAACCTCCAGGACAGAAACCCAGAGAAGCATTTACTCAATAAAAAAATGCTAATATACATGTAGTTTTAGATTTACTTCAAAGAGAAAACTTCCATGCTGAAGATAATAAAAATGTATGTGGTTATTGTATTATTCTGTTTTCACACTGCTGATGAAGACATACCTGAGACTGGGTAATTTATAAAGAAAAAGAAGTTTAATGGACTCACAGTTCCACGTGGATAGGGAGGCTTCACAATCATGGCAGAAGGTGAAAGGCACATCTTACGTGGCAGCAGACAAGAAAGAAAATGAGAGCCAAGGGAGAGGAGAAACCCCTTAAAAAACCGTCAGATCTCATGAGACTTATTCACTGCCATGACAACAGTATGGCGGAAACCACCCCCATCATTCAATAAACTCCCATCAGGTTCCTCCCACAATATGTGGGAATTATGGGAGCTACAATTTAAGATGAGTATGGGAGGGGACAGAGTCAAACCATATCACTCATGTTAGTTTTCCATCTATCAGCTATTCTTTTTCTTTCTTTTTTCTTCCTTTTCACTAGTGTTTGAGTTAGGATAATTTTGCTAAATGAAAGTTCATCATTTAAACAGTTCTGCCATGGGAGTGCCAGAAAATTTATAATACCTTGTGGCTCCTACCCAATACCCATGACCATTCAGTGTGAGTTCTTGGTAGGTATGTGCATAACACATTTTATATTTTGTAGAGTCAAGTAAAATACGTGTTTCAATTATTTAGTCTCAATTTTGCAATAGGGTGTTAAACTAGTTGCCATTAGATCAACATTCATTGTGTATCCACACAATAGCTGAGGAGACAATTACTTATTTTTGTAAAATGGTCAAAAGTTGCACAAAATAAAAGCCTCCCAAAAGCTAGATGTTGAGCAATTATGATGATGTGTAGGCACTGTTCTAACTCTGGCGGGGGGATGCAAAGGTGAAGACCTAATCTCTTTCTTCAAAGATCTCACAATCAAGGCAAGAAGATAAAAAACAAAAGCATATCATTGAAAACACAGTCTTATAAGTGCTGAACTGAGTAGCCTCTTGGTATAGAAGGACAAGGCCCTGGACTGACAGGCAGGAGTCCTGAGGTTAGGCTGTGTCCCGCTGTTAACTAGGTTTGTGACTATGTGAAGTAACTTAACTAGCTTTGTGACTATGTGAAGTCACTCAAATTCCCAGGACATCATTTTCTCAAGGTGTAGTGTTAGGTGGATATGACCTAGATAACCTTTATATCCATTTTAATTTCTTTGATTTTTCTGCATTTCGGTGATTCCATATTTAGGTATAGGCAATTAAGAGTACAGATAAGAATGTATAAAGCTGTAAGTGAAATTAACACATTACAAATCAATAATATTAAGGGTAAAAGCAAAAAATAAATTTTATGTTTCCTAAAACCACCTGAAAAAATGCATATTATATATAACTTTTATTCAAATGTTCAACTTATGGTATATTTTAATAATATACCATCTCTATGCAGAATCACTGTCAAATTTTTCTCTTAAGAATATAATTTCCTCTTTGATATCTAGTGATTTGAGCTAAAAATAAATATTGTTAAAATCAATACTAAATAATGTGGATAGCGGAAAATGAAAAAGGAAATATCTTGTGTGAATACATCTTCTGTGAATTTTTTCCATTACGTTGACATATTTTACACAATATAATTGCATATGGCAATTATTTGATTACATAAATTGTGTCAAAACATACTTAAGTATAATTATGAAAATATGAAAAGTATAGGCATAAAGTGACTAATTAAAATTTATTTCAAGGAATCGAGAATATTCAGCAACAAAAAACACATTAATGAAACATTGTGGTTGTGATAAAAGCACACATACTAGAAATTACTGTTCAAGACTGAGTCTCTGATTATTTACTGACAAAATGCTGGCACCTGTATATTTATGTCTTTTTAACATGATGATAGAAATACCTACTCTGACCATATTTCTACTATGTAGCTTGCATAAAATATGATCAATGAAAATTTGCTTGGAGTAAAATACTTCCTTTTGGAACTGCATTTACACACACACACACACACACACACACACACACACACACACACACACCCCTATGCCTGTTAAATGATAACATTCATAAATGTTAGACTCATAAAGAACATTAACAATCTACTTCAATATCAGTATTTTATAAATATGGAAAAATGATGTCTTAAGAGGTTAAATGATTTTTTTTGGTGTCATACCAACAGTTACATAATTGGGACCCTCAATCCTTTTCCCAATATTTTATGGTTTCTCTCTAAAATATGCCACTCTAACTGCTGAAGAGAAAAAGCAAAACAATTTCATTATAATATAAAATATCTAAATGTATACAATTCCATATTTTAATGTAACAATCATTTTTATAACAGACATTTTATATTGCATTTTCATGGGCATGAAAAGAATACATATGTATTTTAGGTTTTCTGTGTACATTAGGAAGCTATTTAATTTATCTAAGACTACATAAAATATCTAAAAACTACATCTATGTTAATGAGCACTCTATAACAGAATTTGAATATGATAACTCCTATTGCAGTGTTTGCAATGTTGTAAAATGGAAACTTTTTTTTATAGATAATGAAACGAAAATAAATTATTTCAGATCAATGTAGAAAATAGGGATGACTAACTAGAGTCAAATTTCAAGTTAAGGTTAGCCTACAAAGTATAATTATCAGAATAATTTCTTTAGTGCATGTAAATATGATGTACTAGCTCATTTTGGTTTGCTATAACAGAATATTTGTTTGCGATAACAGAATCCCACAGACCAGGTAATTTATACAGAAAAGAAATTTACTTCTGATACTTCTGATAGGATGGGAAAACTCATATCAGGGTGCTGTCCTCTCATAAGGGCCTTCTTACTGTGTCATTGCATGGGAAGGTGGAAGGAGAGGAGAGTACAAGAGAAGGTGAGTAAGTGGGAGCAAAATTTACATTGTTAACAAACCCACTCTCATGATAACTAATTAAATCCCATGGTAACTAACCAACTCCTGTGATAACAACATTAATCCTTTCATGAGGTTAGAGTTCTCCTGACCTAATTGCATTTTATTAGGTCCCACCTCCCAACAGGGTTGCACTGGGTTTCCAGCACATGATCTTTGGTAAATACATTCCAACCATAGCATATGAGCTATCTGCCTATTAGATCTACATAATCTAAAAACAATAATGGCATAGAAAATCGTAGTAGGCACATTAATCACATACTTCAATAACCTTAATATGAAACTTATTTCATGACTCATGAAATAAGTAAAACAGCTTATGATTTGGTAGTATTTTGGTAGAAATTGACACAAATAAATAGAAAAGCTGTTAATTACCTCAATGCCATTTCTACATGTGACTGAATTCTGTGACAAACTATATTTTATTAAGTGCTCTGTGAATTATGAAATATTTCTTACCAACCATGTGAGATGACTCCCATTTCTGAAGAAATCTTCTATGTCCACATCAGATCACTAGGAGGTCTCCTCTAGGACCGTAGCTTTAAATGCTGTCTATATACTGATTACAACACAATTAGACACCTTGTTGCTAACTTTCACTCTCAACTTCTAACATGCCTGACTGCTTATTCAACCTCCCCACTTGCTTGTCCAGTACATTTCTCAAAATAAAATCCTCTAAAGCTGAACTTCAAATTTGCCCTGCAAATCAGTTCAAGCCTTTCCCATCTCAGAAACTGAAAATTCTATTCCTCCAGTTTTGGCCCAAGGACAAAAGGCCTGTGAGATCGTTTTCAACTTAGTTCATCTTCACCAGCTGCTCATCAGCAAATCCTGTTGGTTCAATCTTCAAATGTATATGCACTTTCCCTACTTTTCACTACATGCACCACGACCTCCCTAGTAAAGACCACAATTTTGTCTCTTGCCTGGATTATTGCAAAAGCTTCTTAGCTACTCTCCCTGATGTTATCCCTGTCCCATCCCACTACAGTCTGACCATGCCATATAGAGGATGATCTTTTAAACAGTAAGTAGAACGTACTACTCTTAAGCTTCTGTATTACTCAGGGTTCTTCAGAGAAACAGAACTAATAGGATGAATACCTACATTCATCCTATTTTTTATATGTGTGTGTGTGTGTGTGTGTGTGTGTGTGTGTAAAGAATTGCCTCATGTGATTATGGAGACTAATTTACAAGAGCTGCAGGTGAGTCAGCAAGATGGAGTCCCAAGAGAGTCAATGATGTCCTTCCAGTCTGAGTCCAAAGATTTAAAAACAAGAAAAATGGATGCGTCATTGCAGTCTCAAGGATGGCTGGCTTGCAGCTCAAGCAGAGCTGATGTTTCAGTTTGAGTTCAAAGGCAGGAGAAAGCTGCTGTCTCAGTTCAAAGGTAGTTAGCAGGCAAAAGTCTCCCTTACTTTGGGAAGGAGCAGACTTTTGTTATTTAAGCCTTCAACTGATTGGATATGGCCCACCCACCTTAGGGAGGTCAATCAGCTTTACACAATCTAACAATTTAAATATTAATCTCAGCCAGTAACACCTTCACAGAAATGCTCAGAATGATATTTGATCAAACAACTGGGCACCATTGGCCCAGTCACATTAACATGTAAAATTAATCATGTCAGCTCCAAACCTTTCTAATTTTATCTTTTAATACTCTCCTTCACTCCTTTTCTGCTCGAGTAATTCTGTCTTTCTTGCTTCTCATTTTTTCCTAGCACACTTTGGTCTTCAAACTTTGTTTGCTTTTTTCTCTCTCTAGAATGGTCTTCTCTTTGATAATGACCTGGCTTATCTTCTTACTACCTTCAAGTCTCTGTTCCATATCCCCTCCGCAAACAAGCCTTTCTTAACCATCATTCTAGAGTAGTATCATTAATATGTGCTATTTTTATTCATAACTCATATTTTTATCTGACATACAGTAAATCTTCACTTAATATCAATGATAGGTTCTTAGAAACTGTAACTTTAGGCAGCATACATATAATGAAAACCAGTTTTATCACAAGCTAATTGATATAAACAGGAGTTAGGATTTTAAGCATATTTCTGGTCACAAAACATCACCAAACTTTTTTTTGTTTTTTTTTTTCTTTTTGAGATGGAGTCTCAAGCACCTGAGTAGACACCTGTCAAAACAAGAGCCATTAGGGAGAGTGCTGGTAGCATTTTAATACCCCCATTACTTCTGCTGACTGTAAAATTTGCCCTATGTTTGTTATATTTTTGAATGAGGCTTGTCCTTACAAGTGCTGTCAATATATTAAGATTTAATATCACTCTGTTGCCCAGGTTGGAGTGCAGTGGCGTGGTCTCGGCTCACTGCAACCTCTACCTCCTGGCTTCAAGTGATTCTCCTGCCTCAGCCTCCTGAGTAGCTGGGACTACAGCACGTGCCCCACCACACCTGGCTAATTTTTGTGTTTTTAATAGAGATGGGTTTTTACCATAACAGTCCAGCTGGTCTTGAACTCCTGACCTCAAGTCATCCGCCTGCCTCAGCCTCCCAAAGTGGTGGGATTACAGGTGTGACCCACGGTGCCTGGCCAACATCACCAAACTTCTAAAGAAATACCCACAACACTTCTAATATTAAACATTGAAATAAATGTGAGCTATACATACATTTAAAAAATATTAAAGAAACAAGTAAGATAATTGTTTACCAAAATTTTGGTTACTCAGTGAGTGATGGTGGTCATAGTGGTGGTGGGTTAAATCAAGGAATAAATGTCTGAAAAGTGAAAATTGTAAGAAGCACCTCCTACCACCACACAGTTCAAAAAAAAAAACAACAAATATGATGGGCTCAGTAAGCACTTTTGTGCCACATCATTTATTATTGTAGAGTTGTATGATTATCACATAATTCATTAATTTTTACGATATATATCCATCTATTCATTTACTCATTTTTCAACCTGCTTATTCTAGTTTGAGGTCTGAGATGGCTGGATTGTCACTCAGCAGCTAAGGCACAAGCAGCCCAGGACAGGACCCCATTCCATTACATGCAGGGCTCACTCACACACACCCATGCTCACTCAAATGGGGACAGTTTTAATATATCAGTGAACCGAATGTGCACAGCTTTGGGATGTGGGAGGAAACTGGTGTACACAGAGAAAACACATGCAGACATGGGTAGAACGTGCAAACTCCACACAGACAGTGGCGCCAGTGGGAAGTTCCTTATCAATGTTGTTACAAAACAATGTTGACCGAGAACAATGTTATTCAAGGATCTACTGTAATTCATATTTATTTATTGTTGTTTTTAGTGCAAGTTCTTTTAGGGCAGTGACTGCCTTTATTCATCATAGCACCCTCCATATTCATCATAGTATCCTAAAACAGTGTCTAGGACAACATTTTATTGTATGAATAACTTTAAAGGAATCACTTGTATGTGAATGTTTAAGAAGACATGACTGCAGTGAATTCCATGAGACCACATTTACAGGGTATCCCTGGCCTCCCCTATGAGAGGGGAGAAGGCTATTAGGTGAACCAAGCAAGATAATTAGAATCTGATCATTGAGTTCTTCCCTGGGCTATGAGGTGGGCCATTTATCCAGCTTGAATGGTTTCTGTGAAAGCAGCAGATAGGGTTTACAATGTGGTTACATTGAGGCATATATGAGTTTGAATATTTACAGAAGATTTACTGGAGAGGAAAGCTGGATAGATGCAATCCTAGATTGTGCCTATAAAAATTTCATGTACTCTCAGGGTAAACAAAATAATTTATATGACCACAACGGGAAAGGATTACAGACAGTTTAATGGTTGTGATTGTCTTATGTATAGTAAATACTGCAATGGCATATACTCATAAAAAGGTGAGGGCCGCTTTATACACAGGAATGAGAAACATTACTTAGAAAACACAAGCATCTGAGTAGACACCTGTCAAAACAAGAGCCATTAGGGAGACTGCTGGTAGCATTTTAATACCCCCATTACTTCTGCTGACTGTAAAATTTGCCCTATGTTTGTTATATTTTTGAATGAGATTGGTCCTTACAAGTGCTGTAAATATATTAAGATTTAATAAAGAAGTTCCAAAATCCAGGCCTCCATGTTGGAGACAATCTTTGATATTTTCGTAGGTTTTTTGATGTTTTATCAAGAAGCAAGTAATTTTTCTCCTTCACTATTAGATTTCAGGAGAAAAGGCATTTCTTGCTTTTGGTAAGAAATTCTGCCAGATTATTTCTAAAGTCCATTCAAATTGTAAGATGTCAATTCTTTTAGATAATCTCTAAAGTGCCTTCAAATTCTAAGAGGCTATGGGTCCTTTGGGATTTTCTTAATACACACTCCTCAGTCTCCATATTCCTCAGCATACTTCAACATTCCCTATTATACATTTGAATTTAAAAGTATTTTTCTGTAAAATTATTAGTAAATTTACCATCATAACAATGATTGATCAATCACCCCACAAAATATTATGGTAGGACTATTGAAACATGAAATAACTTTTTAAAAGATCTCTATGTATGAGGTCTAGATAAAATACAATCTGGAATGCAGTTTTTCAGATTGGTTGAACTCAAAGCAGAACATAAGAAATAACCAAAATCAGAGCTGAACTGAAGGAAATTGAGATGTGAAAAACCATATAAAAGATCAACAAATCCAGGAGTTTGTTATTTGAAAGAATAGATAACGTAGACCACTAGCTATACTAATAAAGAGAAAAGAGAGGATATCCAACTAAACACAAGCAGAACTGACAAAGGGACATTACCACTGACCCCACAGAAGCACAAAAAACTACAAATACCTCTATGTACACAAGCTAGAAAACCTAGAAGAAATGGATAAATTTTTGGAAACATACAAACTCCTAAGACTGAACCAGGGAGAAACTGAATCCCTGTACAGATCAATAATGACCTCCAAAATTGAATCAGTAACAAAAAGCCTACCAACCAGAAAAAGCCCAGGACCAGATGAATTCACAGCTGAATTGTACCCAATGTATATGTTAAAAAGCTGGTACTATTTCTACTAAAACTGTTCCAAAATATTGAGGAGGGGAGAATTCTAATTCATTCTATGAGACCAGCCTCATCCTGGTACCAAAACCTGGCAGAGACACAACAACAAAAAAACTTAAAGCCAATATCCTTGATGAACATAGATGCAAAAATCCTCGACAAAATACTAGCAAACCAAATCTAACGACAAATCAAAAAGTTATTCGACCATGATCAAGTAGGCATTATCCCTGGGATGCAAGTTTGGTTCAATATATGCAAATCAATAAATGTGATTCATCACATAAACAGGGATAAACATAAATACCACAAAATCATTTCAGCAGATGCAGAAAAGGCTTTTGATACAATTTAACATCTTTTCATGTTAAAAATCCTCAATAAACTACACATTGGAGGAACATACTTCAAAATAATAAGAGCCATCTATGAAAAACCCACATCCAACTTCATACTGAATGGGCAAAATCCAGATGCATTTCCCTTGAAAACTGTAACAAGACAAGGATGCCCTCTGTCACCACTCATACTCAACATAGTACGGAAAGTTCTAGCCAGACCAGTCAGGCAAGAACAAGAAATTAAAGGCATCCAAATAGGAAGAGAGGAAGTCCAACTATTCCTGTTTGCAGACAATATGATTCTATATCTAGAAAATCCCACAGTGTCTTCCCAGAAGCTTCTTAATCTGATAAACAACTTCAGCAGTTTCAGGATATAAAATAAACATACAAAAATCACTAATATTACTATACCCCAACAAGAGCCAAACTGAGAGCCAAATCAAGAATGAAATTTTGAATTAATAGCCACAAAAAAATAAAATACCTAGGAATGCAGCTAACCACAGAGGCGAAAGATCTCTACGATAAGAATTAAAAAAACACTTTTTAAAGAAATCAAAGATGACACAAGCAAAAGGAAAAACATCCCATGGTTATGAACAGGAAGAATAAATATTGTTAAAATGGTCATACTTCTCAAAGCAATTTACAGATTTAATGCTATTCCTATCAAACTACCAAAATTCTTCACAGAATTACAAAAAACTATTTTAAAATTCATATGGAACAAAAAAAAAAGTCCAAATAGCCAAGGCAATACTAAGCATAAAGAACAAAGCTGGAGGCATCACATTACCTGATTTTAAATTATGCTACAAGGCTACAGTAACCAAAACAGCATGGTACTGGTACAAAAACAGTTACATAGACTAATGGAATAGAATAGAGAGCCCAGAAATAAGGCTGCACACCTACATCCATTTGATCTTTGACAAAATGAACAAAAACAAGCAATGAGGAAAGGACTCCTGATTTAATAAATTGTAATAGAATAACTGGCTAGCCATATGCAGAAGATTGAACCTGGACCCTTTCCTTATACCATGTACAAAAATCAACTCAAGATGGATTAAGACTTAAATGGAAAACTTAAAACTACAAAAACCCTGGCTGATAACCTAGGAAATACCATTCTGAACATAGTCTGTCCAAAAATTTCATGACAAAAATTTCAAAAGCAATTGCAACAAAATAAAAAATTGACAAATGGGACCTAATTAAACTAAAGAGCTTCTGCATAGCAAAATAAACTATCAAAAGAGTAAACAGACAACCTATAGGATAGGAGAAAATATTTGCAGCCTTTACATCTGACAAAAGTCTAATATTCAGAATCTATAAGGAACTTAAACAAATTTATAAGCAAAAAACAACCCCATAAAACATGGGCAATGGACATGAACACACACTTTTCAAAACAAGACATACATGCAGCCAACAAGCATATGAAGAAATGCTTAACATTACTAATGATTAGAGAAATGCAAATCAAAACCGCAATGAGTTACCATCTTATATCAGTCAGAATGGCTATTATTTAAAAAGTCAAAAAACAACAGTTACTGGTGAGGCTGTAGAGAAAAGGGAATGCTTATACACTACTGATGAGAATTTAGTTGAGTCACTGTGGGAAGTAGTTTTGTGATTTCTCAAAAAACTAAAAACAGATTTACCATTTAATCAAACAATCTCATTATTGGTTATGTACTCAAAGGAATATAAATTGTTCTACCATAAAGACACATGCACACCTATGTTCATCGTAGCACTATTCACAATAGCAAAGACATGGAATCAACCTAAACGCCCATAAATGGTAGACTGGATAAAGAAAATGTGGTACATATACAACATGGAATACTATGCAGCCATAAAAGAACGTATCATGTCCTTTGCCACAACATGGATGGAGCTGGAGACCATTATTCTAAACAAACTAACACAGGAACAGAAAACCAAATACCACACGTTCTCACTTACAGGTGGGAACTAAACATTAACTCCATATGGACAGAATGAAGGGGACAACAGACACTAGGGCATACTCTAGGGTGGAGGGTGAGGATCTAGAACGTACCTATCTGGTACTGTGCTTATTATCTGGGTGACAAAATGATCTGCACACCAAACCGCTGAAACATGCAATTTATTCATGTAGCAAACCTGCATGTGTCCCACTGAACTCAAAATAAAAGTTAAAAAAAATGAAAACACGTGGTTGACCACATTACTTTGATATTGTTGATAATATTATTGACAATAAGGCTAAAGACGTGTTACTAGTCTTGCACTTACCGTCGCATGTGTGAGTTCATGATGTTAATTTTCAGGGATAGCTGATTACTTACTATAACACATTACTTACTACAATACTTAAGAAACTTTGGCTCTTTTAATGCAAGATAGCTTTTGAAAAAGAAAACGAGGATCAAAATATAAATATTTTAATTATTGCTACATGGTGTCTATCTTATATTGTTTTTCATCTTGCCACTTTGATCTAGTGGGGAGTGGTAATAATATGAGTTAGTGATATTATTCATCATTCAATAAACATTCATTTGGCCTTGATTGTGTTGGGTCCTGTTTGGTGCTGAATGGGTCTTTGGACAAACAGGAGACTATGGCAGAGAAAGGCCATCTAGAAAAGTGACATTCACTAGTGCAGCAGAGTGAAAATAACTCTTAAGTTATAATAAAATGTATTTTGCTGGACTTATCATACTTATCATATTAATTGTAACAACTTGTATCTGGAGCAATAGCAGTTCTCAGCTCTGGGTATGCTTGAGAAATCCTTGGGAATCTTTTATAAAGTACTATGCCCAGGCTCCAGGCACAGAAATCTTGATTTAATTGTTCTGTGGTAAAGCCTAGTTATGCCACCATTTACAAAGATCACTAGATAATTTTAATGGGCAGTCCCAGTTGAAAACACTAGTTAACTCACCAGCTGCTTTGGTTTCCAAATAGTTCCTTGTTTCAAAAACTGTTAACCTTGTGATACTTTCCCACAGTGAGTGTGATAATTTCTTACAGCACTATCTAAAACTTTTAGCCTATTATTCAATATAATATTGACACAATAATAGCCATTATTTATTAGACATCCA
>NW_012110341.1:565721-571789 GCF_000951045.1 Mandrillus leucophaeus | reverse complement strand
CATGACAAAAATTTCAAAAGCAATTGCAACAAAATAAAAAATTGACAAATGGGACCTAATTAAACTAAAGAGCTTCTGCATAGCAAAATAAACTATCAAAAGAGTAAACAGACAACCTATAGGATAGGAGAAAATATTTGCAGCCTTTACATCTGACAAAAGTCTAATATTCAGAATCTATAAGGAACTTAAACAAATTTATAAGCAAAAAACAACCCCATAAAACATGGGCAATGGACATGAACACACACTTTTCAAAACAAGACATACATGCAGCCAACAAGCATATGAAGAAATGCTTAACATTACTAATGATTAGAGAAATGCAAATCAAAACCGCAATGAGTTACCATCTTATATCAGTCAGAATGGCTATTATTTAAAAAGTCAAAAAATAACAGTTACTGGTGAGGCTGTAGAGAAAAGGGAATGCTTATACACTACTGATGAGAATTTAGTTGAGTCACTGTGGGAAGTAGTTTTGTGATTTCTCAAAAAACTAAAAACAGATTTACCATTTAATCAAACAATCTCATTATTGGTTATGTACTCAAAGGAATATAAATTGTTCTACCATAAAGACACATGCACACCTATGTTCATCGTAGCACTATTCACAATAGCAAAGACATGGAATCAACCTAAACGCCCATAAATGGTAGACTGGATAAAGAAAATGTGGTACATATACAACATGGAATACTATGCAGCCATAAAAGAACGTATCATGTCCTTTGCCACAACATGGATGGAGCTGGAGACCATTATTCTAAACAAACTAACACAGGAACAGAAAACCAAATACCACACGTTCTCACTTACAGGTGGGAACTAAACATTAACTCCATATGGACAGAATGAAGGGGACAACAGACACTAGGGCATACTCTAGGGTGGAGGGTGAGGATCTAGAACGTACCTATCTGGTACTGTGCTTATTATCTGGGTGACAAAATGATCTGCACACCAAACCGCTGAAACATGCAATTTATTCATGTAGCAAACCTGCATGTGTCCCACTGAACTCAAAATAAAAGTTAAAAAAAATGAAAACACGTGGTTGACCACATTACTTTGATATTGTTGATAATATTATTGACAATAAGGCTAAAGACGTGTTACTAGTCTTGCACTTACCGTCGCATGTGTGAGTTCATGATGTTAATTTTCAGGGATAGCTGATTACTTACTATAACACATTACTTACTACAATACTTAAGAAACTTTGGCTCTTTTAATGCAAGATAGCTTTTGAAAAAGAAAACGAGGATCAAAATATAAATATTTTAATTATTGCTACATGGTGTCTATCTTATATTGTTTTTCATCTTGCCACTTTGATCTAGTGGGGAGTGGTAATAATATGAGTTAGTGATATTATTCATCATTCAATAAACATTCATTTGGCCTTGATTGTGTTGGGTCCTGTTTGGTGCTGAATGGGTCTTTGGACAAACAGGAGACTATGGCAGAGAAAGGCCATCTAGAAAAGTGACATTCACTAGTGCAGCAGAGTGAAAATAACTCTTAAGTTATAATAAAATGTATTTTGCTGGACTTATCATACTTATCATATTAATTGTAACAACTTGTATCTGGAGCAATAGCAGTTCTCAGCTCTGGGTATGCTTGAGAAATCCTTGGGAATCTTTTATAAAGTACTATGCCCAGGCTCCAGGCACAGAAATCTTGATTTAATTGTTCTGTGGTAAAGCCTAGTTATGCCACCATTTACAAAGATCACTAGATAATTTTAATGGGCAGTCCCAGTTGAAAACACTAGTTAACTCACCAGCTGCTTTGGTTTCCAAATAGTTCCTTGTTTCAAAAACTGTTAACCTTGTGATACTTTCCCACAGTGAGTGTGATAATTTCTTACAGCACTATCTAAAACTTTTAGCCTATTATTCAATATAATATTGACACAATAATAGCCATTATTTATTAGACATCCACAACGTGCCAGACATTGTGTTTTAAAATGTGCACATATATATTTTTTTATCTTTACAAGGACCTTGCAAGTTAGCTAATGTTTCTAGACATTAGAAGAGACTTAGGGATTAAGTAAAGTACTCTAGTATACTCAGATAGCCAGTATCCAGGGCCATAATTCTAACCGAAATCTGTCTGAGTCCAAGGCTTCCGTCCAGACGGCACTGTCTTCATGTTCTCAAGCTATGTCTCTAGATTTAACTATAACTTGCTCCATTTTACACATCCTAGCCTATGGACAAGCAAATGACATTTTCTTCTTTACCTGCACACATCTACCGTATTCTTACCTGTCATTTGCATACCTGTCAGTTTGTGACATGCCCTTGTCAGTCAATTTAATTTACTCTTCTTAACCATTTTTTAAGGTACAGCTCAAATGCAGCCTCACCGATAAATTCCTCCTGGATCTTCCCAGTTGGAGGTAATCGCTTCTCCCTCTGACCTTCCAAAATATCTTATCTGCACCTTTCTTAGGTGCACTCAGCATTTTTTACCTTACTGTTATTTGTACATATGCATATGATCGATACTTTTACTTGTTTATTGGATCCTTGAGATCATAATCTGATTCATCTTTTTTTCTGTATAACACTTCACACAGTACCTAGTTCATTATCAAGGCAGAAACATATTTGCCAAAGGAATAGTATGCAGTGAATGAAGAAAGCATAAACAATTTGATTAAGATCACCTAACAAATCTGTACCTGAGACAGGAAAAGAACCCAATTGCACATATAATGTGAGATATTGTTCAAAACATGCCTATTTTTTGGTAATATCTCTATTTTGTGTGAAATGATTTGATCCCTAAATGTGTCAACATTTTAAAGGGATTTTATGGATGCTTTGATTTTATATGCAAGCCAGGGAAGTAAGTGACCAATAAATAAGAAATGAGGGCATTTCTCTGTTCCTGGTCATTTACTTTAGCAACTGGAAAGAGAATAGAAAAGTGTACTTACGTGCGATGGTGTGGGATGATAGCATAATCGCAAATGGTTAACTATAGCGTTTTTTTTGTTGTTGTTGTTGTTTAGAACCTCTCCTTTTCACGTTTATGCAAAAGAATTTCACATTCAGTGCATTCAGGATGCACTTAGCAGATCTACAACTTGTAATCAATAAGGGAACACTAATGCATGTAGCATACTTAGTAGAAATTATGTACTTTTCTCAATATCTAGAAGAAACAATGCTCAGATAGCCTCTAATAGCAAAGCACAGAAAAAAAGAAAACGATTGCTTGGGATGTCATTGGTGGTTCTGCAGAATTTTTTTGTCTTAACATTTGTTTAGAAAGTCATTCTGATTCCCACCAAGGGTGATTTTATTCTATTTTCTTTAGATATCACCACTTTGTACTTATTAGAGATTACACAGTCCAGTGAGTTTTTTCTGACCCATGGGTTGTTACTTTCAGGTCACATCTGGTATGTAGTATCTTGCTCATTGGTTTGTGTTAAAATTATAACACTAAATATTGTGCTGGAAAATTTGTTTTAAGTTAGTATTATTGAATTTGACTTTTAAGTTGAATATGTGGTTGCATGTTCTGGAAATATATATGACTTGAACATAGACTGTTCTGATTGATTAATTGCACCTAAAAGAGAGTTATTTGGAATTAGTTTTTCATTTTATAAAGCTTAATTACTTTGTATTTCCTTCTCAGAAATTATAGATAAGAATATTTTTTTTCTCTAAAGGGCCGGATACTAAATATTTTAGCCTTTATGAGTCATACACTCTCTGTTGCAAGTACTGCATAGCACGAAACCAGCCATAGACAATAGATAAATGAAAGAGCATGGCTGTGGTTCAATAAAACTTTATTTGTGGACAATAAAATTTGAATTGCATATACTGCTCCTGTATCATAAAACAGTATTTTTAAAAAAATTTTTCAACTCTTTAAAAATGTGAAAACCATCCCTAACTCATGAACCATACAAAAACAGGTGGCAGGCCAGATTTGACCATATGGTCAACCAGACATGATCAAACATAATTGGCTGACCTCTGTCTTAAAATCTAACTATAGGTCTCACGGCTGCTTTTTATTTTCTTAAGACAATTATGACTAGTGGTGAATTTTTGAAATGTTACAAGGGATGAGGAGTTGAATTAACAAAAACATTACTGCTAAAGCAATGCTTCAAAAACCCGGTGTGAAATTTTTTTTTTAATTCATAAAAACAAATTTTACCAATAGCAGGAGTGTCTTTTATTTTAAAAATGAGATTTATATGTAAACTCCCACGTACACTTATGTTTTACAATACTACTACAAGTATTGGTAAATTTAAATGATCAATTTCAGCATTGAGTATATGTGTTAGAAAATATGCCACAGTATATTCTGCAAGATGAATACATTTTAACATTCTTCGTACATCTCCCCAGTGTTTAGCTTATATTATGTCACTGCAAAAGGAGATGATACCACTCAAATATTGCTATCAGTTTGTGAATAACATTATTTATCCTTTTGAGAATGTTCAACTTTTTGTTTCTGTACCCGTTGCCTTTAGAAAGACTAGTTCTTGGCATTTATGTTTTATTCTTGAATATATTTCCAAACACAAGTATATTGCTTTCTTTTAGATTTGTACTTCACAAAGACCTAATAGTCTAGCACTGACCTAATAACAATATTTTAAAAATTGCAGATTATATCATACTGAGAAATATGAGGGGTGTCAGAGAAATGTCCTTCCATCAGATTGTTTATATTCAAGTTGGTATCCATGTTAGTCATTGGATTTCAGTAATAACATATGACATTAAGAAATAGTAGAAGATACCTGTACCATAAAATAAAATATAATCAAGTACTATACTTTTTGCATGACCATTTGAATTGAGCTTTTTATCATAATGTACAATTGAACCCATTCAAAATGTAAATGAGTAAGTTTGTAAGAAATCATTTGACCTTTATTGTGATACTCTATTCTTATGCTCCACCTTGGCTTGAAACCTCATCCTCATTCCTCAACCTGTCATCAAACCATACCTCATCCCACTGTTGTCTTTGATTCAGATTTCAGTTGCCCAGCATGGGGTGATGGTCAAGCATGGAATGAGACTTGAGCAGTCAGTAAATGTATCTATTGCACTCATTACTTGGTGTATTAGTATATTCTTACACTGCTATAAAAAATAACTGAGACTGGGTAATTTATAAAGAAAAGAGGTTTAACTGGCTCATGGTTCTGTAGGCTGTACAGAAAACATGGCACTGGACATCTTCTCAGCTTCTGATGAGGCCATGGGAAGATTACAATCATGGCAGAAGGCAAAGGGAGATCTGGCATGTCACATGGCAAAGTGTGTGTGTGTGTGTGTGCGCGCGCGCGCGTGTGTGAGAGAGAGAGAGAAAAAAGAGAGAGAAAGAGAGAGAGATGGGTGGGGATGCCACACACTTAAACAGCCAGATCTCATGAGAACTAACTACTTTGAGTAGAGCACCACGGGGATGGTGCTAAACCATTCATGAGAAACCATCCCCCTGATCCAACCACCTCCCACTGGGCCCAACCTCCAATACTGGAGATTATAATTCAACATGAGATTTGGGAGGGGACAAATATCCAAATATCTATCTGTATCACTTTGCAATTTTTTTAAAAAAAGTATTTTTCAAGTTTGTGAGTCCTACGTGATTGAATGCCAAATTACTGGGCTAAGTAGTAAGAGCTGTGATTTCAAAGGAAGCAGAAGGCTTCAAGGTAGGAGGATATGGATGCGTGCAAAGAGTGATAGACATTTCTGGTGAGATGGGTGAAGAAAATCTCAGAAGGAAGGATGCTCATAAAGTGTTTGGGGAACAGTGAATGAATGAGCCTAACTTCACGGAGAGGAGGGCTCAGATAGGCAATGGTAGGAGAGGAAATCAGAAAGGATCTTCCAGGCCAGGTTATCAGTGAAGGTTGTCTTTCCCAGGATGAGAGGAGTTTGGGCTTTCTTTCATGGGGCATTAAATGTCATGCAAAGTATTTGGTAGAGAGGGTGAGGATGAAAACAGGGTATAATAGTTTAGAAAAATAATTAAAAATTCCTCAAACG
>NW_012110341.1:555389-565671 GCF_000951045.1 Mandrillus leucophaeus | reverse complement strand
CCGTTGCCTTTAGAAAGACTAGTTCTTGGCATTTATGTTTTATTCTTGAATATATTTCCAAACACAAGTATATTGCTTTCTTTTAGATTTGTACTTCACAAAGACCTAATAGTCTAGCACTGACCTAATAACAATATTTTAAAAATTGCAGATTATATCATACTGAGAAATATGAGGGGTGTCAGAGAAATGTCCTTCCATCAGATTGTTTATATTCAAGTTGGTATCCATGTTAGTCATTGGATTTCAGTAATAACATATGACATTAAGAAATAGTAGAAGATACCTGTACCATAAAATAAAATATAATCAAGTACTATACTTTTTGCATGACCATTTGAATTGAGCTTTTTATCATAATGTACAATTGAACCCATTCAAAATGTAAATGAGTAAGTTTGTAAGAAATCATTTGACCTTTATTGTGATACTCTATTCTTATGCTCCACCTTGGCTTGAAACCTCATCCTCATTCCTCAACCTGTCATCAAACCATACCTCATCCCACTGTTGTCTTTGATTCAGATTTCAGTTGCCCAGCATGGGGTGATGGTCAAGCATGGAATGAGACTTGAGCAGTCAGTAAATGTATCTATTGCACTCATTACTTGGTGTATTAGTATATTCTTACACTGCTATAAAAAATAACTGAGACTGGGTAATTTATAAAGAAAAGAGGTTTAACTGGCTCATGGTTCTGTAGGCTGTACAGAAAACATGGCACTGGACATCTTCTCAGCTTCTGATGAGGCCATGGGAAGATTACAATCATGGCAGAAGGCAAAGGGAGATCTGGCATGTCACATGGCAAAGTGTGTGTGTGTGTGTGTGCGCGCGCGCGCGTGTGTGAGAGAGAGAGAGAAAAAAGAGAGAGAAAGAGAGAGAGATGGGTGGGGATGCCACACACTTAAACAGCCAGATCTCATGAGAACTAACTACTTTGAGTAGAGCACCACGGGGATGGTGCTAAACCATTCATGAGAAACCATCCCCCTGATCCAACCACCTCCCACTGGGCCCAACCTCCAATACTGGAGATTATAATTCAACATGAGATTTGGGAGGGGACAAATATCCAAATATCTATCTGTATCACTTTGCAATTTTTTTAAAAAAAGTATTTTTCAAGTTTGTGAGTCCTACGTGATTGAATGCCAAATTACTGGGCTAAGTAGTAAGAGCTGTGATTTCAAAGGAAGCAGAAGGCTTCAAGGTAGGAGGATATGGATGCGTGCAAAGAGTGATAGACATTTCTGGTGAGATGGGTGAAGAAAATCTCAGAAGGAAGGATGCTCATAAAGTGTTTGGGGAACAGTGAATGAATGAGCCTAACTTCACGGAGAGGAGGGCTCAGATAGGCAATGGTAGGAGAGGAAATCAGAAAGGATCTTCCAGGCCAGGTTATCAGTGAAGGTTGTCTTTCCCAGGATGAGAGGAGTTTGGGCTTTCTTTCATGGGGCATTAAATGTCATGCAAAGTATTTGGTAGAGAGGGTGAGGATGAAAACAGGGTATAATAGTTTAGAAAAATAATTAAAAATTCCTCAAACGACTTTAGAAAATGCGATTGATTGATTTTTGCTACAATGGCAATGTATTTCTATTCATTAATCTGAAGGAAATATCAGGCTACATTTGGAGGCAGAAGATAGAACTGTTGGATTCAGAGACTTGGTCACCTGAAACTAAACCAGAAAGCAAGATTTGTTTTTGCAATGGTCTGAGCTCCTTAAAATAAGGCAAACTTGATAAGATTTTAATTTTCGACTTTAATTTTAATTAGGTGTGCTTTCTTATATTTCACATACTCTACCCAGCTTGAAAATAAATGGTTGTCTTATTATTTAAGAATAGTAATCAAAACACAACGGCATTAAGAAACTGATCAAATAAAAAATCTTATAGGATACACTACCACACACAAGCATACTACTGCATCTGAGGCCACACAGTACTATGCATTGGTTAACAAAACACATCCCAGCATGTTAAGGCATATAAAATAGCAAAGCTTTTTGCCCTATTAAAGGGTTCATTAAAATTTAGATTTCAACTTGCCAACTCTTAAATTTGAAGAGTAAAATGAAAGCTGTTAATTCTATATGTGTCTCTCCCCACCTTCACCATCTTATGTATCCCATAGGCACGCAGCAGTTATGAATGCAACTATAAGCATGCTATCAGATACTGCTTATCTTAATTAAATTTCAAATTCAAAACTGATAGTCTGTGAAATAAGATAAAGATTTAAAACAACAGGGAAACAGGAAAGGACCTTACCAGATTTTTCATTTTTATTTATTCTTTTAAAAATGACTTTGGACAACATTTCTTCCCTATATTGTTGTTTTTCTTCTTTATTTCTGGATTAACTTTTTAGTTAGAATAGTAGCTAAATGCATTTTGCATAGTTTAGGAATGCAGATCGTGTGTAAATGTTTACATTGACTTTCCCCATGTGTCTGGTTTGATTTATATTACTCAGTGCAAAAGAAAAAAACATCCTCTCATATCTTCAAATTTCCATACACAGCTTTTACTCATGGTTATGTAAGGATTTTGAAAGTTAAAAATGTAAGCTTTCAAAAGATTTCAAAATCTACATTCAATAAATCTTATCAGTTATACTAATTTCCTAGGGCTGTAGTAACAAAGTACTACAAACTTGGTGTCTTAATAGCCATCGTTTCCTCTGAGTTCGAAGGCCAGAAGTCTGAAATTAAGGTATCTGCAGGACCATGCTTCTTCTGATAGTTCTAGGAAAGAATTCTTCCTTGACCCTCCCTGGCTTCTGGTGACTTCCGGCTCTGCCTCCAACTTTACATGACCTTCTTCTCTATGTCTCTGTATGTCCCTCTGTGTCCTCTCCTGTTTATGAGCGAACCAGTCACTGGATTTAGGACCCACTCCAATCCAGTATGACCTCATCTAGATTCTTTCTTTGATTGATTAAAGCTGCAACACACTATTTCTGAATAAAGTCACATTCGAATGTTCCAGGTTGACATGAATTTTGGGGCACACTATTCAATCTACTATACAAGCTTAAACATTTTTGACACCTTATTCAAATTTACTAAATAGGAAACAAATGTAAGGAAACAACAAGAAAAAATTTAAATCATATTCTAGGATTTGCTACAATTTTATTGCTTTTTAAAATTTCCTATTGACTGATGGCTTGTCAGCCTGATTATTTCTCAGTTACTGGAAAAATTTGCATATCTTGAACAAGCAACTGGATTCCACCAAAGCATTACAAAAGAAATTATGGTTTTTGACCTTTTATCCTCATAAATGAGGTGTTCCATTATAAATGCATCTGCTTTTTGACTTCTTCACCTGAAGGTATGTAAATGTATAATGCTAAAATAAATAAAAATAACAGATGGCAGGACCTTAAAGATCAAATTAGTTTTGTATCCATCTGGAATTTGAGGATGGCTTCATTATTTCCTTCTAATTCCTTCATTCTTTCCTCTATTCTCTGGCAGGGGATTTTATGCGCAATTGTGCAATATAAATATCTTAGGGTAATAATAAAATATGATTCAGTTATGAAAGAAAATCCAAAAATAATTCTGTGGAACTCTAATAGCACTGTTGTCATTATAGTTACATTTGGTGGTTTTCCAGAATTAATATTGCAGCATAGATACTCCTCAAGGACACACAAAAGTATCTATTTGGTGTCCAAGGTGTTTTAACCTACCTACTGTTCTGATATGTTAAATTTCAAATGTATCTTCAGCAAGTACTAAATTACTGTACATTAACTTTAACAATGTCAACATGTTCTATTTTATTAGCCTGATGTGAATTCTCTGTAAGCTCATAAGGTGAAATATATTTTATCTGCAAGAATTTGGTGTTTGTTTTAACAGCAGCATTTTTTAAACAATATTTAAGGGCCACTGGGAGAGTTTGGGATATTTCTATTGGTATTAATGCAAAGTGGACTTTAAATGAGGTTATGTCTCTGATTCTGTATTTCTCATTTTTGACGGGTGAACATAAGGAACAATGGGAATGTGTCCTTCACTGGCAGATAAGTAGGAGGATCCAGCACCTTCTCTCTCATATCACTAAAACCATGTACAGGGCCTGACTGGATCATTCCTGTTTCAAATTAGAAGATGCTTACAGGCAAACTTGAACTTGCCTGGTCATAAAATTAGGTTTGTGACTCATTAAATTATGTGTAACTATCTCAAAAAATCTTGCCCATATATGATTTCCATTTTGTTATTGCAGAAGAACCTAGACACAGTTCCCTATTGAAAATCATTCACCTAAGTCTCAGCTCTTCCATTTGGCTTTTAAGTGTATCTACCTTTATCTCATCCATGATAATCCACTGCTGTTTCTCTCATTTTTGCAGTCCAGGTCCTCTGCCATGCTCTTCTCCACACATACCATGTTCATCCTACACTTCACTCTCATTTCCTCCCCTAATCTCAGATTGCATTGCCTCCTTACCTGGGTTTTCCCTCCATCTATCTCATCTGTAACGTAGCTCAAGTCTCTCTCTAAGACATTTGTTCTCAGCTATCCCAGTTTTCAATAAATTACATTATCTATTAATTCCTAATACATTTTAGAATTGATAAAATAGTATGTGGAAAAGTGTGACATAATGGCTTTATTATTCTCTAATTGTTTTACATTTATACCCTTACCAACTCAAAATAAAATTTATACATGCAGGACATATATACTGTGCACTTTTTATATCTCCTGCAGAATCTGGTACCATTTTGCATTAAGGTAAATGAATAAAAATAATTTAAACATATTTGTTATTAGACCCAGCATTACTATAAGCATTTCACATATCCTAATATATTCTTAACAGCCAACTTCTGAGATGAGTATTATTTTAATGATGAAGAATTGAAGCACTTGGGTAAAGTAATTCAAAGGAACTCAAAAGATAAACAACAAAACTGCCATTCAAATACAAACAGTTTGGCTACAAATGTAATACTTTTAGCCTTTATGTCACCTCAAGATAGTAGATGGTCATTGAGTATTTAGTTGACTGACATAAATTAAGATATTCTCTCTATGTATTTAAAATATAGTTCGTCACCATGTTTCCTATATAATTTTATTTCTGGCTTCCTGTCAATTTGGAATGATAGATATAGCCCTGAAAAGACTTCCAGACAATGTGGCAGAGTAAGTTCACACCATGACAAGAATGCTGTGTTTCAAATATAGAAAATATAAGTCATATAAAAAGAAAACACAAAAACTCATTGCTGCTTTCAAAAATGAAATAACATCTCTATGGACTTGAAATAGAACATAAACATAAAATGTTAGGCAAGACCAAAGTCATCAACTAGTGGGGCACACTTCTGGAAGCAGCCTAGAAACTGGCTCCTTGTGTATGTAGGGAATTAAAATATTTCATGCAAGATGGACCACTAGATTCAAGCTCACTATTCAAAGCCAAAACCTGCTGTAAGAATCTGTTGTTTGTGAATGGGGGGAAACATGATTCTGAAAGCTGAGTGGGGACTACTGCTTATTATAAACCGCTGACTCTGAGAGAAGAAAGCTTACCGATAGGGATTTCAGACCAGGACTACAACAAAGCCACTCCCTGGCTCTGTGACTGGATTTGTAACATTCCTTATATCACCTCAGGACAGATACTACAAATGGCTATGACAAGGTTTGAGACTGACAGGCTGCTGAAGGGTGGACTGGAGGAATCTGCAGGGTAAAATTCCAGAAATCCATTCCTAAAAAATAAAGAGTCACAATATTAACACTTGAAAACAAATTTTTTTTCATAGCTATACTGAGGTATAACTGACAAATGAAATTTGTGTATATATATGTATACACACACACATATACGGTATATAATGTGATGTTTTGATATATGTCTACATTGTGAAATGATTGTACAATCAAACACATATATCACCTCATTGTGTGTGTGTGTGTGTGGTGAGAACATTTACAATCTGTTCTCTTAGCAAATTTCAAGTATACAATATGGTATTATTAACTGTAGTCACCATGCTGTACTTAGATCTCCAAAACTTATTTATCTTGCTTAATTGAAACTTTATGCCCATTGATAAGCAACGTACATTTATTTCCCTCATCCCTTAGCCCCTCGCAACCATCACTATACTCTGCTTCTGTGAGTTTGACTTTTTAGATTTTACGTATAAGTGAGATCATGCAATATTTGTCTTTCAGGGTCTGGTTTATTTCATTTAGCATAATGTCTGCCAGGTTCATCTCTGTTGTTGCGAAAGGCAGGATTTCCTTTTTTTTTTTCTTTGAGATGGAGTCTTGCTCCGTCAGCCAGGCTGGAGTGCAGTGGCGCAATCCTGGCTCCCTGTGACCTCCGCCTCCCGGGTTCAAGCGATTCTTCTGCCTTGGTCTCCCGAGTAGCTGGGACTACAGGCAGATGCCACCATACCCAGCTAAATTTTTGTATTTTTAGTGGAGACGGGGTTTCACCATGTTGGCCAGGCTGGTCACAAACTCCTGAGCTCAAGTGATCTGCCAGCTTCGGCCTCTCAAAGTTCTGGGATTACTGGCGTGAGCCACCGCTTACGGCCAGGATTTCCTTTTCTTAGGTTGAATAATATTTTATTGTGTGGGTACAGCTATATACATACATATGTGTGTGTGTGTGTGTGTGTGTGTGTGTGTGTATATCACATCACATTTTTAGTGTTTTTTTTCTTTTGTGTGAGATGGAGTTTCACTCTTGTTGGGCAGGCTGGAGTGCGATGGCACAATCTCAGCTCACTGCAACCTCCACCTCCAGGGATCAAGGGATCCTCCTGCCTCATCCTCCTGAGTAGCTGGGATTACAGGCATGCGCCACCACGCCAGGCTAGTTTTGTATTTTTATTAGAGATGGGGTTTCTCCATGTTGGTCATGCTGGTCTCGAACTCCCAACCTCAAGTGATCCACCCTCCTCGGCCTCCCAAAGTGCTGGTACTATGGGCGTGAGCCACTGCGCCCAGCCTATATATCACATTTTTATGTATCAGTTTTAGTCCATCACCATATCCTTGCCAACACTTGGTATCTTTTGCCTTTTTGACAATAGCCATTCTAATAGGTGTGAGGTGATATCTGCTGTGCATTTCCCTGATGATAGTGATGTCCAGCACATTTCATGTACCTGTTGGGCATGTTTATGTCTTCTGTGGAGAAATGTTGATTCAGGTTATATTCAGTGCATACCTTTGTTCTTTCTTTCTTCTCATTGCCTAGTATGCCAACCTTTATTTCTCCATGTCAGTGCAAAGCCTACCTATTTCTCAAAGCCTCTTTATGTCTTATTTCCTAAAGAAAGTGTGTTCTCTATTGTTGGTATAATTTGTATTCTTCATTACAAATTGTTTTGATCTTTAGACTTGCGTAGTTTGTGGTCCTACAAAATAAATGTAAATATCTTATAAACCTTTACTTGTTCTCATTCCACTCCTTTCTATACCACCCAACATGTTCTTCCTATTTGAAACTAGGTTTGTTATAAATGAAATATATCAATTAGAAAGAAGGACACTTAACCATTCAAGAAGATAGAGCCATAGTAGAGAGTTATCCTCAAACAAATACTGCAAACAAGTGTATGTGAGAGACTATCAATTTAGTCCCTGTTCTGCTACCAGAGAGGGGACTATTGCATTGTAAATCATCAACTCTGTAATGTAATGTAATGAAAAGAAACAGCATGAAAATGTTCTCCCTGACACACATGGTTTGATTCATGAAACAATTTTTTCATAACTCTTAGGCTACTGACTGACTCCTTAATGTAAATCTCTCTGAAGATTCCACAAAGGACTAGCTAATCACTGAGTGAAGAAAAGCCTTTACATGAACCAAATTCCCAAGATTTAAACAAGAAGTGTTACATGTATGTAAAAACAAGTGACATAAAGACAGTAATTTGCAAGCAAGGTCCAAGGACTTCTGGGGATTTCACAGAATGCTATGAGGCTAAGTTGTTTTCCCAGCTATTAATTTTACAAGTCTCACCAATCGATAGGCTACTCTGTTACCAAATAATGACTAATGTTAAACAGAAACATGGAAAGGATGCACTACTTTCACTCAGGTATCGACTAAGAATAACCAAGGAATATACCATACCCTGTAATTGAATTGCCTAATGAATATTATTTGGAAAAACCGTAAACTACTCAAAAAGAACAAGAGCAGTCATTGGGATTTAAGAAAGAGGCTTAATTCTTTTGAACAGTACAATCTAAGGGTACACAGTAAATTCTTACTTAGAAGAAATCTAATCTAATTAGAAGAATTTATGCCTAAATTCAAACAGTGGCACTTGGAAATATTACTAGCCAGCTAAACAAGCTTGGTATTTTCCAACAACAGGCAAAACAGGCCTCTCTAGATCTACACATCTATAGCTATAATAGAGATCTTATTGTTCTCCGATAAATGCCCTATTGGGTATCAATTATTTATCAAAGAAATAAAAGAAACTTGTTACTCTTCATCTTCCATTAGTGAATATAGAATATTTTAGGTTCTGTTTCTGAATAAAAATGCTGATAAATACTGCACTCCCTTTCTCACCAAATCAATGTTCCGAAAACAATTCATGAAATGAGAAAGGAATGAAGAAAATTGCCTGACGACCTGGATGGTTGAAAAGAATGAGAAATAAAAGGGTCATATCCTTCTCTATCAGTAAGTAATTTCTGATTGTGAAGTTAGGCGTTTAAAAAACATGCCCAAATTATCTTCTCCTTTGGTTTTCGTGATTCTGCCTCATCAAGATGCTCTCCCTACTCTGTCAAGTTCCTCTGTTGTCTCTTTCCTAGATGACTTTCTGTTCCCTTGTAGTCACATTCTTTCTGCACATCCTCAGAAGTCTGCTGTTTCTCATCAAAGAAATACGTTTCATGGCTTAATCTCATCACCTATTTGAGTGATGATTCACAAAGTACAGTGTACCCCTGGTGTTTATCAGGCACATCTCACATTTTCTGTCCCATCTTTTGCTCCTGATTCTTATACCTGGATGCCTTTACACATGTGCAAATACTTTCCAGTTGTTCATCTCAAACTTTTCCTGCTTCGTAAAGAAATATGCAGTTTGCCTTTGGAATGACAGGGATCTGGGTTTGAATCTTAAGAACTACTGATCCCTTGTGATCATGAACCCGTAAACCCCCCTGAGCTTGGTTTTCTCATTTATAAAGTGAAGATGTCAGGTGTTGGACCCTCTTTCAATCCCTTCATGAGCTACTGAATTGTATTCTTTGCTTTCTGTTTCTCTGCCAATGTGCATCCATGTTCTTTTAGTTACACGGGATATTGATTTTCCTACCTCTATCTCTGTCTAGGGGAGAGAGTTCTGGAAACTCCTTTTGGTCTGTTTAGTCTGGGAGAGAAATATCTGTACACTAAGTGACTCTTTGCTCTGGATTTGACTAGCCCCTCTTTCATGAGGTCTTGTTTTGGTGTGCCTTCTTTTAGCCAAGCCTTTCCTGGTTTGAGCCAGCCATATCAAAATCTCTTAGGGCAGGCAGCTCTCAGGGAACCAATATTCAGTCTCTTCAGCCTCAATATTTTCATCCCTTTCATGGAAGAGTCATCTTCTCTTTCCCTACTAGGTTTCTTCTGAAGAGATAACTCTGCATATAGCAATTTCCCAAATTTCTGATGCCCTTACCTATAATGTAAAAATTCTACTTAGAATAAAATCACAACAGTGATCCTACGACATTTCAAACTGCCAGTTAGGCCTACAAACCACCGCTTCCTCATTAGTCACACATCACTTCATATTTTTATATATCACCATGCCCACCTGCAGCCCTTAATCAACAAAACCAATTAAGTTCTTCTCTACTTGCTTTGTCGCTATGTAACCACACTGACCAGTTTAGATTTCAGCAAATTTTAATTTTTGCCATCTTACTTTCCTCTTGGGTTACTGGCATTGATTCATCATGTGATTCGGTTCTCTTCTACTTCTCAATATGAGGCAGTTAATCTTTCAGAATGGTTTCTTCCTGATTCTTCATGCCTATTTCTTATTCCTGCCTTTCGTTTTTTTTTTTTTCTTTTTGTAGTCATTCTTTCCATTTGATTGTATCTATATCTTTCATTACAATACTAATATATTATTTGAAAGGTTGATGTGTAGATTAAGAAAGTAGCAGCTGGGCATGGTGTCTTATACCTGTAATCCCAGCATTTTGGGAGGCTGAGGCAGGAGGATTACTTGAGCCCTGAGGTTCAAGACCAGCCTGGGTAA
>NW_012110341.1:534750-555339 GCF_000951045.1 Mandrillus leucophaeus | reverse complement strand
CTTCCTCATTAGTCACACATCACTTCATATTTTTATATATCACCATGCCCACCTGCAGCCCTTAATCAACAAAACCAATTAAGTTCTTCTCTACTTGCTTTGTCGCTACGTAACCGCACTGACCAGTTTAGATTTCAGCAAATTTTAATTTTTGCCATCTTACTTTCCTCTTGGGTTACTGGCATTGATTCATCATGTGATTCGGTTCTCTTCTACTTCTCAATATGAGGCAGTTAATCTTTCAGAATGGTTTTCTTCCTGATTCTTCATGCCTATTTCTTATTCCTGCCTTTCGTTTTTTTTTTTTTCTTTTTGTAGTCATTCTTTCCATTTGATTGTATCTATATCTTTCATTACAATACTAATATATTATTTGAAAGGTTGATGTGTAGATTAAGAAAGTAGCAGCTGGGCATGGTGTCTTATACCTGTAATCCCAGCATTTTGGGAGGCTGAGGCAGGAGGATTACTTGAGCCCTGAGGTTCAAGACCAGCCTGGGTAAGAGAGAGAGACCGCATCTCTCCAGAAAAGAGAGAAAAAAAAGTTAACCAGGTTTGGTTGCACGTGCTGTGGTCCCAGCTACTTGGGAGACTGAGTTGGAAGGATTGCTTGAGCCAAGAAATTGAGGCTACAGTGAGCAGCCTCTGCACTCCAGCCTTAGTGACAGAGTGAGACCTTGTATCAGAAAAAGAAAAGAAAAGAAAAAAAGTAGCACATGGGAAATTCTTTCCTGGCACAGAGGTATAGTCTTTCCTACCTTTGACCCTCATAGATCGTTTTTTCATATCCCTCTTATGGCAGTTCAGTTAGCATACTTTATATTTGTTTGTGTAAGTGCTTAATTGTGTGTTCAAAAAAATGTATTACCCATGCATTATACTAGCCCATGTAAGAACCTAGCACTTGTTAGCCCTTAGTACATGATTATTGAAATGAAATGCTTTATTCACTCATTACACAGAGAATGATTTGATTCAACAAAATACTTCTATGAATGGTTGCATAGACAGACTTAAATCGTAAGTCCTCCTGTTTTACTGAGCCATCCCTCTACTCTGGGAAATAAGGGTTGACTATCTAATGCTATTTTTATTGTAATCTCGACGTCTGAAACCAATGCCCAATATATCAGCATTCTTATAATTTATTTAATGCAGCTACTTTTTCCAAAATAAGTTCATTTAACATAAGCATTGTCAAACATCCCTCATTTGAATGAATTGGAAGGAAAGCTAATTAAATTGGTGAACACTTGTTTTAGTTTTAATCCCTTTAAGAATATATAAAAACTGCAACTATTATAACTCCTCAGACACTGTGTAGTGGAGTTTTAATTAATAGATAAGGATGATCTCTAATTAGCTCATCAAAATACTTTAAACAGTGTCAACCCTACATATACTGCACTTACACCGTTTGTAAGTAAATAGATACTTCTAAAGCACTTAAAGACCAGTTTGCATTCTTAGGAGAGTAGAGGTGCCCTCAACCTTTTTCATTATGTGGTTAATTTATTTATCCATGCGTCTCTTCTTTTAATAGGGAAAACAAGGAAAAAAAACAACCTCAGATGAGTTTGATTATCTCAGTCAACATTCTGACCCATTCCAAATCAGTATAATTCAAATGAATGTGGTTTCCTGAATATTTATCATAGAACAGGTAACATACATGATTGTAGAATGACAAATCTAGAAAGAAACCTTCCTTTCAGATCAGCTATTCTAATCATCTCACTTTACAGATGAGGAAGAAATTGATTTACTCTATAGTTCCTATGGTTAGTCATGGGCTAAGCCATGCTTCTCTTTGGCTATTTATAAGTCTTAATTCTGTGCTTTGTGGAAACAAACAAACAACAAAATAGGACAGAGAGAGAGAGAGAGAGAGTACAAATATGAAATTGAAGATGTATCTTCATTTTAAAAAAAGATAACAGCTTTTACTATTATTTTAATATACAGACCTTAGGAAATTCTACATTGAAAGCAAATAAATTAGAATTTCGAATTCATGTATTGAATGAAAATAGTGTACTGTTATTCTGCAAAAGATATGACACATCACTTTCAAGACTTCATTCACTCATCCAACATTGACTAGGTTTCATTTTGTTTCTCTGATTTTACAAAGTTTCAGGTACATTAGATGCTGAGAATACAAAGCAAATAAAATACAGATAGAGGTTTGCAAAGGGTGTAAATGCAGTACTTAAGAATGACTCCCAACCTATACTGAGGGGTGTGTGTGTGTGTGTGTGTCTGTGTGTGTGTGTGTGTGTGTGTGTGTGTGTGTGTGTGAGAGAGAGAGAGAGAGAGAGAGATGGCTTCCTGGAAGAAGATATGCAGGATCCAAGTCCTTAAGTTAAGGGCAAGCCGGAGTCGGCCTGACATCCATAATGTGAAGGAAATAACAGTTGAAAAAATATTCCATCTAATTCAGTCGGTCCACTCTGGTCTGGGATCATTTGCCCCTTGTTGGGCAGTGAAGGCTCCTTGCATTTCAGCATGAACGATAATATTTCAGCAGAACACTTTTAAAGTAATTCTTTAGCCTTAGCTTCTCAAGTGGGCATCACCTGGCCCATTTGGGATTAGTTTTTGAAGACACATAAAGTCTTTCAAATTCAGATAACTTGAGGGATTTTCATTACCAGAGCTAATTATTAGATGAAGGCCTACCACCCCAAATCAGATACTTCAAACATCTAAATTTCACAGACAACTATGAATGGGCAGCTGTAGATTCCTGGTTAGAGCTGATATCATCAAAAGTCCTGGATATCACTAAGGAATAAAGTGTACAAATTATTAAGACAGAAAAACATGATCTTATGTTTATTTATATGTGGATGATATCTGCCTGTTATAATTTGTTCTCTTTTTCTGTCCATATGTCTCTTTATTTTGATTTTCCAATTTGTGTTTTTCTGAATGTTCTTTTCTGGGATGTTTGAGGATATTAGGAGATTGATATCTGAACATTCATCCTAAGTGCTTTCACATTTCACACTTTTGCTGTGCGAATATCATGGAACAGTTGTCTATGTACAATTTTTGGGACATTAAATATTATTTTTAATTCTACACTAGATAGAACGGATACAAATTTTTATTGTTATGAAGTTTTTGTGTCTTTTTGCTTTGATAAGAGATTTATTGGATTGTATTTCACTAGGTTGCATGGTTAGTAATTCTGTATACTTTTATGCCTTTTCTGTAAGATACTCATATTCATGTCATATGTCAGCTAAGAACTAGAATTTTTGCCATTCTGTTTTTCATTTTCTAGGTTATGATCTTTCTCTGGTCCCATTTCTGACAGCTACACCTTCTCTCCTTTGCAATCACCAGTATAAACCCATAGCTCAAACATCATCAAGTAGGTACTCAGCAGTGGTCACTGACAAATGTCACAGAATGAAGAGAATCAGATTTGAAAGGCTCAGCTCTAAAAAGCAAACCAAGGTTCAGTCACTCATTTAAAACCTTCTGTGGCCCTGTGGCATTATCACAGACCATTCTATTTGATACTTTCACAACTTTCAAGTATTTTAAATATCAAACTTCTCTGTTCTTTCAGAACTTACTCTTGATTCTGTTTTTTTTTTTTTTAATAAGTATGAATGTATTGGCATACATTGATAACGTAGGGTACAAAAGTCTTCACCAAATAGAAACAGAAGGGATAATAAAATAGTGATGGGCTTTGGAGTTACCCAAGGACTTAGAGATCATCCTGTCCAACTTCTTATAAGCACCAGCCTGAAACAGTTCAGTGATTAGTCTGAGGTAATAGAATAGTTACTTTTTCCAGCTGGTTCCAGAATACAGACTTGCATTTTGCTCAGTGTTTATTTAGCGAAGTTTTAGTGCTTCTACATCAATGCATTCAATTTAACAAAAATGTATTAAGTAGGTTCTATGCACCAAGAATTGATAATACAGGAGTGTAAAACATAGCAGCTCAGCACATTTCCTCTCCTAGAGAACCGTAAAGGCTAGTCTTGGGGGCAGGTGGGCAAATGTATTATGTATACGCTGCCCAAGCCTATGATAGTTATCTCTAGCCGATGAAGGCATTTTATTTATTTATTTATTTCCTGAATTTAGACGTGGCTTCACCATCTTCCCCAACATAGCTCTTCAGGCATCCACGATTTATCTTTGAGAATTGTCAAGTACATTGAAACCTATTTATCATCAAACACTAATAGTTTTCTTAAAGAATTAGCTTCTAGAAGACAAAATAATATAACAGTAGTACTAATAATAGATACATGTTGTAGGTTCTAAACACATAATTATTGAAGCAAAATTGTTTATACATGCATCATCTAACATCATCTCAGTGTGTTCTGAACTGTAGGATACGTGGCTTTCCATGATATCCACTGTTGTGAGTGCGCCTCTGTAACTGATCAATGGTCTCACTCCCTCTCCCTAGTCGGTGGTTCTTGGCCTGCTTCCTGTTCTATTAAATCATGCATTACAAAAGACTTCAACTTTTGAGTTTTATCCTAGAATCATTCAAACAAACCACTCAGGCCTTATTTACCTGATAGTTTCTTTTGGAAAATGCCTTATTGCCCTAGGTGACGCAGTGAATGAGGGAAAAGGGGAATAATGAAGACTCTTCAGATTTAGACCTGTACCGTCACTGGGGTTTGAAATGAGAGAAAGGAGGAACTCAGGTGGGTTTGAAAACTATGAGTATGGAAGAATCTGCAGACAGAGACATGGACAAGTGGCGGTAGAGAATTAGGGATGTTTATAGTCCTTGCTGACTGTGTCAGTCCTCATGTATGCAATGGTATGTACATGGCATATAATAGTGTATATCTTGGAATTCAGTTACTATTTGTCCTCAGAGGGACCACCAAAAAAGCTAAGTTCTCGGTACATGCCTTTTCCTAAATCTTTGGAAAAGGAGAGAAAGAGAGAGGCAGAAAGAATGGAAGCTTAGTGTGGGCTGCTGACGGGAAACCCATTTTGCAAAACTGCTTCTTCTTGAACGGCAGTTGAATCAACTCATTGTTATCAAGCTTTAAGTAAATGGGTTCTTGCAGTTGCCAAAATTGAATAGGAAATGCTTTAATTTTGTTCTGGCTGTGGTCCAACAACAAGAGAGACTTTTCAAGCGTGGAATTACAGAGCTGTGCTGAATGACTCCAAGTGAACTCTCTGTAGGTTAAGCTCTTCAGGAAGGGGTCATTGCTTGCTGATGGCAAGTTGGTGAAAGGGGTGGCTGAAAGCTTGGGAAATCTGGTGTTGGTAAGCAATACATGGACATGTTATCCTTGTCCCCTAGTACCAGATGAGAATGTGGGTCAACAGTAACTACTTTAATTAGTATGTAGAGAAAATTGTTCAAATGGAGAGTCACATTACCCTTTGCCAGAAGGCTTGTGATGGTTATTCTGTTGTTCATAGTGGTGAAACTTTCAGATGTTGCTTATTCGATAATAATATTGGCTGGGATTCAAGGTCGGGAGACTCTCTTGATAAGTAAATTTGAGGCAAGAGAATCTCTTAAAGGCAACTATTTTGCTGATCCACTTTTTTTTTTCTCTGCACATTGATCAGGAATACTTTTTACCTTCACAAATCAAGTAAGACCTGAAGCAGATTTTACTTTTACAGTTACCTTTTGATTATTCAAAGGCTAGTTATCTAGTGTGTAAGTAAGAATTTTGACCAGAATTTCTAACCAGACTGGATGACTGGCCAGTTGTGGCAGCATTAATTGCATTTAGAAAAATTATACGTGGGGGTAAGGAGGATGTCATGATTTCACAGAGGCAGCACAGAACTTTTTACAGAATATACAGAATTTTATGCAGAATAGTTTAGTAGAGGTTCAAATGGAAAGGAAAGAGGAATCTGTTTTTTTCCTTTCATCTTTTCTTATTGGAACTTATTTAAAATTTCTGAGTGTTTCACTCTAAGAGCATGCATTCCGTAGGAACTGAGTTGTGTGCTACATGCCACATAGTGGGTTTGTCACATTTGATATCTGAACTCTTCCTCAGATGGAATCACTTATATTTTACTTTAGGAGCCCCACTGCAGGACTCGCCTGGTCATACAGCTTTCATATTTTGCCATTTACTTTTATGCTATCCTGTTTTCTAGTGGACAGTCTGCTGCCAAAACCATTCCCAAATCAAGTTCTGAGTGTTGGATACTCAGGATGATGGAGCTCCATTTGGGGAAATTTACTATGAGTTTTATTGTGAGAAATGGATCTTCGCATGACTCTCCTGCTAAAGAGTCGGTGACTCACCAAAGAAGGAAGCAGAATTAAGATGGAGCATCTGTTTGACTCAGCAAATTCCTACTTTCAGGGGACCGTGGAATTTAAACAGTGTGATGCTGCAGGTTTTGCACATATCAAGTTCAGAGAAATGTGGAGTGGCTACAGGGTGCACTGGAGCTGGCTAGCAAACAAGGACTGTGTACACCTCTTCCTAACTCTCAGCTCAGTGACATCATGTTGTAGCTTAATATAGATCATGGTTGAAATATTTACCACAGGACTGGCAAAAGCTACGGATCATTTCCTACTTTTTGTTTTCTTCCTGGAAAGCCAGTTGTTAAACATTTACCAGCACACCAGTGGTCCAGTGTACCTAAAACATTAATTTTTTTAATTTTTTTTTTCTCTAGTACAGGGGTTGTCAAGATGTGGTCCTTGGATCAGTATCAGCATCACCTAGGAGCTTGTTAGAAATGCAAATTATCTGGCCCCACCCCTAGTGAATCACCTTCTTGGGGTGGGTCTCAGAATTCCCTTTTAACAAGCCCTCCCTCCTAGGTGAATTTGATGTATGCTAAAATATGATAACCACTGTTCTAAGAGCTAGATGATTGAGGGAGGAGAAACTATGTTCAATTAACTATATGATGACCATAATTGAATGATTAATTACTTCATACCTGTCTCATTGTACTTATTAAGCTTTCAGAGATACTTCCTCAATGGATTGCTAATTATAGCACCCACAGTGGGTGGTGGTGGGGGTGTGTCAAAACTATCACTTCCAGGGTTCATAGCAGATAGCAACACACCATTCATCACACAGTGTTCACTTTCTTCATTTGAAGGCACTGCCAAAGGGCAAGTGATATCAGTAAATATGATAACAGAACTGCTATATTTTTAGCTGGGCTAAGAGTCAGAATCCCCTACAGGGTTTGCTAAACTATAGATTGCTGGGCCCCAGGCCTAGAGTTTCCCATTCCTTGGGTCTGACTGGGGCCTGAGAATTTGCATTTCTTAACAAGTTCCCAGGTGATGATCATGCTGCTGGTCCAGGCGCCACTCTTGGAGACACTGCTCTAGAACATCTTTTGAATTATCTGCTTTGATATGAGTTCTGATTCTCATCTTTTTGTTCTCTCTTATTACATTTAGCTTGACTGTAATTTTTCCTGAAGGAGGGTACAGGTTACGTCATATGGGGCATGATTTTTAATGTGCAGGAACCTGCTGAGCCCTCCATTTACTGTCAAGCAATTATTCAGAATCATAATGCACTTTGTCATTTGTCTTCCTTGTCTTACTTAGATTTTACAGGCTTAGTACTTTGCTATTGTGTCAGATGAAACTCAGCTGCTTCCTCACTGCGGTGCCTATGGCCTTATGACTCACACCTTTAACTGCCGTCAGATCAATCACCAGGTTGAACAGGGTGTTTCCCCTTTTCTTTGAATAGAATTTACTTATTTTCTTTGAATAGGATAACTTAATGCACCTGAGTTGCATCCTTGTCTTATTGTTCTCTCCACAACAGAATAAGAGCTCTTTCTAGTACACAAAGAGCACAGTTTAAAGTATTTAGTGGTTTGAATTGTGGTCTAGGGTGAAAAGATTTAAAAGATTTTCACGAGGGCTCTAGCAGGCCTTGCATGCCTTACTGTTGAGCTCAATCGGGAAATCTACAACTTTTTTCATGAATGCTTAGAATGAAGCATTTGAATATGAGTGGTTCATGCTGCTATTTGTTCCATTTCTTAAAGTCACATCTTCAAATAACTTGTGTTCTCTGCTAAACTGGAGTGCAAAGATTTTAGATTAAGACCACTGAGTGACTCAATAGTTGTGTAACCTTGGGTAGGTCACTGAATTTGCTGTATCTCACTTTTCTCATCTATAAAATAAAAATGATGGCATCTATACTGTTTCTTTCATATAACTATTGTGAGGATCACAATGACATCTATGAAAATATTTTGTCCATTCTAAAATCCTGTGTAACTGTGAAGTATTATTGTTAATGCCCCTTGTAATACTCAGCACAGTCAGGATACAGAGTGGACCCTTAGGACATAATATCTTGCGTGTGTGTGTGTGTGTGTGTGTGTGTGTGTGTGTGGCAGGGTGTCTTCTATAGATCTGTAAAAGTCAACACTCAAAACAGCATCTGATTATCTACTTAATAGCTAACCTGACTATGGTATGTGAGTACATATAATAGGTACAAAAGCTGGCTATTAGCTGGACTGTAGAAGGCAGGAAAAGTTGGGGATTGGCTGCAGCCCTTAAAACCCGTATTGGCATTCTCTATCTAGGAACCAGGGAGACATACCATGGAGCTGAGTCTGTCATTGAAAGAACAAGGGAACAATACACCCTCTTGGTGGTCTTTAATGAAGTGCCTTCCCAATGACATTTTGGTTGGACAACTAGGCTGTTTTTCTTGATGGTAAAGGCCTACTTATTGGGACAAAGGTCAGGATGGGTAAACAGCTTCTTAGGTATTCAAAATACAAAAATAGCAAGCTGGTATGTGTGTGTGTGTTTACGATATTTGAAACAGGATTCGTGAAATCCTATTAGTCCATCTTGAGAAAACACATGGAAGGGGAGCCTTTCTCTCCCTGTTGGGCTCTCATGGTGTTCAGAAAATTGGATATGTAGTTCACTTGAGATTTCGTAGTACAGTACTGAAATTCATCTCAGTCATGCATTTGACAGTTACCTACACTATCCAAATGAAATCACATAAAAGTGTTGGAGCAAGTGTCTAGGGACACACTACTTCAATACGTATTAGCTTGTTGATGGTGAGTAAATCAATGAACTCTTCTGAAACTTAGTTTCCTGATCTACAAAACAGAAATAATGAGCCCTGACTTGTTTACTTTCTCTGAGTTTCAGATGAAATAATGTACATAAAATGTCAACTAGAAAACATCCTAGAAACGTAATATTTTGTTTTTAAATGCTTATTCTATAAGGATTTGCATGTATTCAATGCAATTGTGTTTATTATAGAGTTATAAACAAGATAGAAAAATGTGGATTGGATGAAAAAATCTTTAGGTGGATTCAATGCTGACTGAACAGTCCCATGCAGTAGGCCTTGATTCATGCATTAAGCCTCCTGGCAGACCGGCTAGCAGCAGCTCTGCCCTCCCTATTCAGTGTCCTCAGTGTGACCTGAATGAAGACACACAAGTCATGCTCTTTAGATTCTTCAATGATTCAGACCTCAGAGGACTACCTAGCAACATAAATGGCAGATCCAAAATTCAATTTGATCTTAAAAGGCAGAAACAATGATCTGAAAGCACCAAGAAAAAATATAACATGGATATAAATAAAACTCTTCTTTTAGAGTAAAAATAATCTATCACACAAATTCAGGAAGGGGGTGAACTGCCTTGGAGGAAGTTGATATGAGACCATCTGGGGTTTTTAGGTGTCTACAAGCTCAAATAGAATGTGATGCATTTGCTTTGAAGAAAAAAAAAATTCTGAATAGAAAAATATGGCTGCTTCCTACAGTGATCTAGTGCTCAGAAATCTAGCTACTGAGTCAGGGAATTAGAGCTCTCATCTGCACTCTGCCAATGTCTCACAGTGTGACCTTACTAGGGTCATTTAATGTCTCTTAGCTTCAGTTTTTCTGACCTTTAAAATGAGAAGTTTAGGCTGAGTTATTTCTGAGATTGCTGCTAGCTAGAAGAATCTGTGACTTTGAGTTGGGTCATCAAAAACCTTTTCTTCCTTTTTTTTTTTTTTTGAAAATTGATATATCCTCAACTAGTAGGAAGACAAATTAATTGTAGTAGAATAATTGAGAACTAAAATTATAACATGTGTATATCTTTTTATTTTCCCAGTGATTGTGGCATTTAATTTAATTTTATTAGCTTAGCCAATGACGTCCTCAAAAACAATATATTTTTCAACTTATTTTTCTGAACTGGTGTGCCTTAAGAACTTTTTCCGGAACTTAAAATTTTCCTGTAACTTTCAGGTACAAATCCCAGCAGGGTCCAGCTGGCTCACTTTCCTTCTAAGACAGATAAATTGAGCTGTATGTGCTTTCACAGTGCATGATCTTAGATATCTACATGAGACTTTCAAAAATTAAGGCCCTGTCTACTGCTTATAGACACATACAGGTTCTCGGACCTCTCTTTGTAAGAATAACAATTTATCATCAAAACTATAGAGTCATTTTTTTTCTGCCAAAATGAGTGTAGTTTCTTTGTAACTTATAGAAACATTATGTCTTTGATATGAACTTTAATTGAGCAGTGAATTACTTAGTGATTTGCAGTGCCTCTGGGTTTTAGAATGTGCTGGGTTTTTCAGAATGAATGGCTATGTACATAGGTATTTCGTTCAGTGTTTTAGAGCACCTGACCAAATTCATTCCTTTCCTTATGTTATTTGTTGATACAGGATTTGCTTTCTATTCCATACAACTGAATTTCTTATCTTCTTTTATCTACTTGCCTTATCCTCATTAGTTTTTGAAAGCTTGAAGTGTGCCTTAATAAACTGAATGAATTAACCAGAATATCTCATCCCTGAAGATATCAGATAAAAGAGAATTCATCATATTAAAGACATTGTGCTAGAAAAATAGTAGATTGTTTTCATGCTTCTTTCCCTTCTTCCCTCTTTCCCCTTCCTCTCTCCTCTGCTTTCCTCCATCTCATGCTCCCTCCCTTTTTTCTTTTGTTTCTTCTCTACACAACTGTTTATTGAATTACTATTGTGCGCTAGGTAGGCTGAGGATTTACTATCTAGTAAAATATCTGCTGCCTTCACGGTGCTTATAGTCTAGGAGAGGAATCAAACCAGTAAACAACTGAAGTACCGACTGGTAGAGAGACAGCTCAGTAATGAAAGCCAGAGAAAGCATCCCAGAAAAGATTTCAAACTTGAGAGCTGAAGGTGGATTAAGAGTTAGTGGAGCGAAAGCTTGGATTGGGCATAGGAAATGTTCTAGACAGAGAGCAAGCATATGGTAAAGTCTCGAGATGGGAAAAAGCATAGCACAATTAAGAAATTTTAAAAGTCAGAACGAATGAAGCCTGGCACACAAGGGAAGATGGGCCGGAAATGGGATTGAAGGAGCACAAGTTTACAAAGGCCTCATGGCTTATGGGTCCAGAGAGCATTAGGGAATCACTGGAGAGTTTAAAGAAAGAAAATAACATGATCAGGTTTTCATTTTTAAAAGACCATTGTTTTTCCTGCAGGTTAGAGACCTGTCTGGAAGGACATAAGATTGATTATTGTAGTAGTCCAGGTGAAAGAGGATGATGATGATGCATTGGATCAGGGGAGTATTAGAGAGGCTATTTCATGGGAGTAAAGCTTTGGAATCATTCTTTGTTTCAATTTCAGGTAACTGTCTTTAAAGCTGTCATTTAAAAAACAGATGAAACAAAAATTCTTTTTTTTTTTCCTTTTTTATGACTGTTTGAGGACATAAAGGTTGCTTAAAGAAGAAATTAGTTGGCCGGGCGCGGTGGCTCATGCCTGTAATCCCAGCACTTTGGGAGGCCGAGGCGGGTGGATCACGAGGTCAGGAGTTCGAGACCATCCAGGCTAACACGGTGAAACCCTGTCTCTACTAAAAATACAAAAAATTAGCTGGGCGTGGTGGCAGGTGCCTGTAGTTCCAGCTACTCGGGAGGTTGAAGCAGGAGAATTGTGTGAACTCGGGAGGCGGAGCTTGCAGTGAGCTGAGACCATGCCACTGCACTTCAGCCTGGGCGACAGAGCAAGATTCTGTCTCAAAAAAAAAAATTAAAAAAGTCATTGGTAGTTGTGAGGGATTGAGAGGTTCAGAATAGATTTCTAGATGCTGCTGCATTGGTTTAAGCTGAAGAAGGAGCGTGAGTAGAAGCAGAGTGGGAGCTCTGAATTTAAACCCCCATTTTGCTACTAATGAGCTCTGGGACTACAGGTAAATAACTTAACCTGTGTTGGTACTTCTTTCAATTCTAATCTTCCATGGTTCTATAGGTGCTCCCATAAGAAAACTGTAGGAAAGAAAAACCTCCAGATATTTGTTTGCATTTAAAATATCTTAATACTGTTTTAATCCTTATTGGTCTACATACTGAAATTCTAGATTCAACAAGTGAGAAGCTTTGCTAACAGTATCGTAAATCAGAAACTACAAAAGTATTAATCTTGTATTAGAAATCAGGCTGTTTTTCTATCTTGCATACCTGCTTATAGACATGAGAGATTTTGAGGTCTGTGAAATAATGAGCCAGAGAAACTTAACTTTTGAGAATGGAAATCTTTAGTGGTGAGAAATAAGGTTGACGTATGGAGTGGTTTCCAAACTTGGGTCCGCTACTAGTGCCCATTTGGTCATATAAAAATCCCCTGTGGGAGGGTGCCTGTCGTCCCAGCTACTTGGGAGACTGAGGCAGGAGAATGGTGTGAACCTGGGAGGCAGAGCTTTCAGTGAGCCGAGATCGCGCCACTGCACTCCAGTCTATCGGACAGAGCAAGTCTCAAAAATCAAAAAAAAAAAAAAAAAAAAGTCCGCTGTGGTAGCTTGGTACAGATACACCTCCCTGGCCTATCCTCATAGTTTCTGATCAGTGGGTGGTGTCCGCTGTGGTAGCTTGGTACAGATACACCTCCCTGGCCTATCCTCATAGTTTCTGATCAGTGGGTGGTGGCGTAAGGCTAATAGGAATCAGTGCTGTAGTCTAAGGCAGTGTTTTCCAAAGTGTGGTTCGTGAAATTGCACTAGTCTTTTATTTATTTATTTATTTTTTCAAAATGTTAATTGAAAAAGTGTTGAGAGGTAAAATATATTTGAAAAACACTGTATAATATAATGTCTTTTTTTTCTTTTTCTTTCTTTTTTTTTTTTTTTGAGACAAAGTCTCACTCTATCACCCAGGCTGAAGTGCAGTGGTGTAACCTTGGCTCCCTGCAACCTCTGCCTCTTGGGTTCAAGCAATTCTTGTGCCTCAGCCTCCCCAGTAGCTGGGATTACAGGTGTGTGCCACCGCGCCCGGCTAATTTTTGTACTTTTAGTAAAGAGAGATGGGGTTTTGCCATGTTGGTCAGGCTGGTCTCACTCCTGACCTCAAGTGATCCACCCACCTCAGCCTCCCAAAGTGTTGGCATCACAGGATGAGCCACCACACCCAGCCTATAATGTCTTTTATAGATCAATGTATTAGCATTTTAGAAATTCTGAGATATGCTGCATGAAAGAAAGAGTTAAACTTTATTCCTGTGTTCCTCTGACTCATTTGGCCCTCAACCGCTTTTACTGGAATATCTATTAACAGCCCTTAGAACTGGCATTCCATAAAGGGAGTTTACAAGGTGTTGTATCAGAGTCATTTTTTCTAGTTTTTGACGTGGAGTGGCCCAAGGATATCCATCCTTTATTGTTTAAGCAAAGACACACCTTTGTGGAATTACTGAGGGAACATAGATAAATACTTTGGCTGCAAAATAGGCAGGTTTATTTTGTCAACAAGCTACCCTGCTGTCATATGGGTTGTCTGTATTGCATTACATGCCTCTTCATATTTACTCTATGTGAATGGCACCTCCATACAGCTATGCAGTTACAGTACACAATCTGGCAAGCCCTCTGTGGCTCTGTCTGACCTGTATGGGGGCTGACCCTGCAACTCTGGTTTCTCTAGAATCAGAAATCAAGCTTGTGAATTATCTTGCCCAGATTATGACTCTCCAAATGATAGGTCCCTAGCAATTTGTCTTGAATAGTGCAGTACAAAATGCTTGGGTTTTAATAAAATGATGAAGCTGTTTCCGTAAACAATGCATTAACACTTAAGTGTTTTGAAATGAGTGTATCTTTATTTGCTGTCCTCAGAAGAAGCTGATATTCATTATTAGATACACCATTGGCCAAAATGTGATTCCTTCATCATTTACCAACAATTTCTTAATAATCACGTGACAAGCAGCATACTGGGCACTGGGGAAACAAAGGAAAAAAGAATGGTTTCTGCTTTTCAAATAGAGCAGTTTAAGGGAAATTGCCATGTACACAGATGGTTATAATACATTGTGGCAATAGTTACCATGGAGGTAAATGCAAGGGGCAATTGGAGCATAAAGAATAAAGTACTTAAGTTGGCCTAGGGGAATTAGGAAAGATTTCACAGAAGAAACTAGTTTGGTTTAGTCTGACTTCTGATTTTTCTTCTGAAACCCTGTGCTGACTCTGCTATTCAATTACCAGGAGATAGTTTAGATTTTGCTGCCTTGCATATGCTCATGTGCTTTTCCAAAATAAATTGTGTTTATGTAATAATTTTTACCTTTTCTCCTCACTCATCATTTCCATCTTGATATTACTTTGAATTATACCCCCCACAATAGTGTTAGTTTCAGCTGAGTGTTCACATTTCTGGTACAAGCTAATAGAATTTTTCATTTGCTTTTGGTTTGCAGATGTTGAACACATGGCTCTTAAGCATGGCATTATTCTTACAAGGATGACAGGCTTCAAACATTTTGATTAGTACCTCAATTTTACCCACTTCTCCATTTTGAAGTGAGCCTGTGTTTTAAATCGTCTCAGTTTCATCTCTTACAAAGCTCTAGTATTCAGAAAGGCAATTTTTTTTCTCCACTTTTATATCTACCAAGTTACGGTGAGGCTTTTAGAAAGGTTTGATAGCTTTTACTTTCAGAAATGGAATATTTTACTTAATTTTTCAAAGAGCTCAAAGAAATACACCTGTATTGGGAATAAATACACATTGCCTGTTTGCCATATCTTGCATCCATATAGCATTTTGTAGTTTGTATTTTATCTGCATCATTTTTATGTAACTCTCACAATGCCATTTGAAATATGAGGAAACTGGATCTTAGTGAGGTTTAGTGAGTTATTCCAGATAACATAACTAGTCATGTTTGAGTCAGTGACAGAACCAGGACTCACACAGACTCTGGTTTCCAATTATGAGATTTTCTGCACTATATTGTATAGCAGGACATTATTGCTATGTGCTAGGTATAAAGGGAAGCTGAAGATGAAGAAGTAGAGTGTTTGGTAAGGCAAATTCAGAAATTGAAAGTATCGTTGTTGATGATTTGAATGGAAGAGACTGTGCAGGGCATGAGAGAAAGCAAGTAAGTTAATAAACATGTTGAATATGGTAGGCAAGTATGGTAAAGGAGGGTAAGAAGGTGGAGCTGATTTGGTGTTTGATGAAGCAGCACTATAGCCAACAGGACAAGTTAAAAGGAGTAAAAATTGCAAAAGGACACAAGTCAGCAGGGGAGGAAAAGAAAGGGGGCTACTGAATGGGTGATGGACATGGGTAGGAAGTTGGCCAAGGAGACTGAGACTAGTAGATAGCCTGCAGCTGGGGCCTGTGCTGCCTTCATTCTGAGTTTGCAGTGTCTTAAACGCACCAATTCTCCATAGCCAAAGTTGATGCTGCAGGTGCCGGTCAAGGAGAAATGTTCAGTAAAGATATAGTCAATTTTTGAAAAATCGTAAGTAACTTGGTACAGTACAGCCACACAGGTCATGTCACTGTCTCCAGATGAAAGAGCCAGGCTGGAGGCTGCGAGGGGGACAGTAATTGGAAAGTGGTTGAAGGGTTTAGGTTAAGTTTATTTAGGATTCTGTGAAAAGCCAGATAAAATGACTGTTCCATGACATATAATTGGCATTATACCATAAGCCCATAGCAGTGATCTAATGTGTTCACTTTCTAAAACTGCAATCACTTTGAAGTCACCAGGATACAATCCTAGTGAGAGAGAGTTTTTCAGTTTTTAGCAGATTAATGAGCTAAAATATATATCTCAAACTACTTAAAATGAGAGAATATTCATACTGTTTCTCAAGTACTCATGTAATAGTTCAAAAATTAAAATTCTTTGGAGCTTACTTTTGGCTTAAACCTCAGAAAATAATATAAATCTCCATTATCTTTCAGTATTTATAATAAATAAATGTATAAAAATAATAAATTAGAAAACAAACATTCCAGGCTGGGCAACATGGCAAACCCCCATGCCTATTAAAATACACAAATTAGCCAGATGTGATGTGAGCGATGGGGGCTGAAGTGAGAGGGTCACTTGGGCTTGGGAGGTTGAGGCTGCAGTGAACTGTGATCCTACCACTGCACTCTAGCCTGGGCGACAGGGCAAGACCCTATCACAAACAAACAAACCAAACATTCAATGACATAGACATGTTTAGCAGTTTTATTGCTCTATCATTGATACAGGATAAATTGCACATACTAAATGGGTACAGTTTTGGTAAGATTGACATATGTCTATCAAAAAGAACTGACAACACCGTCAAGAAACCTATTGAGCATCCCTAAATTTTCCTAGTGCCCTTTTGTAATCCCTTCCTTTTGAAGGAACAAATGAAAATTCCTTTCATTCCTTCCCTAAAAATCCATTCTAAATGACACTTGGATAAGAAGGAATTAGGTTGATCACTGTAAGCAATTTTATATATACATGTTGAACTAAAAAACTAGACAGTAGGAATTCAGAGAAGGAAGATTTCAGGAGAATGCAGGAGTGTTTTGAAACAAGTATTAGGGCCCGAGGAGCTTGAATTCGATCTGAAACAGGCAGAATGAGTTGGGAGAACATTTTGGCTTTGGGATAAGGTATGACAAAGGGAAGCCAGAAATGAGGGCTCCACAATCCTGGGACAGTGAGATGATTTCTTTGACCCAAACAGAGGCAGTATACTGATGACTTATAGAAAATAGAGTTTGGCTAGCTTGTGGAAGATCTTAAATGAGGCTAAGTGTAGATTTAAGATAAAAAGGAACAATTGAAGACTTTTGTTTTTAACTATGGAAAGTGATCTAATTCATTCATTTATTCTTGCATTCAAAAGGCCAGGTGCGGTGGCTCACACCTTTAATCTCAGCACTTTGGGAGGCTAAGGCAGGTAGATCACTTGAGGTCAGAAGTTCGAGACCAGCGTGGCCAACATAAAGCAAAACTCTGTCTCTACTACAAATACCAAAATTAGCCAAGTGTGGTGGCACACAGCTATAATCCCAGCTACTTGGGAGGCTGAGGCAGGAGAATCGCTTGAACCTGGGAGGAGGAGGTTGCAGTGAGCTGAGATTGTGCCACTGCACTCCACTCTGGGCAACAGAGCAAGACTCCATTTCAAAACAAACAAACAAACAAAACATATATACACACACACACATTTTTATTTATATAAATATACATTGTTATTTATATACATATATATTTTAAAATATATATGTATTTTAAAATATATATATACTGTTTGACACTCTATGTCAAGCATTTTCCAAGTGCTTATGAATGTGCTTTTAATATGTGGCCATTTGTAAGGGCACACTCTGGCTTGTGTGTGTGTGTGTGTGTGTGTGTGTGTGTGTAATTTGTTCTTCTAAATAATTTTTACTTGGAAAATTTTAGATTTACAGAAAAGTTACAAGAATCTTACAAAGAGTTCTTGTATACCTTTCACTCAGTTTCCTCCATTGTTAACATCTTATATAACTATGGTACATTTGTCGAAATTAAGAAACTGGCATTAGCACATTAATGTTAACCAAACTCCAGACTTAATTTGGATTTTCTTAGTCTTTACCTAACGCCCTTTTTCTGTCCTAGGATCCCATTATGGGATTTAGTCACCATGCCTCCTTAGGTTCTTTAGACTGTGATGGTTTCTCAGGCTGTCCTTGTTTTTGATGACTTTGATGGTTTTGAAGAGTACTGGTTAGATATTTTATAGAATGTCTTTCAATTTGGGTTTGTCTGATGTTTCCCACATACTGTCTGCTTTTGAAGAAACAAATGGAAGTTCCATCCACAATTTAAAAGACGAGGTCACTTTATTAGTTTTATGTTTGGATTATATAGATCTTTAATCTTTTCTGAACAGTAAGCCTCATGTTGCCCTCAAATCATGTTCAATGTATCTATTTCCTTACCTATTCATTTTGGGTATCATACTTAACCATTTCAGCCTACCAGGGTTTCCTGTAAAGAAGTGCTTTCTCTTAAATGAGTGGAGATTTGAACGACTGATTCCAGGAAATTCTTCTGAGATAGTCATCATTCAGTAACCGGTATAATTATAGCTTCAATAACCAAGGCTAAAATGCTTAGCTGTATTCCAGTCCATGATTGAATCAACACATGGCTTTGCTTGAATGTTTTATAAGTTTCTAGCTGCTATATCACAGATTAGTGCACTGGAATGACAAAGTACAGTGTTGGCCAACACAGGTCACTGTGCCATTTTCTTACATCCTCTCAAACCCTCTGATGAATTGAAACACCTAAAGTTGAGCAAAGACATGCTAAGTAAAACCCCATACATAGTTTCTTTACATGACATTTCTTAATCTTTAAGAAATGGACTCTGGCCCACTCTCTAGAAAAAAAAAAGAAAGAAAAAAAGAGTATGGCATATTTATAGGGTTCTTCTTTCTTTGGGACAAACGAAAGAACATTCACATTTTTTCCTTTCTTTTCCCTTTCTATCTGTTACATAAATTTGAATTCAATCTGAGCTTTAAGACCCTTGGAGGGAATATGGCAACTTTCCAATATTTTACCTGTGTCTAGTGTATGCGTAGGTTTGATTCTGGCCCCTCTGGTTCTTAGCAGTGTGTCACTGAGTCTGTCAGTTAGCCTCTCCTAAGCCTTGCTATTTTGATCCATAAATTTAGGTAATAATATCTACCTCCTAAATTCGATTTGAGAATCAGTTGGGATAAAGCATATAAAGTGCCCAGCACAGTGTCTAGCACAAAACTCACTCAATAAACATTAACTATTCTTATTACTGTTATTGTTAATACTTAGTATGATAAACTAATTAAGAAAAAACTGGATGCATTGGCCACGATTCTAATAACAGCAGCTGATGTTTCTGACTCTCCTCACTACCTTGCATCCTGCTCAGACATTCCTATGCTCAGTGTCTCTCTGCTCCAGCCTCCAGCTGCCTGACCACTAGCCCATCACAACTCTACATTCATCTTCCTTGTAGAAGAAGAATGGCTGCTTCCATAGTTAGTAAATAGGAAATAGTTTAAGAAATATTTTAAGTCACATAAAACATCTGTTTGAGTTAGCAAATTAATAACAAAAGGATTTTGCATTCAGAATTTTGTCTTGGTGATGACATGGAATTTGTGAACAAATAAAATTTTAAAGAATTTCAGGTTTTGTTTTACTTTTTAAAGAAACCTGCTTGAGTTAGTGTCTACCATTGGCATTCCCTCAGAGTCACTGCTCACTTCTCACCACCAGCTAGGAATGTGGACAAGCTGTTAATACATGGATTTTCCAGACCCCTAAACACAGTTCTGCATTAGTTGGAGGCCCTGAGAGACTGGTCTGGGACTGTGCTACTACCAGAATTGTTGTAGGCCCCCTGCCAGGACTCACAAATCCCAGCTTTGCAGGGTGGTAATTGTAGTTGTCTTCTCAGTATGCCATACCCGTAGAGCCTTTCTTGTTCTGTCTGTTTCTTTGTCAATTAAAAAACGTAGCTTTCTCTGTGCCAGCCTGTGGATCAGATGCTTCAGAGCAGCAGGAAGAAAGTAATCTCACACCTACAAAAATGTAAAGGTTCCTTACTTACTGAATCAATCAGCAGGGCCTGCTCTGCCCAGCCAAAGTAGCAGTTTCTTTCCTGGCTGGTCTTACTAGCAGAGGGATAGTTCAAGAATCCTTATCCATTCTTTAATGGGATCTGTGCCCTCCGGTTAAAAATAGTGAAGACTGATAATAGTCTACTATTGAAAGCATTTAACTACAGGTTACTGGAAGTGTCACCAGAACTTTATTTCACATAGCATTGCAGAATTCTAGGACACATAAGTGGTATAACAGTTTCAGAAAGCTCATAATATATACAGGAGAATGGATGTGTTTCATTAATTGTACTTGTAAATATTGGCAATTAATGGGTTTCCAAAGAAAATATTCTTCTGAAAGTATCCAGGAAATCAGGAATAGTAGTTAGTCACAACTCCTGTGCCAACCCTGATTGATCAATAGTGGCTCCCTAGGACACTGTGATGAGGATTCTGAAGGCCCGTTCTAACTCCAGTTAAAAATGCCATGATTGATTAATGATGCTCGCCATGGACGTGGAACAAGGAAATGACATCTTGTATATTAAATGTTTGTCATCTGTAGAATAATCACCATTTATGCTAGGCCAAAGCATGATGCTATGATTATTTATATTGCTAAAATATATAATATAAACATATTACATACTTTATATAATATATATTATATATTGACATATAAATATAAACAAC
>NW_012110341.1:530554-533890 GCF_000951045.1 Mandrillus leucophaeus | reverse complement strand
TATTGATCTCCATTGTCCAGACTCTTATACTCACTCAGATATTTATAGCCAGAATATGACAATAAAGACAAGGGACCTGCTGGCAAAGCATTATACATTTGGAAATAATTTGACATACCATACCTTGTATGGGCTTCTGAGTTTTCAAATTGGTAAACTGTCAAATCTGTATCTTTCTTTGCTTTAAAATGTCAAACATATCTAATTATAGGTTTTTTTCAAATATGTCATAATAGCAAAATTTACAAGGAACCTATGTGCATAAATAGACCCAGATGTCTGTGTATTTTTGTCTATGGATATGAGTACACATATGTACACGTTTAAATTTGCTTCAGGTATGTCAGTAATTAACTCTCTCTAAGCAATCACATATGCTGTTAATATTTTAAAACATGTTGTAGTGGATGGAGCGGAACTAACAAGTTAATGATGATGGAACTGAGGCAAAATATAAAGGGGTGTTTTGTAAGAAAGACTAACACTTTTGTATATACCAAAGGGAGCTTTTGTCTAATATTTGAATTTTCATTTATAAGACTTAATATTTCTAGAAGACTTTTTGTATATAAATTAACCTTATTTTGGTCGTAATTAGAGGTTATAAACTAGTTTTATAAATTTTAACCACAGATTGTGATTTTTTTTTTCTGATTGTAGAAGTAATTTAAAAATTTGAAATAGAAAACCATACCATAGAAAGCAGAAACCACTTACAATCCTGTCACCAATATGGCAACTAACATGGACACTTTTTTTTTTCCCACTTTCTTTTTGGAGTATGTTAGCACATACTTTTCTCTCAGTCATTTCAGCCATTCAACAAATATTTATTAAGCACCTCATAATGTCCATGACATATGTACATATCTGTGTATGTGTGCATGCTTGTCATTTATTTTTACTTGAGCTGTAATTCATATACCATAAAATTCATCACATTAAATTGAATAATTCAGTAGTTTTTAATACATTCACAAAATTGTGCAGCTATGATCATTATCTAATACTAGTATATTTTCATCACCTCAAAAAGAAACCCTCTAATCATTACCAGTCACTTCAATTTATTCCCCTCGAATCCACTTTCTGTACTTTATAGGTTTGCTTATTCTGGGCATTTCTATAAATAGAAAATGTAGCTTTTGTGAGCAGCTTCTTTCATTTAGCATAATGTTTTCAAGGTTTATCCATGATGTGTAGCAGAAATCATTATTTCATTCCATTTTTATGACTGAATAATATTATATTGTATGAATATGCTATAATTTTTAATTCACTCATCAGTTAAAGACATTCAAGTTGTTTCCACATTTTTTTTTTTTTTGCTATTATCACTAATGCTGCTATGAACATTTATGTACAAGTTTTTGTGTGAACTCTTTTCAGTTCTCTTTGGTACATACCTAGGAATAGAATTGCTGGATGAGCTGGTAACTATATGAATAACATTTTCAGGAATTGCCAGACTGTTTTCCCCAGTGGCTGCACAATTTTACATTCCCATCAGTGACGTGCAAGGGTTCCCATTTTCCACATCCTGGCCAACCCTTGTTATTTCTGTGTTTTAAATTATAGTCATCTTAGTGGTTTGTGAAATGACATGTCATTGTGGTTTTGATTTGCCTTTCTCTAATGACAATTGATACTGAGTATCTGTATTGACCATTAGTGTGTCTGGAAAAATGTTTATTCAAATCCTTTGCCTGTATTTTAATTGGGTTATTCTTTTAAATTGTTGAGTCATAATGTTGCTTTATATATTTACTAGACCTTTATCGGATATATGACTTGCAAATATTTTCTTCCATTTTGTGTGTTTATTTCACTTTCTTGATTGAGTTCTTTGAAGCACATTCTGAAAGGTGCTTCATTTTGATGAAGTCCAGTATATCTATTTATTTTTTGTTGCTCGTACTTTTGATGGCATACCTAAGAAACTATTGACTAATCCAAAGCCAAGAGATTTATACTTAATGTTTTCTTACAAATATTTTATAGTTTCAGTAGTTACCTTTAGATCTTTGATTCATTTTAAGTTAGGTTTTGTATATAGGGTAAGATAGAGATCCAACATCATTCTTTTGCATGTGGATATCCAGTTGCTTCAGACACATTTGTTGAAAATAATATTATTAAACATTTGAATTATCTTGGTACTCTTCTAAAAATTGACCATAGATGTATGGGTTTATTTTTGGACTTCCAGGCTATTCTATTGATCTATTATGCCAATATTACTCCACACTCCATCATTTTTTTTTTTTTTTTTTTTTTTGAGATAGAGTCTCTCTCTGTCACCAGGCTGGAGTGCAGTGGCACGATCTCAGCTCACTGCAACCTCTGCTTCCTTGGTTCAAGAGATTCTTAAGTCTCAGCCTCCTGAGTAGATGAGATTACAGGCATGCACTACCATGCCTGGCTAATTTTTGTATTTTTAGTAGAGATGGGGTTTCGCCATGTTGACCAGGCTGTTCTCAAACTCCTGGCCTCAAGTGATCCACCCTCCTTGGCTTCCCAAAGTGCTGGGATTACAGGTGTGAGCCACCATGGCCAACCTAACTTTTTTCTAAGATTGTCTTGGGTGTTCTGGGTCGCTTGCTTTTCCATATGAATATTATGATCAACTTGTCAATTTCTGAAAGAAAAAACAACAACACAAAATGCAGCTGGAATTTTGAAAGGGATTGCATTAAATTTGTGACCAATTTAGGTATTGTTGCTATCATGACAATATTAATTCTTCCTATCCATGCCCAGAATGTCTTTCCATTTATCTAAAACTTCTTTATGTTGTTTCACTGATGTTTTGTAGGCAGTATACAAGTCTTGAACTTCTTTTGTTAAATTTGTTTCTCATTTATTTTTTATGCTACTGTAAGTGGAATTTTCATTTCATATTCAGATTGTTCAAGTGTATAGATATAGAGTTGATTTTCAGATATTGATCTTACATCCTGCAACCTTGCAGAATTTATTATCATAAATAGTTTATCTGTATTCCTTAGGATTTCCTATATGCAAAATTATTTCATTTTAAAATAAAGATAACTTCAGTTATTTTCCAAAGTAGACTACTTTCATTTATTTTTCTTGTCTAATTACCCTAGTTAGAATTCTAGCACAATGTTAAATCAAAGTGATGAGAGTAGACATTCTTGTCAGGTTCCTGATCTTAAGGAAAGACTTTCAGTGTTCATCATTAAATATGTTCTCAGTTGTGAGGTTTTTGTAGATACTATTTATCAGATTGAGAAAGTACTCTTCTTCTATTCCTGGACTTTTTTTTTTTTTTTTTCTTTTTGGTTAATAATGAAAGAGTGTTGGATTATTTTT
>NW_012110341.1:523768-529797 GCF_000951045.1 Mandrillus leucophaeus | reverse complement strand
TCTTCTTTTGCTAACTTCTTTTTTAAAAAAAATTTGATGTGTTTTTTGTTTTATTTTATTTTATTTCAGTAGATTTTTGGGGAACAGGTGGTGTTTGGTTACATGAATAAGTTCTTTCGTGGTGATTTCTGAGATTTTGGTGCACCCATCACCAAAATACAGTATACACCAAAAGTATATACTGTACCCTAAGGTAAAATGTTCTGCTATTGATATGAGATCTTATTTCTTTTTTAACATAAGCATTTATAGTTACAGCTGTCCCTTTAAGAGCTGCTTTACGTGCATTCCATAAATTCTGGTGTGTTGTATTTTTGCTTTAATTTATCTTAAAATATTTTCTAATTTCTCTTGATATTTATTCTTGTCTCACGGCAATTTATGATTGTTTTAAATTTCTGCATATTTGTGAATTTCCCAATGTTTCTTCTGTTATGGATTTCTAATTTAATACCATCATAGATGGAGGACATACTTTATATTTTTTAAATCCTTCTAAATTAATTGAGGCTTTTTCGTTGCCTAACATATGGTTTATTCTGGAGAATGTTTCATGTGAATTTGGGAAGAATGTAAAATCTGCTGTTTTTAGATGGAGTGTTCTATAAATGTCTCTTAGGTCTAGTTGGCTTACAGTGTTGTTTAAGTCTTCTATTTCCTTGTTTCTCTTCTGTTTAGTTGTTCTATTATTTATTAGAAGTGAGGTATTAAAGCCTCCAACTGGTATTGTTGAAATTTCTATTTGTTCTTTCAATACTGTCAGTTTTTCTTCATGTGTTCTGGGGCTCTGTTTGCATGGTATTTCTTTTTCTATCCTTTTACATTCAATCTGTTGGCATCTTTGAGTGTAAATGCCTCTTTTATAAATAGCGTGTTGTATTATTTTAAAAATTCATTAGATCAGTTTCTGCCTTTTAATTGGAGTGTTTAACCCATTTACATTTAATGCGAATACTGATAAGGCAGAATATATATCTGCCAATTTGATATTTATTTTCTATGTCTTACATATTTTCTGCTCCTCCATTCCTCCATTTTACCTTGCTTTTTTGTATTAAATATGTATTTTCTAGTGTACTGTTGTAATTTTTTTTTACTGTATTTTCAGAGTTATGTTTATGGTGGTTGCCTTGGAAATTACAGTTAACACATTAAATTATAGAAATTTAATTCAAATTAATAGCAGCTTAATTATAATACAGCACAAAACTTTGTTCCTCTATAGATTCATTTTCTCCTAGTCCTTTTTACATGTCCATCAACACAGATTGGTAGTTATCACTTTATGTACTCTTTTTAAAACACTAAGAAAATTAGTTACAAACAAAGATATAACTCTACTGTGTATTATATTTACTTATGTAGTTAACTTTTATTGGTGCACTTTATTTCTTTATCTGAATTCAAGTTACTGTCTAATGTCCTTTTATTTTCACCTGGAAATTGCCCTTTGGTATTTGCTATAGGACTAACAACCAATTGTCTCACTTTTTCTTTACCTGAGAATGTCATTTCTGCTTCATTTTTTTGAATGATAGTTTTGCCACATTTAGATTATGTGGCAATTTTTAAATTAATTTTAGCAGTTTAAATATATTATTAACAAACTTTCATTTACAAGCTTTTTGGATTGCCTTTTTTTTTCCCCCCTAAATTTTATTTACCACCTCAATCAACAAAGATGGTATACTCAGGGGAAGATACTGTTCACATGGGCTGACATTTCAAATCATGTCAAATAAAGAGAACTTGGAAAGATAAGTCTTCCCGAGAACCACCAGACAAGTCAAACAATAATAGTTCTCGAGGAATAGGGCTTTGAGGGAACTTTAGTCCCATCCTTCCCCTTCGGTGGCTGCCAGGCTACTTATTCTCACCATGGAAGTGAGTTGTTTGTTTTCAAGGCCACCACAGAACTGGGGATGAAGAGAGGCGATGGGAATAGGAAAAGTTCATGTATCACAAAATTTGCTGTTCTTACTGAAATTCAACTGTTTTTCTAGAACACAGACTCCCCAGATTTTGATGCAAGTCTTTTATTAATTTCTAGAGTTTTGAAAAAGTTGATTATGACTATTTTGCTGTGTTTTATGAAGAGAAGATTCTTGGAGGTTCTTATTCTACCGTTTTAAAGGTTTTCATCATTTTGTTTTTGTATATAAAATATTAATTTGGATGAAAGTTTAAAAAATGTTGGGGAATATGGTAAAACCCCGTCTCTACTAAAAATACAAAAATTAGCCCGGCATGGTGGTAGGCACCTGTAGTCCCAGCTACTCTGGAGGCTGAGGCAGGAGAATCGCTTGAACCCAGGAGGCAGAGGTTGCAGCGAGCCAAGATCGTGCCACTGCACTCCATCCTGGACCTGTCTCTTATACACATCTAGATGTGTATAAGAGACAGGGGTACATGTGCATAACGTGTAGGTTTGTTACATATGTATACTTGTGCCATGTTGGTGTGCTGCACCCATCAACTCGTCAGCACCCATCATAAAAGGTGATTTTTATTTTAGAATTCTTTTATTCTCTCTCATCAGACTATTATCCCTTCAAGGGCAGGAGCCATGTTTTACTAATTTTCTAGAAAAATTCATTCCCAGTACAGTATTTGGAATACAACAGAAACATAATTAACTTTTAATTAATGAATGACCAGTAATTTCTAGAAGAATTTTACTGAATTTATTAAATAATTACATATGAATTTCTTCTTTTCATCAAAGCTATTATTTTATGCTGAATGGAATAATTCATGGAGCTGATTTATTAAAACAGCATTGTGAGTTAAACTTTTCTAACTCTAGTGGAAGATCAGGTGACTGACAAGCATGACTTAAAACATAGATACCCTATCATTTCACAAATTGAGTAGACACCTGTTATCACCAAATGAGATACCGAAATGCTTTTAGTGATAATGAATAGGAGGAGAAATAGACACTTGTATGTTTTATTAGACAAGATCCGAAAGACGCAACTGACAGGATAAAATGCTGCAATTTGAGTGTGGATTTTGCAGAGAAGGCTGTCTTAGACTAAGACATAAAACATAGCTATTGCATGAACAAGTCTCTCAGAAGATAAGCAAATTGAATATTCCAAAACTCTGAACATGTTGTACCTGCAAACATTTTATCCTTTCCCTTTCTCATTAAGCAAACAAAATTTGTGATAGCCAGTCTGCACTTTATGTTCTTTGGGTGAGCAGCTACAAAACTGAACTATGAACAATTATAAGGTGTTAACAGAACCTACTAATTCAAGGAACAGACAAAAATAACTGCTGCTTGGGTTTCAACAAAATAGTGAGAGAAAACAAAGGTTATGTAATGTTCAAGAGGATATGTACAACTGATGATTGATATCCTTAAATTGTTACATCAGTGAGATGTATCCAGTGAAAAATTATGGAGATAAAAAAAATTGTGATAAATTTGCATTTATACATCTAGAATTTCTGAACTGGCTTTTCACACAAACCATTGTTAGTGATGAAAAAGAAAGCCAGAGAAATAAAAGGACTTTCCTGAGATAACAAGTTGAAAGTATACAACTCCTTAATAATGATAGCTAATTTTTTAATGTTCCTAAAATATTCTAAGCACTTTTTATGTATTAATTTATTTAATTCTCACCTTATGAAGTAGATACTACAATTACTCTATTTTACAAGGAGGAAACTGAGGTATGTAAAGTTGAATAACTTACCAAAAGTCATGAAATTAATAAGTTGTCAAGCTGGAATTCAAACTTATACAGCCTAAGCCAGTTTGTAAATGTTTAACCATTGTATAATGTTGTCTTTCACTGTCTCTTGTTTAATGAATTAGGATTTAGCATTATTGTCATAGCAGAATACCATGTAATTGTATATGTGTAAACAAAATACCAGATTTCTATGAGCACTCACTATTTAGCGATCAAAAGTAAGACATGTTTCTAAGATATGTTTATATATAATTTACAAATATTTTTCTTTCACAGAACTGCAATCTGACTTCCTTTATCCTCAATGTATTATTGATTTTAGTACTGGCATGGATTTGACTCTGGTTTCATTTGCCTTATTATTCTTGGAAAGTTACTTCATTTCTCCACTTAAACTACTTGTTTCATTTTAGTAAGGAGGGAATTTTCTCATGTTGGTATATGATAAGGCTGACTACAGTGAGATAGAGAAAACCAGGAGCAGCTGAGACATAAAACTAGATCATCTCAATAAAGTAAAGCTGATACAAGAGGTAAATTCATCTCAGGAAGCAGGAGCTCAAATGTGAATGGTATGGCGACTGAAAATACTCATGAATGAAAGTAATAGTAACTCAGAAACTTAATACAGAGTCTTGGTTTTCTTAATCTAAGATAAATCTTAAAGTGCTCTGCTATCAGAGATATAAACAGGCAATCAGATTCAGAAGGTCTGTCTGCTAGTAGCAGAGTTTCAATTTCCTCATCCTAACATGGGAATGACGGTTTCTATCTTGCTTGGTTATTGAGATAATTAAAAAATTTATTAAAACAATCATTCACAATTCCTAGCACATAGTATAAATTTCAGTGGTTCTCAACTGAGAGCATTTGTAAATGAGTGAGAGCTTTTTGGTTATTCCAAGGACCTAGGACAAGTATTGGATTTTTGTGAGTGGGAGCCGGAGGCGCTAAATGTTCTGCAATGTCCAGACCAATTGATACGGCTAAGAACTCTTCCATTCAAACTACCTTTACTCCATTTTGAAACCTTCTGGGAGAAGCTAAAGAATTATAGTGATTTTATTACTATGCATTCTGCCATATGGATTAAAATTCCTTAAATTCCTCTTGCATAAATTCAGAATTGGCTCTTCATTCCATGATCTGTGATTCTATTTCTTTTCTTCTCTTCCACTGGTCTCTAAGTATTGAAGACAATTATTCTCTTTTGTTTCTCTTCTGTAACCTAAACATCTGAGTTCCTGCAACTGTGTTGCTAGTCCTCCCAGGATCTGGAACATCTTGAAAATCTTATGTGCCCTTGTTGTCAGGGTCCTTACCACACTGGTTGCCTTATCTAGACTCATTCTAATATTTCACTGTTTCTTTTAAAATGCACATCATGATTTTAGTGCAAGTACACTACATGGAATAGTGCTTGCACAGTATACTGTGAACTTACTGTTGACTTTGACCTTTAGTTTTTAACTTGCAAATCAGCACCTACATTGATAATTTCAATTTGTGTTTATCTAAAGTTTCACTATATACACTGAAACCCAATTGAGTCTCCACATGGTACAGTGTACTCTGCTTAATACTGAGGATGTAGAGATGAAATGAAGACAGGGAGAAAGATGACTAATATAATAGTCTAAGAGTAACTCATTCTATGAGAGTGGGAATCAAGAGGGATTTCTTGGAAGGAAGGACACAAGTTCTAGTGAAGAGGCTTGTGGGGAGGAACACATAGGCAGAAGGCTGATTTGCTGTGGGATGGAGACTATGGGCAACTACAAGGGGGCATTGAAGACCACCATGAATGTGGAGGGCATCCTTACATACTTGCTGTTACTACAGCATTCATTGGTTACATAGATCTTACTTATGAGAAAATATTGAAGGATTTTAAGTAACAAAATGTTATACTCAGTTTCTAGCTGAAGTGTTGGAGTTATTTTAGGGGATGTGGGAGCAACATGGGAAACCACAAACTCAATAAGAAATCTGTAGGCAAAAAGATAGGAATATTGAGAGCCTAAAAATAAGTCAATGGATGGGAGATCTGAAATTCAGGGATGTTTCTGAAGTGGAATCAGCAGAATGTGGGGACAGATTGGAAGTGGGGTTCAGAGAAAAAGAGTGATCTAAGATGACTTCAGTGTTCCAGCTGGCTGGAGGGTGCTATCTTCCAGAAAGTTAGGGAATGCGGGAAAGAAGTGGCTTTAGAGATGTGGGGGAACTGATGTGCTTGCCAGAACTACTGCTAAGCCAGAACATCTTCATATTAGATTTGTATATTTAGATGTTGGAACTATAACTTTCACTCCTCTGCTT
>NW_012110341.1:491979-523163 GCF_000951045.1 Mandrillus leucophaeus | reverse complement strand
ATTAAGAAATACTGAAGATTGATCCTTTAATATAAGACACAAATCAAAGATGCTTTCTATCAGCATGATTATTCTATATCATTCAGCATTTCTAGTGAATCACTTAAGTAAATGGAATAAGCTGTGCAAATATTGGAAAAAGAAATTAACCACCATTACTTAAAGGTGATCCAATGGTAAATCTAAACAATTCAAATCTGTTAAAAGAACAAAAATGAATATTTTGTGAGGATCCTAGATGCAAGAAAAAATATGTTAAAGTAAAAAGTTAGTAATGGAAAAAAAAATCTGTTCATATGAGCAATAAAAATATATAATACCTAGGAATACTTTTAGCAAAAATGATGTAAATCTATATTTAAAAAATTAATAGATAAAATAAAAATTAAATAACTGGAAATAAATGCTATGTAAGTAGATGAGAAGACTTAATATCATAATGATGTTATTCCTTGCCAGATAGATGTATGTATTTAATGATTCCAGTCAAATTGCCCACTTTTGTTTAAACACAAACACACACATCACTTAATACAACAATTTTAAAGTTCATATAGAGAACAGGTGTTTGAGAATTTCCAAATGATGTCAGCGAGCTTTCAGAAAGAAGGGTTATGCAAGTTCAAACAAGAAAATGATAACAACATTGAGTGTCTTCATGTAATACATAGTCGTGGAGGTAACCAGTGCTAACAACCATCTGCTGTAACAGCCCAAGGTATCATATTCATGCTGTAAGAAATAATTTGGTTTCAATAAAGCAACATCTTCTATTAATTTAAATATACACTTGAAGATTCATTTTAAAGTTTTGATTACATTTATCATTGGATTTTTTTCATAATTTTAAATGATCAATAAGCGAATAATTCATTCTAAATTTTGATGGCCATTATTAAGTAAAATAAGGGTTATTGGAACACAAGCACTGAGACACTGTGATAATGGATCTGATAACCAAAATGACTACTAAGTAACTATTGGATTGGTAGCCCATACAGTGTGGAAATGCGGGGCAAAGGAATGACTCATGTCCTGAGTGGGACAGACCAGAATGGCATGAGATGTCATCACACAATTTAAAACTTATGAATTGTTCATTTTTCACTTGAGATTTTCAGAAAGCTGTTGACCTTGAGTAACTGAATCTGTGGAAAGTAAAACCTCCGATAAGGGGAGCTACTGTATGTTTAACTTTTTAAGTAACTGCCAAACCACTTGCCAAGGTACAGATTTACCATTTTGTATCTACACCAGTAGTGTATCAGAGTCAGGTGCTTTACCTACTTGCCAACATTCAACATGGTCAGATATATCTTTTTAGCAGTGTGCTTTTGCTCACTGAACACAGTATTCTATGTGTGCTCTCAACAAAATTATCCAATTAAATTTACAAAACATTCTTGCTAAATGGTCTGCTCTGGTCTAACCACTTTGCTAGGGACGTATCCTTCTTTATTGTAGGTCCTATACATCTTTGGATGCAGCCTAAGTAAAATGGAGTTGACTTCTTAGCAGTCACAGCACACTGCTTAACCACATTGAACTTACTGTCCAATAAAATCTCTAGGTCTATTCTGTTACATTTTTGCTGATGAGACATGCCTTTTTAATCCTAAGTTTAAGCGGTTCATTTCATAAACATATTATATTTTATATACCTCAAAAGAGAAGTTGCAGTGGCTTATCATGAGAATTCCAAATACAATAAAATAACTAAATTAAGCATATTGAGGCTAGAACCAAGCAAGCAAGAGTGGTGAGATTGCACTAATAGAAAACCTAGACTAAGGGAAACTCCTGACAATAAGTTTATTGATAGCCTGAGTCAAAATGGATTAAAGATGTTATATAGCTCTTATTAACAAATGCAAGAAAGCTTATCAGATGACATCAAAACTCAAGCTTTTTTTCTAATTCCACTTTCTGAGGAAGAAACTGAGGCCTGGGGGAGAGAACTTTTTAACTCTGAATTTTGTATTTTTTAAATTTTTCTTTTGGAAAATAGACCCAGAGATCTCACTCATAGTGAGGGAAAATAGTTTTGAGCTAATAGACACTGGTCTAATTATGCAATTTAGTTAGACATTAGTTTTCCAAGTACAGGTGTTGCCCACACAATGGGTGGGTTCAGTTTCTTGTCAGGTGATAGTCCAGTGACCACAATCAAGGAGGATTTAACAATGATATTTTATTACTTGCAACAAACGAAGAGGACACCAGGGATAGTTCCCAAAGTAGTGCCTCCTTGAACAATGGTGAAAACAGGGCTTTTATTGTGCTGGTTAGCTGAGGTTGGAGTAAAGACCATGCAGGCACCGTCAGCAATCATGCTTCAACATACGTCACGTATGTAGAAAATGGAGAATAAGCTCCTTCCTGGGCAGAGATTTTAGTACAGTAGTGAGGGGGAGTTCACCAAAATTCATCATCTCAGGTATCTCTGGATCCAAGCAATTTTGGTATTTCTGAGTCTGAACTTTTTTTCAAGCAGGAGCTCAAGGTACAACAGTTACCAGTGGGTAATTTTTCACAGTGCACAGCCAAAACCCAGAGAAACTGTGTTACACAGGTACAAACTTTTGGCCTTATCATTGATGAACACCAACCTAAGACTTCCAAGGTCAGAATATACTTTGTAAGTATTCATGAGAATTATCTTTTTACCCTTTCTGCCTACATTGATTAGCGTTTGTCGATTTGATTGGCTTGCATCCTAGCCTCTATGTTTTGCAGTCCTCTCTCATCTATTTACCTGTGTTTTACTGGTTTGGTTTGTATCAACATAGAGGTCGCTCTCAATTTCCTGAAATGTTTATCTATAAACTCTAAGAAGCTATGACTGTACAAAATACTTGCCAAACATACATACATATATATATATATATACACACACACACACACACACACACACACACACACACACCCCACATCTCTATAAATATAGATGGAAATATTTCCATCTATATAAAGTTTTGATATATTTGCATCTATATTTATAGAGATTATATAGATTGATATATTTCCATCTATAGAGAATGTGGTCTCAGGAAAGTCTTAGCCTTCCATTGAGTACATCTGTGTATGGAATCCTGGCACAGTGTTAGGTCCTGTGAGAAAAGTTAAATAGTCAATTTGGGTCCCTTCACCCACTTTGGTTCCTTATAAACTAAAACTTTGGTAAGTAAGCCAAAACAATGTTTAACACAATTCTGAGAATTCTTTCTACACTCTGCCTTGTCTTTAAGTATGCAACATAGTATAGTGGTTAAGAGCTTGGATTTGGTTCTGCCAATTAATGTGTGATCTTTAAAGACTCTTATTTACCTCTCTAAACCTCAGTTTCCTCATTGTTATATGGCATTGATAGAAATATCAACTACCTCTTAGGATTGTTGTCATTATCAAATGAGTATATACATGTGTATGTACACACACACACCAATATCTGGCACACAGTAAATACTATGTGCTTAGACATTATTATTTATATCATGTTCTAACTTCAGCATTTAATGCTTTTTAAATTTCCCTTCTCTCTTTTGCTTCTTTATTTCCCCAAAGCACTCATATAATCAAATAGCTATTTATTTGATAGTTCGTCATTGAGCATTTTACGTTACTATATTAGAATGACCTTTTTCCCAACTAATTTTCCATTTTATTGCTTTGAAATAGTTCAAATTACCCTTATGAATAGTATGAGAGGAGTATCATCTAATCTATTCAAATTAGAAAATGAAATGTAAATGTGAAAGCTGAAAAAACTTTCTTGGCACTTTGTATCACAGGAACTTGATCGATAAATACTTTTCTAGTTGCTCACACTGTCACTGTTACATCTCATTCTCTCAGGCTCCTGGTACAAAAACACAGATGTACATTTCTTTTCCTGGAAAAATAAACATTATAACTCTTTCAAAACATTACCTCCTGCTGAGGATGATGACTATTTAAAGGAACCAACTCTTTAAAACCCCAGCTTGTACTTTCTGACTGTAATCTGGATCTAATGATTCCTCTTACAATTTGAGCTTGTAGATGAATCTATAAAAGAGATAGCTTGAATTTTCTGATAAAAATAGACATCTCAGAAAATCTTTCCTTACATTTTACTCTCCCCATAAATTACCATTATTATTTACTTGTATAATCAAGAATACAATTGAATATTTTATATATATACACATACATATACATGCATATACATATATACATACATATATGTATGTATGTATATGTATATATATGGAATCTAGAGACAGAAAGCGAAAAAATTTATTAACACATGATTAAATTCAGTCTTCAAACAAATGAGATTTTTAACTGAAGACTCTATTCTTTTTCTTTACTGTTTTAAAGAATAAAACTGAACATTAGCTGTGTCAGGAGTCCCTCAGACTGCTCGTAGGTTTGATGATTTGCAGGGAGGACTCACAGGACTCAGCATATAGTTGTACACACGGCTATGGTTTATTATAGCGAAGAGACACAAAGCAAACTCAGCAAAGGGAAAAGATGAAAGTGACAAAGATTAGAAGAATCCAGGCTCAAGCTTCCACAGGTCATCTCCCAGTGGAGTCATACAGGACATATTTAATTCCTCCAGCAACAAATTGTGACGACACGTGTGAAATGTTATCACCAGGGAATCTTGGCTGAGCATAGAAGTCCGAAGTTTCTATTGGGAGCTAATCATGTAATCACCCTTTGCATACATAAATCAGGGAGGAAAATAGGTGTTTAACATAAAGCATATTGTTTGCACAAACATTTAGGCACTGTGAACTACTCTTATTGATTGGGGCAAATTTTATATCAATATAGGGAACTGTTTACCCTTCAAGCTCCCATGTTCCAGTCAAGGGACAACCTTGCAAACATGCCCTTATAAGGAAAGCGCCCTCACTCCTGCTATGTTAACTCTTTTCCAAACAGGAGCTAAATAGAGCCAATTTCTAACTCCATAAAATCTCTAAAAATTGAGCTTTAATGACAACTACAATGCAACGGGATTAGGTCTGAAAATAACTGGGGAGAATAATATAGATTTTATGTTACAGGTGTTTAATAAAAATTCATCTATTCAGTGCCCCTTTAGAAAAAATAGTGCCACTATATTCTCCAACTAGTATTTTAGGAAAGGAATGATTGTCTTTTCACTAGCCTTCTCAGAGATTGTACAAAGAAAACAAGCAAAATAAAGTATATATTGTAGACAGAAAAGGCAACTAAGGGACATGTGGGGTACAGGAGAGAGGGTTTGAGGTATCGTTCTCATCATTAGGAAAGCAGAACACAGAGTTTTTCCAGAAGTGACGCTGAGCAAGGATACAGATGAGCGGATGTAGTGATGATGCTGGAGTTCACTAATAAGGCATGGGGGCAGCGGGAGATACCAGGGCCAATGTCACAAAGCGAAATGATTTAATAAACAAAATAAAACAATATATAAAACCCAGACTAACTGCTTGAACGATAAAACCAGCAAGTTTTGGGTTGTTCAAGTTTCAGTATTCTGGAAACCAGTTTAAGAGCTTGAAATATACTATTTCTTTTTTGGGGGTGAACCACACACAGATAGGTGTCATACACAGAGCCAATTATAGTCGGCAGTATTTTGGGGGAAAAAGATAAACTGGACACCTAATGGAGGTAAAAAAAAAAAACGCTTTTGTCTGATCATATTCATAAACGTCAGTGGCAACAGATGAAACCAAAAATAATACATGCACATGGCTGCTTAATTTTTTTTTAAAAAAAACTGGCACTTTTTAATTGTAACTACTTTAGTTTGTATATCAGTGTCATAACAAAGGTAAAAAAAATGTTGGCAAGTTAAATGCAATCATTATTACTGCCTTTTTTTTAAATGAAAGATTTAAGAGGTAGTTAATCCTACTTAGTGATTAAGAGAATGGATTTTGGAATCAGAAAGAGCTGAATATTTAAAGCTTAAAATTAACTTTATTCAGTACACTAGCTATGTGATTATTGATGGACAATAAACTTCTCTATGCTTCAGTTGCTTATCTGTAAAATGGGGAATATGGTGAAAATTAAATGAGATATTTATGCAAGGTGCTTGTCTCTGCCTGCAATAAGTGTCTATTCAATAAATGGTTCATGTTGTTATTGTTGCTATATAGATTGTAGGATCTGTAGCTATGGTTCATACCCTTAAGGACTATATATGGTGAGAGACATGCAAATAAACTCTCAAAATATAATTTGTAGTGATAAATGTTGGTATGAAGTACAGAATTGAACAGAGGTGGGAGGTATTAACTTTGCCTGAGACAAGGAAGGGCTTTGGAAAGGAAGTGAAGTCACTGCCGAGTCTCAGAAATTCGAAGTAAGAGTTGTGTAGGTGGAGAAAGAGGAAAATGACATTCCAAGCAAACAGAATTAATGTGCTAATGTTAAGTTGGGAAATTATAAGTAGTTGATAATGGTGGATTGTAAAATATGAGAGTTAGAGGTAGGAAAAGAGACACAAATCTAGAAGAAAACCAAATGGATTAATAATTGCCCTGCCTGAAAATGAAAAGTAAATTATCGACTGTAAGAAGATAAAAATGAATGCAACACCTTTGCATTTTTGAAATTGAGATATGTTTAAATTAAATGCAGAGATCTTAAATGTTAGAGTTTGACGTGTTTTGAAAAATATGTACGTGGGTGTAACTCATATTTCTAAATATAAAAGAATATTTCCAATATACCATTAAGTTCACTGGGAACCCCTTGCAGTCAAATCTTATATACCACAACTCCTCAGATGATCAAGGTTCAGATTTCTTTGAACATAAATTAGTTTTGCCTATTTTGAGATTGATCTAGATGTGTAAGTCTTCTTTCATTGAGAAAAAATATTTTAAATTCCTCCACATTTGTGGCTATATCAATCGTTGGAACATTTTAATCATTGGCTAGTATTGTTTTGAATGAATATACAGCAAATGTATCCATTCTCATGCTGAAGGGCATTTGAGTTTTTTTTTCAATTTGAGGCTATTATGATTCAGATGGATATGAATATTTTTGTACAATTCTTTTTGATACATATTTTAATGTTTTTGGACACATGCTGGGTAGAATTATCTGGCTACACACATATATTTATTCTTGTAAGAATTGACAAATCTTTTTTCAAAGACGTGGTACCATCTAACACTCCCACCAGCAATGTAAGAGAGTTCCAAGTTGTTCTACATCCTTGCCAACATTTGGTACGGTCAGTCTTTTTAATTTTAGCCATTCTAGTGGGTGTTGAAATGGTATTCAGTTCTGTAATGATATTTGATGTTGAGTAATTTTTCATATGTTTATTGGCCATTTGTATACCTTATTTTTATGGTTTTTATTTGTCCTATTATTGTGTTGAAGGAGTAAGTTATGTATTCTGCTTGCAAGTCCTTTGTTAGATATATGCATTGTGAATATTATTTCTCAATTCGTGTCATGCTTATTCATATTCTTGTCTTTCTATAAGTAATTTAATTTGTCTTTTTAAAGTAGTTCTTTATCATATCCAAAAACTCTTTGCCTTCTCTAATACTGTAAACATGTTATGTTTTCTTCAAGAAGCTCTTTGCTCTTGGGTTTTATAGTTATGGACAGTTTTAAACTGATTTTTGTTTGTGGTATTAAAAAGGGACTGAGGTTCATCTAAAAAATATGGTTATCTAGTTTTTCTAGCACCACATATTGAAGACTAATTTTTTCCTACTGATTTCTCTGAATGCTTTGTAAATACTTATTAACCATGTAAATCTTTCTGGATTATCTTCTCTTTCACTGATGTACTTATTTATACTTTTGCTAATAGAAATTTTCTTAATTACTGTAGTTTTATAGGAAGTCTTGAAATCAGGTTCTGTTATTCTTTCACTTTATTCTCTTTTGAGATTCTTTTGTACATCCTAAATTCTTTGCATTTCCACGTAAAATTAGAATTGGCTTGCCAATTTCTGAAATGAAAGCCTGCTGGATTTTAATTGTGATTGTGTTGAATCCATTGATTAATCTTGGCAGATTGGAAAATGTAACAGTATTTACATTTTCAATACATGCATAGGGGATAAGGATCTATTTATCTGACTGTTTTACTTTGTCTCAAAAATATTTCATAGTTTTCAGAGTAAAGTTTTATACTTTTTATTATGTTTACCTTTGTGTATTTTATGATTTTTGATACTGTTTCAAATAGCCTTGTGTTTAAATTCAGTTATCCATTTGCTTATTGGTGTTGTATAAAAATATAATTTAATGTTGACCTTGCAGCCTATGATCTGGCTAAATTTACTAATTAAAATATTTTGAAGATTAATTTCATGTGATTTTACTTTGTAATCTGTAAATTCCATTATCTATTTGCTTATTTTTATTATATAAAAATATAATTTATTGTTGAACTTGTAGCCTGTGATCTGGCTAACTTACTAGTTATAATATTTTGATGATTAGTTTTGCGTGATTTTACTTTGGTGCCTGTAAATCACATTGTGTGAGACATTTTTTCTTTGTGCTTTATATTTATTTCCCCCTAATTTTTTTTGCCTTGCCTCATTGGTTTTGCCTTGCCTCATTGCTCATTGCTTATTGTTGAATAGAGGTGTGGAGAATGGATATTCTTGTCTTGATTATCATCTTAGAAGAAAGAACATTTGATGTTAGCTATAGATTTATCTTTGGCTAAGGAAATTTACTTCTATTCCTAGTTTGCTGAGAGGTTTTGTCATTAATAGGTATTGAATATTCTCTAGTGCCTTTTCTGCATATATTGAGATCATATAATTATTTGCCTTTATTCTATTAAAGTAGAGAGTTGTATTGATTTCTGGGTGTTAAATCCACCGCATTTTATATGGGCTGAATATGATTTGCTAATATTTTATCAAACATTCTTGTATGTATAATTATGAAAGACATTGTTCTGTAATTTTCTTATTTCATAACAACTTAGTGTTCCTTTCTATATTTTTTCAGAGATTTTGTATAAGATTAGTATGACTTCTTTAAATTTTTGATAGAATTAACTAGTAGAGCCAGTTAAGCCTGGAATTATTTTGCATGTGAAAGATTATATTTTGTTTAGGAATGTTTTGCATCTGTTTTCATAAATAAGACTTATGATATCTTTTGTTGTTGCTTTGGTGACATTTTTGTCAAATTGAATAGGCTTACGCTAACAAGTAGGATGAATGGGGAAGCTTTTCTATTTTTATTTGTTTCAGCATAATTTATATTGTATGGAACTTCAAAAAACTATTGTTTCTTAAAAGTTTAGAATAAATCACCCATTAAGCCATGTGAGCTTAAAGAATAACTTGAAAACCTTTTGGTTATTTCACTGATTATTAGCCCATTTAGAACAATTTGTCTTTAGTTAACTGGTAATATTTTTTACATAAAATGATTCTTTTTTTTAAATTTTAAAATTGCATAGACAGAGTCACATATAACATTAGAGTACTTAAACATTATCCAATTCTTTCTATTTTCTGAAAGAAATTCAGAGCCTGAGGATTATGTAGTATGTAAAACTTGTAAGACAATGTATAAATCTATGTAGGATTAAAGTTATGAAAGACTTAATGGAGGTAATTTCAAAATATCTTTATTCATATCTTATATAGTTCTTATATAGTTGTAGTTTCCTGATAGTTATCTACTTTTAATGAGAAAATTGTGTTATATTATTGTAGACATTTTTAAATTTCAGTATCTTCAAGTTTATTAGGAATGTTTGAAAATTTCCACTTTTTATTTATCTCATCAGTTTCTTTTGCCTTGTTTTGTTTATGTCTTTTTTTCATAGATAAATGTCTCAAATATTTGCCTGTTTCATTATTTTTTTATCTAAAGAAGTGTTCTTGAATTTTTCAATTCTGCCATCTTGATTTTTAAAGTATTGCTGTATTTTATAAAACCTATAATTCCATGGATAAGCTAGATCGTTAACTGAAATACCACTAAGAAAGAAAAGAAAACACTGCCAAATAAGTATCTTCTAATCACTTAGGCTTTTTATGTTAATTTATCAAAAGAGCTCTTTTGAGTAATTGAACATATTTTATCATTTATTAGTGTTGTATATTCTAAATGTCTTTTTGATTTGTACATGTGTTTTTTCCTTCCAAATTGTGCTGTATACCGTCAAAAACACTGATGATTCAATTTTACTTAAGACTTTTGTTTAGTATTATCTATCATGTGTGATATCTAGAACTAATTCTCTGAATTTTTATCTTAGAATGACTTTTTTACTTATTTTTGAAAGGTATTTTCTCTGGGTGTTGAATTCTTGGTTGGCAGGATGTTTTTTTTTTTTTTTTCTTTAAGTACTTTAAAGGTGTTCAACATTTATATTGTTATTTCCATAAAGGTAATATGTGTTTTTCTCTGGCTACTTTTAAGATTTTATCTTTATCATTGCTTTAGAATAATTACATTATAATGTTCTTAGTTCTGTTCCCTTTGAATTTATCCTAGTTGGGGCTCACTGAGATTTTTGAATCTGTGGGTTTTTTCCCTTCTTCAGGTATGGAAAATTATCAGCCATTATTTCTTCAAATATTGCTTCAGTTTCATTTTCTCTGCACTCTCCTTTTGGGATTCTTATTAAACTTATGTTAAATTATTTGTTTTGACCATGACCCACATTTCTCTAATGCTTGTCTCTACCTTCTTCCTTCTCCTCGCCACAATACTTCAGTTTAAATATTTTTCATTGACTTTTCTTCAGATTTACTAATTTTGTATTCTTCTATGTCCAGTACTGTTAGTTCTGTCCAATAATAAGTTCTTAACTTCAGATACTGTATTTTTTCAGTTTTAAAATATCTATCTGATAAATGACTAATTCTAATTTTCTGTGGAAATACTCTATGTTTTCATACATTTTGTCCCTCTATTACTCATTTTTATTGAAGTATTAATCAGAACTCTTTTGAAGTCCTTGTCTATTAACTTCATTATTTAGAAAATCTCTGTGTCTATATGTATTGTCTATTTTAGTTTTTATTGGTCACATTTTTATACTCCTTTACATGCCAATTTATTTTTTAGTGTAAACTATTCGTAGTGGATCATATATTGTAGAAGCTCTGGATTGTTTTAATTTCATTTCAAGAGTGTTGAGGTTTTTTCTGACAGTGAGTTAAGTCACTGGCAGATCATTTTGATTCTGTCAAAGCTTGGGTTAGGTCCCATTTGTAATTTTTCAACCATGTATTTTTTTTTCTTTCCTTTTTACTCTACATGCAAGGAAAACTCTCTCATAGTTTGGTGTTTACCAGTAAGCGGTATGTATATATTACTTTGATTTATACTCTCTTTACTTGTATGCTGGCTGAATCACCCTTCAGTTCTGTAGATGATGACAGATTGATGCATAAGGTTTATAGAAAGATTGTAGTTGTCTAGCAGGTTTTTATCTTATATGTCTCAGTAGGACTGAAATGTTTCTTTTTACCTCTACCCTGGAGACTTGAACAGGTAATGTGCATGGTGAAAAGACTCCAATACTCACTATATACTGATACTAGAATCGTTTTTTCACCACTTCACTAACCAAAGTTTACCTGTATGCACCTCAACTCCTAGAATTCAATGCACTATTTCCAAGTTCTTCCCTTTTCTATTCATTTTTTTTTTTCTGGGATTTGGACTTTTCAATTAGGTGTTGAAAGAACTAAGATGGATCTGAATTGAGTTATACAGCCATTTGCCTACCTAAAATAGTGGTATTGGCAATGAACTCCAGAGTTTCCCGAATTTCCATCACTCTTACACCATTTTCACAATTTTTTCCACCTTTAAACACCACCTGTGCTATAATTTGCCTAGTATCTTTCTTTACACAAATTTTAAATCAATTAACTTTTTATAAAGCTATCCTCATCCTAACTATTAATAGTTAATAAATCTAAACAGGTTAATAGTTCTAAATACATTAACTGCACAATATTGTTATAAATATTAGTAATAAATATTGTTACCAATTTTCAACTTAAAAATATGTTTTCATGGATATTTTAGTAAAAACCTAGAGGAGACTGAATAATATGTGTTCGCTAAATGGGATTTGGCACTTCTGAGCTTTTGATCTTCATTGATTTTCATCTAAATCTTCATTTAATTCATGGAGACTTAAGCAATTTTTGAAAGTTCCAACCTGTCAGTGGATAGCTCTGCTTAGCTAATTGTAAGACATATCATGAAGAAAGTAGATAGAGTGTATAATGAAAATAGTCTCCTTGTGGTGAGATATTGTCAAAGGCCAATCTAGATGCACATATGGAGAAATTTATAACAATTTACAAGGGCTCTAGTCCCTGGGTTATTGACATTATGAAACTGGAAGGAATGTTAAATAAGATAGGAAATATGAATTCATCATATTTTACATGCCCAAATAATTGTTATGTTAATTTTGAGCTTAACTCAATTTGTAGACTGAAAAAAAAAATTAACTGAGGAGCAACCCTGCCTCTGTCTCTTCAAACAGAGATGAAATAAGTAACTGAGGTCTATGGCACGGACAATCGTAGACACTTGAGAGAGAGCAAGCTCCAACCTCGGTTTTTTAGAATGTAGCTCTCTTTTAAGCACAGCAAAATCACGTGCACAGCTACTAACAGTATCAATATGTGCTACTGGCTTTGCACCAAATTCAAAGTCATAATGGCACTGTCCTTTTCAACCTTTACGTAAGGAAAAATGTTATTAAGGAGGAACAGAAAAAGGGACATTGGATGGTTCTTGGTTAAACCAGTGGAAAGCACTTAGTTTCCTTTGTTTTGCCATTTATTCATGCACAGTAGCGTTAGTATTTAAATGTGTGGTTTTTTATTGTTGAATTCATTGAGGCGGTGAATTCTATCTTGTGGGGCTGCTAGTGTGGTGGAAATGTAGGATTGCCATCCTGGGAACCATAATTTAAGCACCACATTGACATCAACTAGCTGAAGTTATTTTGCACCATGCAAGTGTTAGTTGATGTATTTAAATTATTTTCCAGCTTTAAGAAATATGTACTCTCTGTAGTAGACCTTTAGTTGGGTCTAAGGAATTGGGAATAAACACGGAGAGTAAATAAAGAAAACATAATCACTTGAGGCACTTTCGTTGTCAACAAATTGACTTCTCTTTGCTTTTCAGTAGGAAAAACAAAAACAAATTTACAAGCTCTGCTTATTGTAGTTTTCTTCTTGAAATTGTGTCAATAGGCTCTAAATGCAAAGAATAATTTACGTGTTTCAAGACTAGAAATATAAACTAAAAGATAATTATGAAGGATAAAAATAATAATAATGAAAATCCTTCACAGCTCAGAACATGTGTGTACTAGGCTAAATCATTGATATTCCGCTGGAGTGATCACTAGATCATCTTGCTGAGATCAGTTTTGTTACATGGCTTATAATTTCAGAAGCTTTTGTGCTTTTGGACACAGCTGAGATTTATTTCATATATTCACTTATTTATTCATTCATTATTTGTTAATACCCACTTGGTCTTTCTGATTGCTGTCTTTTAGATTTGCATTCATACAGGCATAATTTGTTTTGAGCTTATATTGAGTTTCACTTTATTGCACTTTGGAGATATGGTGGTTTTTACAAATCGAAGGTTTGTGGAAATCCTGCTTTAGGCAAGTACTATTTTTTCCAACAGCATAAACTCATTTTATGCCTCTGTTTCATATTTTGGTAATTCTTTTAATATTTTAAATTTTTAAAATTATTTTTGTATCTGTTATAGTGGTCTGTGACCAGTGATCTTTGATTTTACTATTGTTATTTTTTTAGGGTGCCACAAACTGCACCCATATAAGATGGTTAATTGACAAATGTGTGTATTCTGACTGCTTCTCCAACTGGTGTTCCCAATCTCTCTCCCTCTCCTAGAGCCTTGCTATTCCCTGAGACATAAAAATACTGAAATTAGATCAATTAATAACCATGTAGTAGCCTCTAAGTATTCAAGTGAAAGGAGTAGTAAAACATCTGCTTCTTTACATCAAAAGCTAGAAATGATTAAAGTTAGTGGGGATGACATATCAAAAGCCAAGATAGGGCAAATGCTAGGCCGTTTTCACCAGTTAGCCAAGTTGTGAATGCAAAGGAAATGTTCTTGTAGGAACTCTTCCACTTCCTGTTCCAGTGAACACATGAATGATAAGAAAGCAAAACAACCTTATTGCTGAAATGAGGACAGTTTTAGTGGTCTGGCTAAAAGATCAATCCAGCCACGACATTCCTGTAAGCTAAAGCCTAATCTACTGCAAGGCCCTAACTGATTTTATGAAAGCTGAGAAATGTGAGGATGCTGCAGAAGAAAAGTTGGAAGGTAGCAAAAGCTGGTTCATGAGGTTTAAGGAAAGAAGCCATCTTCATACATGAAAGTGCCAGGTGAAGCAGCAAGTGCTAATGTAGAAGCTGCAGCGAGTTATCCAGAAGATATAGCTAAGATCATTGATGAAGTAGTTACACTTAACGACATATTTTCAATGTAGACAAAATAGTCTCATGGAAGAAGATGCCATCTAGGACTTTCATAGCTAAAGCGGAGTAGTCAATGCCTGACTTTAAATCTTCAAAGGACAAGCTCGCTCTGCTGTTGGTGGCTAGAGCAGCTGGTAACTTTAAGTTGAAACCACTGCTCATTTACCATTCCAAGAATCCTAGGGCCCCGAAGAATTGTGCTAAGGCTATTCTGCCTGTGCTCTATAAATGGAACAACAAAGCCTAGATGACAGCAAATGTGTTTATATCACGGTTTACTGAACATTTTAAGCTCACTATTGACACCTGAAGCTCAGAAAAAGATTCCTTTTCAAATTATTACTGCTTGTTAACAAAGCATCTAGTCACCCAAGAACTCTGATAGAGATTTACAAGGTGATGAATGTCTGGTAACACAACATTCATTCTGTAACCCATGAATCAAGGAGTAATTCTGAATTTCAAGTCTTACTATTTAATAAATATATTTCATAAGACTATAGTTACCATGGGTAATAACTCTAGTCATCTGGGAAAAGTTAATTGAAAACTTTCTCGAAAGGACTCACTATTTTAGATGCCATTAAGAACATTAATGATTCATGAGAGGAGGTCAAAATATTAACATTAGGCATTTGGAAGAAGTTGATTCCAAACCTCATGGATGACTTCAAGGGCTTCAAGACTTCAATGGTTAAAGTAACTGAAAATGTGGTGGAAATAGCAAGAAAACTAGAATTAGAAGTAGAGCCTGAAGATGTGACTGAATTGTAACAATCTTAGGATAAAACTTTGACAGATGAGGAAATGCTTCTCATGCATGAACAAAGGAAGTTGTTTCTTGAGATGAAATTTAGTCCTGGTGAAGATGCTTTGAACACTGTGAAAATGACAAGAAAGGATTTAGAATGTTCCATAACACTAATTGGTAAAGCAGACACATGGTTTGAGAGGATTGACTCCAGTTTTGAAAGATGTTCTACTGCTGGTAAAAAAAAAAACCCTCAAATATCTACAGGGAACTCTTCCTTAAAAGAAAGAAAGAGTTAGTTGATGCAGAAGCCTTCCTAGTTGTCTTATTTTCAGAAACTGCTATGGCCACCCAACCTTCAGCAACCACCACCATGATCAATCAGCAACCATCACCTTTGAGGCAAGACCCTCCATTAGCAAAAAGGTTATAACTCGCTGAAGGCTCATATGACTGTTAGCATATTTTAGCAATAAATATGTTTAAATTAAGGTATGTACAATTTTTATATATAATGCTGTTGCACACTTAAGAGACTACAGTATAGTGAAGTGCTGTTGCATACTTAAGAGGCTAAAATATTGTGTAAACATAACTTTAATATGCATTGAGAAACCAAAAAACCCATGTGACTTGCTTTATTGCAATATTTCTTTTACTTATTGGTCTGGAACTGAACCTGAATATCTTTGAGGTATTCCTGTACTTGATTTTTATCCATGACATTTTCCCAACTTGTTAAGTAAAGGATGGTGGTCTTTTAAGGCCCCACATTTGAAGCATCTTATTCGAGTTTTGTGGGGTCTTCTTTACATTTTGAATTCTCTTTTCATGTTGCCTCTGTGTCTGTCTAAACCGTGCCCTAGTTCTGCTTTAACCAGCCTTTTCAGGATCTGTTTCTGGCCAGGTAATTTAATCTTAAATGCTTAGTATTAAAACGTACTAGTCTGTAATTAAGTGGAAGCCTCAGCAGAAGGTGAGTGGGAAAGTTTGATCTTCAGTGACTCAAAATTCCAAATGTGCTTGTGTATTGCTGTATTTGTGACTAATATCTAATGAGAAAACCAAGCTGATATAATTCCAGTATGGAGAAAGGCCAAGGATGTGATCCCAATACAAGGAATAAATAGAATTTTTCTTTATGTAGTTGCAGACACAACAATGCAGCAGATATCATAAACCTATTTAAGAGACAGCTCAGTAACAGCTTGAGTTAAAAAAGGTTACAATAAAATTTTTAAAAATACTTATGAGTATTTAAAATATATAGTGTATAGTAAAATGTAATGAATGTGAGCTCCACCACTTATGAAAACATTGTAATTTTTCTGACTATAAAGGTAAATAATAATATTCAATTTCAGAGTGGCTACTAAACTAGATAAAATACATATACAGATGAATAGCATAGTTCCTGGTGTATAATAGATACTGGACAAGTAGGTAATTATTATTTAGACAAGTTTATTTTAAGCAAAAAATATTATTGGAAGCCAGTTTCATGGTAGGAATTTCAGGATATAAAGTTGCAGTAGCTCATGCCTGTAATCCTAGCACTTTGGGAGGCTGAGTTGGGCAGATCACTTGAACCCAGAAGTTCAAGATCAGCCCGGCAACATAGCCAAGCCCATCTCTACAACAAATAGAAAAAAAATATCTGGGTGTGGTGATGTGCACCTGTAGTCCCAGTTACTAAGGAGGCTAAGGTGGGAGGATCACCTGCGCCTGGTAATGTTGAGGCTGCAGTGAGCTGTGATCATTGCACTCCAGTCTAGGTGACAGAGTGAAGACTGTCTTAAAACAACAAACAAGAAAATGAAATAAAAACCTACTCCCCCAAAAACCTCATTGCAGCCGTGGATTACCACTGGACATCCAACACGAATAGATTACAAACCTAATTCTCATACTAGCCCTATCATTAACTAGCTATTTAATTTTGGTAAGCTTCTGACTTAGTTTCAACATTTATAAAACAAAGTGATTTCTGTTCATATTTATTAAGATGCTTTTGTCTCCCATACTTTACTGGCCAATAAAAAGCTATAATTGAAAACCCTTCAACATCTCTGTAAACTTCTAGAAAAGGTAATTACCTAAATAGAGTGATTTTTAGTCAAACTCCTGTCCAGACATAGGTGATGAGGCAATCTTTAGAAGTTTGTTTTCGAATACTATAATTAATCCTGATAATATCATCCCTGATTTTCCCTAATATTACAGCTACCACTCCAGCATAGATTTTGATAGTTTAAAAACAGAAAGGTTGTACATGTTGCCAAGTGGTAATTGACTTTTGATTCTTGGCATTCACAACGTTAAGTGGATTGTATAGGATTTTGTGCCAGAACTCAAAGCCAAAAGCAAAAGAACAGAAAATGCTGGGTATCTGAACAGTGTTGGATTTAGATTGGAGTATTCCACTTACTCTACATCCTTGCTACTCAAACTGGTCTGTGTACCTGCTGTGTCAGTACCACCTGGGAGCTTGTTGGTGATAGAGATTTTTAGGCCCCATCTAGACATAAATAATTAGAATCTACATTTTAACAAGCTCTTCTAGGAAATTCTTGTGCAAATTAAGATTTGAGAAATAATACTCTAGGACGCTTAAAAATATATGCTTTATCTGAATTACTGATGCTGAATCACAAATGGAAAATAATGAAATACGAGGAATAGTAGTAGACATCTTGATGATAGTTGTTCTTACAAATAATTGTTAACTTCAAATGTCTTTTCTAACCTCAAGACAGGAGCAAATGTAGATTACCCATTTTCAGGAAAAAAAATTCTTTTACAAGGTAAATGTTAAAGGAGGTTATAGTTTTTTAGAGAGTAAGATATTTTAAGTCAGCATGTGGCATATTAAAGCTATTCATGCAACTGATGAAATACTTTCTGTAGGTAAATGTGTCATCATGACTTATAATTTATGAGTCTTTTAAAATTATTTTACAAAATAGTTCTATAGCAGTGTTATTATTCCTCATATGATGTGCTATCTTTTCAATGAAATATTACACACCTTGCAGTTGTACAAGTTAAATGTATACAGATTATGGTATATAAGTATAGTATATAACCCAACGATGTAGAAATGAGATTTGATAAGATAGTATTTTTCACAAACTACTGCTAACTCTGAAGAGAAAACCTTGATTGTAAGGAGGCCCATCTAAAAATACTCAATATTCTTATTAAAATAAGTAATTAATTCACTAACTGATTCAGTACTTAATTATGACGGCTTCTGAGTGTCTGGCATATACTACATGCTGGAGGTGGGGAGAGCAGTGAATAAAAGCAGATTTTTTCCTCTTTCCTGCTAGTATTTTCATAACTATTAGGGGAGAGAGATGCATTAATCAATTAATTACAAAAAATGAATTTATCATTACAAGCTGTGTTAAGCATTTGTAAGTGCTGAGTTTGGGAAGGCTTTCTGGCAGAAGTGGCATTGGAATTGAGATTGGAAGAATGAGTAGGAAATAACCAGGATAAGAATATAGGAGGTAAAAAATGGGAGAAGAATTCCAAATTGATGGATCCGTATGACCAGAGCCCTGTGGAGAAGAAGGGGATGGCATATTTAAGTATCTGGAAAGCCATAATGGTTGGAACACAAAGATTAAAGAGAAGAGGTGGCTTGAGATGGAGCTGGAGAGATGGTTAGGCAGAGGCCAGATCACGCAGGAGCTTTAGGATGTGTTAAGGATTTGACTCCCTGTTTAAATCCTTCAAAGGGAAACCTTTAATGGGTTTTAAATGGAGTTTTAAACAGAGGAGCATATTGTAAACAGAGGTGTTTTAAACAAAGGAGTATGACACAAAGAGAAATTCTTATTGTTTATTTATTTATTTTAAGATCACACTGGCTGTAGAGTGGGGGCTAGGACATTGGCCTGAACAACACTGGGAGGGTAAAAAGTAACAGGTAGGCCAATTAGGGAATAATGAGAGTAAGCAATACAGAATTAAGGTAATGGTGATGGTAAAGGTAAAAATGAATGGATTCTAGAAGTAAATAAGAGGTTTTGATGAACAATTGGAGGGACAAGGAGGAGTTGGGCAACTTCTAGATTTTGGGCTTATGGCCCTTCTTGGCTGGCAGTGAGGGGATCCACATTTTGGTGGGAAAGTCTTGAGTGTGGTTTGAACATGAAGATATTCTTTGGTCCAAATTCTGTTAGGACAATCAAAGGTTGGAATGACCAATCCTGTACCCTAAGATGAGAATAACATACTCATATAATAAGATTAGTTATGACATACCACAAAAATATAATTACCAGTAATTAATGGGGCCATTGAAAGCATTCAGTAAAGTGATGTTTATAGAGTACTTAGTCCAGGGCTTGGCACATTATAAGTAAACTATTAACATTTGATATTATTGTTGTTTATATTATTAATACTCTTTAGCCTTTGTCTCTCATATTCTCTGCAACATATTGGCTACACCTTTACTTGTTAATTGAGAAATGATTTTTTTTAGACAGTCTCCTTCTGTCGCCCAGGCTGGAGTGCAGTGGTGCAATCTTGGCTCACAGCTATCTCAGCTCACTGCAACCTCTGCCTCAAGCGATTCTCCTGCCTCAGGCTCCTGAGTAGCTGGGATTACAGATGTGCACCACAACACCTGGGGTAATTTTTGTATTTTTTAGTAGAGACAGGGTTTCGCCATGTTGACCAGGCTGGTCTCAAACTCCTGACCTCAGGTGATCCAGCCACCTGGGCATCCCAAAATGCTGGTATTACAATCGTGAACCACAACACCCAGCCAGAAATAATATTTTTGTCTGTTAGCTTTCCTTAACTTGAGTATTTTCAGTCTGTAAAGTCACGGTCCTGGGGATAGGGAATTTTCTTTTCATTGAGACACCTCCTAATTGAGGCACAATGTTTATAAAGAGCACCCAGTTATGCCTTGCATGTCCTCTGTGTCAATTTTAATATATTTTCCCTTCACTCCCACATCAGCAGTTGCTCAGAGAGAGTACTGCTGAGCTAACATTCGGCATCCTGCCCTACCTGAACACTGATTCCTTAAATACATACTTTTCTACTGATGATACTCAGATAGATCCTATCTTGCTGTCCTTAGCTCCCAAATGCCCATTGCCCATGCAGGGGAGTGCTGGTGCTCAGGCACTTCTGCACTTCTGTTTGTTAAATATTTTGAACATCACTAGCCCCACCTCATATTACTATTTAACTACTTCATACACAATATCCGCCTATACTCGCATGGAAAATATTCTATTGATTACAGTATCTAGAACCCACAAGAATCAATATCTTCTGTTCTTCCACAAGTTATTATATATAAAAAAAGATCTTGGTCAAATGGAGTATATGTGTACATTGATTTAGCAGGAGTAATAGTAATTTCATGAATTTGGTAAATTTTCATGAACTTAGATGTCATTAATCTATGCATCTTGGCTTTCATTTATTTTGATAAGAACAAAGGTGGCCGGGCGCAGTGACTCACACCTGTAATCCTAGCATTTTGGGAGGCCAAAGCAGGTGGATTATCTGAGGTCAGGAGTTCGAGACCAGCCTGGCCAACATGGTGAAACCCTGTCTCTACCAAAAATACGAAAATGATCTGGGCATGGTGATGCATGCCTGTAATCCAAGCTACTCGGGAGGCTGGGGCAGGAGAAGCACTTGAACCCAGGAGGCGGAGGTTGCGGTGAGCCGAGATTGCACCACGGCACTCCAGCCTGAGCTCTAGCTCTAGCTAGAGAGACTTAGCGACTTAAAAAACAGCAACCAAAAAAAAAAAAAAAAAAGAAAGAAAGAAAAAAAAGTTTAGTACGCAGATAAATAGAGCAAAAATATGTTTTATTTATGAAATCATGGGAGAAAAAATATTTTTTTCATGTACTTGTAACACTTGTAACAATGCCCTTGTTATTAACAAAAGATCTTACTAAATTAAAGCTGTGCTTATTAGACACGATCCTTCCTATTTAATGAAGTGACTTTAAAAATCCATCAAGTACCTATCTCCCAATCTGCAATTATTCTGGATCCCCAAATGCCATGTTGGTGATTGATGCCACCAAATTGACTGGCACCCCCTTAGACCAGATGCAAGAAAGTCAAGTTTCGTTTTATAATGTATATGAGTGAGTGTGAAAGGGTCCTGAGTAAACTATTTGAGCCTGTTCCTTCAGTGCATGCCAGTATGGTTCTTCAATGCAGTACTTGTATTTCTCTGTTCTTTTTTTTTTAACCTATAATGTTCTTGCTGCATAATGTTAAATCTGTATTTTATGTCCCATGATTTCTAGCTAGTTCATTTAGCTCTGTTTCCCTGAGGTTGATGGAAGGGAGAGTTAATATCCTCAGCTTTCTAACGGCAGACATTGAAAAAGATCACGCTTGTCTCGAATGTTACTGGCTCTCTGAGCCACACTGCAAGAAATATTACAGGCAACCGATAGTTTCATTTTCAATTTAGACACCCATTATTTGATGTTTACAGGCCATTCCTAATTCTGAGTCCAGAATTTATGGTTTGTTCTGGCGATTATCATCACAGCAATCTCCTGCAACTGGGCTGTGCTTTATCGGGAGCTTTGTGCTGCTTTATCAGTCCTCCCTGGCGCTTGGAACTGATATATAGCACCCTGTCCAAATCACCCTGCTCAGAGAGGCTTAGTTTATGGCTCTCCAGATGCCCATCTTTTCTGATGGGTATGTCAGTTTGCACCCACTCAGTTATGGGGAACGTTGACCCTTGGGAAGGAGGGTGGTGGTCATTAAACAAATAAAAGTCTAACACTTAAGGTTCTGAACCCCTCTGAATCAAACTAGATGATATCATTGATTAAGTTAAATTTGCTGAGTTTTGTTCGGTGCTAATTAATAATGAAACATAGATGTTTTCTAGTTTGACTTGTAAACCTAAGATGAAGAACAGCATATATATTTATTGAGAACACAGTAAAATAGTGGTAGTAACTGCTTTGGATACATAAGTGCATTTCAAATGATTGTTTTATAGATTCTTTTTGCACAGACAGTATTTAGTTTTGTCTCTCAGATACCTGGGTGTTCTCCAGGCTCTGTTCGATAGCATTAATTAAAGCTTACTGAATGACTTTAGAAATCTCTGCACATTGATTGTAGGAGAATCACTCACTAAATCTGCATTTTTGCAAGGATGTCATGAAACATGTATCTATTATATGTCCTGTAACCAGAATGATACTTCATTTTAAATCTTGTTGGTTGAAATGAAAACAAGAATATAATTTGCTACCAATTTCTACCTACTTTTGTGCTTTAGTTGTGGCTTGTCATTTGCCCCTCCTCCCCTTCAAACTACAGGAACTAGAACTAACAAAACTAGACAAGGGGATAGGTCTTGGTCATAAAAGGGCTTGCTACTCCTTTCTCCCTACATTAAAGATAACTTACTTAGCACTTCCTGGAGAGGAGGGAGAGACAGAGGCAGAAGGAGAAACAGAAAAGTCCAATAGAGATAAGGCTGTGAATAAGTCATCCCCAACTTCTGTTCAACCTCACCCCCTAAGTAAGTTGTCCTACCCAGAGAGACCAACGAACCAGGGAGTATTCCTCTAATATTTTCTCTTAGGAAGTAAAATAAAAATGCTCTTCCTTGTAGGGAAATACCACCAGGAGGCAACGAACACCACCAATAGTAACATTTAGTATATAGTGATCAGATCTGAACGAGACATCAACATGTCTGTTTCTACAAGTCATCTTACAGAAGAGGAAACTGAGACCCATAAAAACTGTGTGATTTGCTTGAGTTAGAAACTGTGTGATTTGCTTGAGTTCACACATCTAGTACGTGGAGAAGTTAGGAATAGGAATTGCCTCTCCTTTGACTCACTAAGTAGAGATTTTTATTTTTTCTCCACATCAGTATTTTGCAGGAAAAAAGGAACTTAGAAAGATGTACTTGGAATTAGTCTTAGGAATATCACTTTGAATAGAGAAGGATTTTCTTTGAAGTTGCATTGTGAATTTTAAATTTGCATCATCCTGTGATCTGGGCTCTGAGTGAGTCTGAGACAGCGCTGTAGAATTGGACTTTGCCCTTAGGTCGTCCTCCTTTTCATGCCCTTCTTTCCACTTAACTGACTTGAACACCACTCTCAGGCCTGCCCTCTGAGAATGGTCAATATTCTACATATTCCTTAACAAGTTCTCTTCTTTCTACTGTTTTTTCCCCCATTATTGCTTTTTTATTTTTTGTTTTTTTTCCAAGTTGGTTTTTGGATTTTAAACTTAAATTACTTAGGTTTTTTAAAAAAACGGGTAAAATGAAGCTATTATATTTTTGTTTCTTGTCCCATTGATTTTATACAGTTGGATAAAGTATTCCCTTCATCCTGGCTGAATATTCAATCAATGCCCAAACTTTTCTAGATCTTCAGTCTTTTGTGCCAATCCCTCTCTTGTAATCAATAACTAGAATATAACTGTCAAAACTTACACCTTGATTTAAACTGGGCTGATTTTCCACAACTTAGACCTATTGTAGGTAGGAAACCAGCAGTTGAAAGAGAACTTAATTGCTTTTTCATTATTTTTCTCCCCTTTTCTTGGGTAGAAGCAAAAGGAGGAAGGAGAGGTAAAGGGAACATGAAAGTTATTTCTAGCTCTCAGGATGCTGAAGGCTGACTTTTCCCATAAACTTGCTATATCAGTTAGGGTCCCAGCAAGAGAAAAACAAAACAAAACAAAACAAAACAAAACAAAACAAAACAGAAAACAGTGCCCCAAGCTGGTAATTTGAGGAGACTGTATTGAAGGGCCTATTTATACAGGTATGAACAAGGCTTTAGGGACTTAATAAGGCATAGAGCAAGACCCTAGGCCTGCAACTACAGGGAGCTCTGCCCGCTCCCAGGCCTGTAGGAGCAAGGGGCGGGAGTGCGTAATAGAACAAGACAGGGTGGCTGTAGGAAGAAGGCTTCTGCCAGGAGTTGTGGTCTTCAGTAGACAGACACAGTCAACCTACAGCAACTACCTGGAATGGCAGCCACAAAATAAATCTTTCAACCCTACTCTCCTCCTCCCTGCCTATCCCTTGCTTTGCACAAACCCATCCGAAAACATGGAACAATCTTTGTGATATCTCGGGTTTGGGAGCAGAGAGTTGGTGAAAAAAGGTGGTGAGTGGATCCAAAAGGGCAAATGAAAAAAATCTGGTACAGGTAAAGTATTAACCAGGATTCTCCAGAGAAACAGAACCAATAGGATACATATATACGTATATATAAGAGAAGATTTATTATGGGAATTGGCTTATGTGATTATAAAGGCAAGGAAGTATCATGATCCACTGTGTGTAAGCTGGAAAACTCAGGAAGCCAATGGTATAATTCAGTCCCCATCTGAGGGCCTGAGAACGAGGGGAGCCAATGGTGTAACTCCCAGTCCAAGGCCAAAGGCTTAAGACAAGGTTGCGGGGTGAGGGAGGGTGCTGGCATAAGTCCTGATGTCTGAAAGCCCGAGAACCAGGGGAGCTCTGAGGGCAGGAGAAGATGCATGTCACAGCTGGAGAGAGGAAAATTATCTTTCCTCTGCCTTTTTTTTGTTTTTGTTTTCTTCTTTTTGTTCTATCCAGGCCCTCAACAGATTAGATGATGCCTGTTCACCTTGGTGGGGGCACTTTATTCTTTACTGGATCTACTTATCCAGATGCAAATTTATTCTGAAAACGCCTTCACAGACATACCGAGAAATAATGTTTTACCAGTTATTTAGGTATCTTTTGACCTAGTCAAGTTGACATCACAGGTGATTTTGAGGGTTCCCTGGAGGCCTGCATCTGACCTGCAGTTCACTTAATGTGTATCTTCTTCTGCAGCTGACTGCTTATTTATGAAATCTGGATATTTCTGTAACTCCTCGTAGCTTCTCTCTATTTGCTCATCTAGGCAATAGTCTTGGACAAAACAAACAAATGAACTAGCTAACAACAACAAAAAATAAAAATAAAAAAGATAACCCCAGACACTGACTGCTTATTTGTGAAATCCAGATGTTTCTATAACTCCTTGTAGCTTTTCTCTATTTACTGATCTAGGCAGTAGCTTTAGACAAAACACACAAACAAATGACAACAACAACAACAAAAAAACAAGATGACCCCAGACCAGCTCTCTTTAGCATAAGGCCCATATCTGGACCATGAAAAATACTCAAATACTGGAATTCATTCACCTCTTTTTCTGGTTATTCATCAGCAAGTAGCCAATCTCCTTTCACTAGTTAGATTTCTTGGGAGAGCGTTCACAAGTGCCCTCTGAATCTCAGCTGCCAGGGACTTTGCTTTTAAATGTTCCATTGAAATGCTTTTAAATGTTCCATTGAAATCTCTCTTACTGGATATGGAGTGAGAAAGTAGGGAGGAGAATGGGAATTCCAGATTCTTTATATAAATCCTCTCCAATAAACCTTCCCTGATCTCTGCACATTTTGACCTTTATACCTTTTTTATGGATGTGAGGTTTTATTCAGAGCCAAGTAGTGGTTTTTGATTATTTGTTTTGAAAATCATTATCTTGGTCTGGCACATAAATGAGGAATGCCCTATATGTATCATGGTTCTTTGGTTAAAGCTAAAGTTTTTTTAATGAAATAAAGAGGAATGGAAATTTTCAAATATTAGATGGAGATTTTCAAATATCAGATAGAATCTGGCATTGGAAGAAAAAAGGGAGAGACTATCTGAGTAGAAGCCACTGGTGTCTCCCAAGTAATATCATATAGATGTGTATTTCTTCTGAAAGTATGTAAGTTAGATCCTGTTTATGAGATTTTTAAAAATCTAAGATGTCTGCACAAATCAAGATTTATAACAAATAATATTTTCAATAGGCTAAGAGGACTTGCTATAAAAGAATATATTTATGCATCCTATTGTAAAGAAAATTATTACCTACTAATTTATCTTGAAGGAAAAATTTTTGTATGCTAAGTTTCCTTGAAGTGGAGGCTTTAACTTTCTTGCATGCTTTAGAATATGAAACTCTTCATGTTATGAACCTTGATAGTGCTAATTGAGGAAAGAAATGATAGTAAATATTTATGTTAATCAGCAAAGAATACATCCATTGTATTCTTATTTTATGGTGTTAAAAATAAACATGTCTGCAAGACACAGATTACAGTTCACAGTGAAAGTGAAAACAATAACTGGAATCATGAAAGTCTATCTGTTCTAAGTTTCATAGACTGTCCATAGCCATATGTAAAGGCTATGGAAATACTTTGACAGTCTATTATTCAAGCTCCATAAAGCCCACTGTTGGCTCAAGTTTGACATACTGAGTATTATTAAACTATGAAAACCTGGCTTGGGAAACAGAGTAGGAATTAGACTTAAGAAACTGGAGGAATGGCAGACAATAAAATTTTTACAAGATCAGTGGTTTTCTGATTCTCTATCTCCAAAAACATGGTGGAGACAGAAAAATTGCCAGAAAACAGTGATTCTATTTAAAAGAGGGAAAATAATTTATTTGGTCTATGTGTATAATGCTATATCATTGCTTATTAGACTCTGGTAGTGGTTTTGAATATTGTAGACAAAGTCTTTGCCATATGAGCTCACAGGAGCTCACAGTATAATCGACAGCATAAAATATTGCATTTCTCCACTTTCGTACAGACACTTTTATATTAGCATCACAGCTGCTTTCTTCAGGGGTAGGCACTTTTCTAAAACTGGCTACTGGGTCAGGCATCACAAAACCAAAAGGATTTCTAGAATGAGCCAGATCTTACTCCAGATCCTCTGACGGTGACTCAGTAAAAAGTTTTGGAATTAAAATATCAATAAAGACATAATGTGCAATTTAATCATTAATTGATATGGGAGGATTTATGAACTCCAGCCTAGATATCTGTATTTCAGATATATGATTGACTCTTCGTGGAAACACCTTTAAAAGAGAAAGTCATAGTTTATCTTGATCCCTGTGAGTAACATCTCCAGAAAAATGATTTGATTTTCTTTTTGTAGTGCAAACCCATGAATGTTTATTTCATGTTTGGTGAATACTGCTTAAATTTCTGTATTCTGGCATGATCATCTCTGGTCTGAGAACACAGGCAACAAGCTGGAGTGTAGTGTTCTCAGTACTTAGTTCTCGGTACTTATTTCTTAGTACTTAGTTACTAGACTAGATACCAACGGAGAACTCTAACGCCACACACTATTAGAGTTCAGAGGGACCCTAAAGATCATTTAGTACCACAGCCTCCTTTTATTCATGCTAAGGACATTTGAGACTAAGGACGAGAGAGGTGATTCATCCTAGTTAAGGTCAACCAGAGGGCTTATTTTAGAACCCCCATTTTCTGATTCACAGGTTAGATTTTATCCTCATACCAAGTTTATATTGTACTACTTATAGGTAATAACAACAACAGTCTTTGAATAAAAACACTGATTTAATAAAATATTTGATAACTAATAGGATGGATATTATTTTTGTTAAGAACACAAACACTGAATGTATTAATAATATAGCTTGAATGTTACTTATTAGTAGAAGTATGGTTAACCATTCTTCATTTATTCATTTTACTCACATCCTTTAATTGAGTTTCAGGTATTGTAGTAGATACAAATTACAGATTTAAGAGGTGTCAGTGTAAAAGATGAGGCAGAGTATAAATAAAAGATAACACAAAGTCTCATGGATGTAGTGGAAATATATAAAGAGATTAATGAAAAAACAAATGAGATGATTTGTAATTTTAATTTTTATAGCGAAATTGAGGAGAGTCAGAAAAGGTGATGTAGAGAATGAGACAATTGAGCTGAGTCTCAGATTATGAATTAAGAATTTTCCTGTTGAACAAGAAGAGATGGGGGCATTCCAGGACAAGGGTGGTGTTTGAAAAAGCATAGGGAAATCAACCAGTTGGTTTAGTTCAAGAAACCCAGGTGTGACATTGGTAACACCAATGATATGTCTAATAATAACTGCTAACATTTCTTGAGCCCTTACTATTTGCCAGACCTTATATATCCTTTATCCTTTTATTCCTTATGGTAACTTTGTAATGTAGTTTTTATATTATCTCTATTTTATAGGCAAAGAAACTAAGACTTTGAGGATTAAGTCACTTGTTCAAAGACATAAAACTGTCAGGAGCTAATTCGAGTACAATTTCAACTGGCTCCACAAACTTATATTCTGCTCATTATGTTTTATAAATACTTTTATAAAGCTTGCATAATGGATATATTGAGTTTAGGTTACAGTACCTTCAAGTTGTCATGGTATGGTGGCTTAAGTGTGAGATGGGACACAGCTCTACCTGACTCACAATTTACTGTGTGTCTTCCAGAGGCAGGACATTTAAATTTACTGAACTTCAGTGTCTTTACCTACAAACATGTGTAGAGTTACTGTGAATGACAGTTGAGACAGTACGTGTAAAGTACTTATTATATGTGGTAGACATTTGACACAATGTTGTTTCCCCCTCACTGACTTCCAGACCTACCCTAGCAGACACCTACATGGGCATGGCATCTTACTTTCCCAAACAATACAAAAGTTCAAGACATTTGTAGTCTTCATCCTACTTCCTCTGTTAGCTAAATCATTCTATTCTTATATGGTTAATTTTTAAAAACCTCATTTCAAAACTCAGAGTTAATTTTTGGCTTATTTTAGTTGTATTTTCACATTATAGACCTTATTTCTGTAAGATCATTTAGCATGCCCCATCAGGTGTCTTCCTGACATGCCATTCAGTACAGTGGTATTCTAGAAGGAGATATTTCAATTGTCCTATGCTTGTCTGTTTGTGTGTCTTTCATACCTGAAAAATGTAGACTAGAATCTGTGCCTGCGCTATGTGTTAAGCATAAACTATTTTTCAAGCAATTTCTTTAGAGAAGAACTAAGTTTAAGGGTGTCGTATTTCATCTTTACCATGAAATAAAGATTTCCCGTTAAAAGGAAAATGCATCATTTTAAAAGGTTGAATAAAATGGCACACATTTACAAAACAAAAATAAAACATAACAGCAACAACAACAAAAAACAAAAAACATTTTCCTGCTGTTTGAATTCCACACAGGGCTCCTCTGCACTGATTTTCATTTGACTATGAATTAGATAAATTTTTATTTGCTTTAAACCTCATCTCTTAGTGTTTGAGGCTTCATAGTTTATAGGGTGAGCATCATGGCCTCCCTATTTCAAACGTCTCCTTTTATTTTCAGTTTTGTATTATACACACATGTTTTGACATATTTTCAATGGCTGTTTATGCAAGAAATTGTGCAATAAAAGTAAGATATTATTCTGTAATTCTTCCTTTTAGAGAACATGGCCCTTTCATAGAATTTTAAAGTTAGAAAGGAATATAGAAACAATTTGGGGCAAACATTCATTTTATGGGTTTGGAAATTAAGGCCCAGAAACGTAATGCGATCTGCCAAAATCTTATCCAGTCTTCCATTTCTCTATTTATTTAACAACTGTTGAGCCCCTACTATGGGCAAAGCACTGTGCTAGATGCTCTGAGGGACAAAACATATGTAAGAGGTTTTTATATTTCAAGGATCATACCGACTAGTGATAAAGACACATGCAGGTAAGTAATTAAGCATAGGACAAATAGTAATGAAATGAGCTCTTTATGAGTCCTTCAGCGGTTCCCAGACTGCAATCATCATCCTCATGTTGACCTGGCTTTCTCCTTGAAATGACCACTTCAGTTCACAGCTCCATCACCTAGCCAGTTGTCACTGCTGGAAACTAGGACAGCAGCCTAGGTTGTTCTCTTTCCTTCACCTGTCAGCATCTGCCAGTCATCCTCCTGCCCAGTTTACCCACACAGAGTCCTTAAGTCTGTTGTTTTTCTTTATCCTGACTGCCACTGCATTGGTTTCAACACTGTTCATCTTTCTGTGGACTATTACTGTGACCATTTAACGCTTCTATTTCTGTTTGTCATCTCCTCAAATCCATTGTGCAGACTCCAACCAGTTTGATATAATGGACTGATTGTATCATTCATTTCCTTAACTTCTATGACTTCCAGTTGTCTATAGGGTTAACCTCATTTCTTAGCATAGCAAAGACGTCCAGGATCGGGCCTCCCCTAACACTTTTACATAATAACCAAATAATCTTCAAGGACCTTTACCTTTGCTCAGGCTATACCTGTCCCTGATAAGCTTTTTCTCTTCTCTTCACCTGGCTGACTTTTATATATCCTTTAATACTGAATTGTTACCTACTCAAGAATCCTTCCTTCATCATTAATGAGAGTGCTGCTCTCATCAGTCCATGTGTTACCCTAGGTACCTCTATAAACTACTGTGTTTATGTCTGTCACTAGATTTGTGCACCTGAAAGGCAGAGACTAGATCTAATGTATTAATTACTACTAGTTCTTAGTATGGTGTCCGGCATATAGTAGATAATAAAGATTTGTTGACTATGTTGAACTATTTAGTAAACCAAGTGTTATAAAAGAAGTATAAGAACTATAAGAAAGTATCATGGAAGAGAGTCATTAATTGCAAATGAGAAGATCAACAAAGGCTCTATGTAAAATTTAGTAATTGAGTTGCACCTTGAAAGAGGTCCATAACCAGGCTAGGTGCAGTGGCTCATGTCTGTAATCCCAGCACTTTGGGAGGCCAAGGCGGGCAAATCACCTAAGGTCAGGAGTTCAAGACCAGCCTGGCCAACATGGTGAAACTCTGTCTCTACTAAAAGAACAAAAAAAGAAGCCAGGCATGGTGGTGGGCACCTGTAATCTCAGCTATTCAGGAGGCTAAGGCAGGAGAATCACTTGAACCCAGGAGGTGTAGGTTGCAGTGAGCCGAGATGGCACCACTGCACTCCAGCCTGGGCAACAGAGCAAGACTCTGTCTCAAAAAA
>NW_012110341.1:423436-491154 GCF_000951045.1 Mandrillus leucophaeus | reverse complement strand
GGCAGGTTCTGACTGTTATCTGCAGTTGTGTTTTAATATCCTGCCCTTTCCATCTCTTGCCTCAGAACACAGAATTCACCTTTAGTCCTAGCTCATTGCTTGATGATTTGTTAAGGCTTTGAAAAAAGAAGGAATGAGGGCCTTTAAGCAGGATGGGGCTATTTCTCCTTGCCTTATTTATTTTTATGCTATGCAAAAGGAATAAAGAAGCATAAAGTGGCTTGACTGAAGCCAAATAAATCTAGATAAATTGAGCAAGGATCCAATAAAAAGCCGGAGGTGAAAAAGAAGAAAGGTGATTGTGGTTGAGGATAGGGCATGGAGGGAGAAAAAAGCAAGAAGGGAGACCTTTAAACTTCCTTCATGGTAGGGACTGTTTATTATTACCTAGACAATGAAATGTCTTTGACCCAGTGAAACATTTTAAACTAGGGTTAAGCTCTGGTTAGAAATTAGGGAATAATTTTTATAGTCCTTCTTGAATCCCTTTGTGCTGTCACCTCCTGTCATCCTTTATTTAAAGTTTGGTATGCTTCTGCTGCTAGCTCTGAGAAGGCTGACATCTTTTAGTTGTTCTGATGAATCGCACCACAGAAGCTTGCGGGTTTTTACAGCCAACACAACAGGAGTCTCCCATATTATTCCTGATACGGGGTGTGTGTGTGTGTGTGTGTGTGTGTGTGTGTGTGTGTGTATGTGTGCGTGTGTGTAGGAGGTCTCTTTGTCTGTCCCAGTTCTGCCTCCTTTTTATTATCTCTGCTTTCATGAAGTAGAAAGCGATACAGCCCAGAGCAAACACTGCATGAAACTACAGAATAAGGGCTGGGTTCTTTAGGTAAAATTAGAAACTGTCTGAGAGCTCATTGTGTATCTGTTTATGTCATTATCCTATATAGTCATGAGTTAACTCTCCATAATTCTCCACTGCTAGCATAGAGAATGCTGGGTAGGAGCTGTGAAGGTAGCCACAACTTTCATATGTGTAATCACTGCCATTGCTCTGATATCCAGAATGTTATTAATGTTCATAGAAATAACCTAACCAAATCTCTCCTGTTTCCCTTTTCTTCCTTCTTTCTTCACTAGACACAGTTTCCATTGTGTACACATTCCACACTTTCTTTATAAGAAACTAAAACGTGGTAAAGACTTAGTGGCCTTCTACTGTGTCTCCCTATGGGAAGCAGCTGGACATATATGGTGCCAGTTTTTGGCTGTCAAAGTGCATCAGATTTGGTATTGAATTTAGCAGACCTGGGTCCATGAATGCCAGATATCTTGCAATGTATAGAATGATCTCAATATTTTTCACACGTTAAATATCAATAGCACTGCTGCTGGGAAAATATAGGTTGACCTGAGGTTGAGGTAGATACCAGCAACCTCAGCTCACAGAGAACTTTAGCAGTGCCTTGAGGGCTAAATGCTAAAATCTCCTCCAGGGTCCCTAGAATGACACCTTCCTGGAAAATAGTAGGCCTCTAATCAAACTATGTTGTGTTTTGAATTAAATTGTTCATTTATAAACTAGTCAACTCTATTCAATAAGTCCTATGTAAGTTACTATCAGGAATAGAAAAAATTTAAGATATATGTTGTAATATCAAAATTCTAACAGTATCATAAGGGTTATGCACAGAAATAAAATGATTATATTGAAAAATGATCAAAATTCTGTTGGAAAAAGGAAAAGTGAGAGTTTACTTTTGAGCAGGATTGTTGGAAGAACTCCTTGTGGAAACCAGTGAGGAAGACATAGGACTTCAGTAGGTGTTGTTTTAGAAGATGCTGTCTGAAATCAAAGGGACATTGCATGTAAGAACTGGGGAGAAGAGACAGAAAAGTATAGGAGTATTGCTACTGTAAAGGAGAGTATATAGCAGTACATAAGTAAAAAAAATAGGTTAGGACAGAGTATAGAAAGTTTTTGAATTTCTTGTTACAGAGTCCACTGGAGAGTATGGGTTTACGTATGAGTTTAGTCATTGGGGAAAGTGTCAGACATGCTGCCTCGTGGTTTATACTTGGTCTCAGTGTCGTTTTTCACTGGGTTTGTGCTGTAAACCCCTTCAGTTATCAGCTGCTTAAACTTGCCTTCCTGATTTTCAAGGTCTCCTCTCAAGAGCCCTTTTCAGTTTATTAATTTAAATAGCAGCAATTTTCCTAGAGGTGAATCACATAATGATTTTTTCCAATCTCTTTTATGTGAGATATCATGGCAAAAAGTATGATTAGATTTAATCCAGTTGTCTTGCACGAAAATAATATGTAGAAAATACCAACCAAGGTGACTCTCTATGTGCTTAATAGCCTAAAGATTTAGGTTAAGGATATAACAGAGAGCTGTTCTGCTCAAAGAATAAAAAGGTGTTGCACAAATTATCTTAAAGAGCCAAAAACAGCGTCCAGTTTTTACTTAAAACAATTTGTTCTTGGAATATTGTCAGCTAAAATTGTGGTCAACTTTTGCAAGTTGTATGAATTTGCACTGCATATTTTATTTAGTGTTTAGCAAAACTCCAGTATGGCTCTGCATAACTTACACAATACACCATAGGAATGACTTCAGAAACTCCCACAGAAGTTGACAAATTGGGCATCTAATGCTTTTAAGCTAATTGCGTGCTTAGTGATTTAAGATTTGACTTGTTAAAAATGAAGAACAGAGTTTCATGAAGATAATGCTCTGCCTACTGTCACACTGAATACCACCTAACTCTGTATCGGAAATATTACAGACGCTTAAAGATGAAAATAATGTGAACTTTAATCACCATTCTACTTAGTCTTAAGTGAAATGCTCATGAATCATATATAATATAGCAGTTTTGAAACCTATTCTTGAATTTCAAGCTGTTATTTTCAGGAAATTTAGAAAGCAAATTGCTAAGTGATAAAGATTAATTGATACCATTGCTGATGTCATTGTTTTCTTCTTTGCAGGCTGGAAAAAAAGAAAGGAGTAATACCCTGAATATTGCTTTAGACAACATGTGTAAGAAGACAAGAGACCTTCGCAGACAGGTGAGGGAAGAGAGAGATACGGAGTCAGAAACATAGGGGCTAAATGAAACTGTTATTCATTGTAGACATATTTATTTCTTGTTTTGTTCCTTTCAAATTAATTTAGAACAGGAAAAGAAGAATAAATATATACTTTTCACATTTATATATTCATACCTCAAACATTTTTGTGGCAAACATAAAGTAGAAGAAAGAATGTGTGCCTTATCAGACAGAATTATGTTCAAATTCTGGTTCTGTCCTCATCGGTTATAAGATCTTGGGCACAAATTTCAGCTCTCTGAGCTTCTCTGAACCTATAAAAGGAAATTAATAATATGCAATAGGGCTGTGAGGAATCAATAAAATGCATGTAAGTGCCTGACCCATGGCAAGGTTTTAGGGAAAGTTGATAAATTTATTCTGTTACATCAGAGTTCATCATCCAAATGCTTAAATCCAAATGTTTGACTAGTAAGTAGTTCAGAGACCCTTCCCATTCCTCCTTCAATTTTTCTTTTCAGGATACTTCAAAAATTAGTTTTTGTAAAAGTTAAGGCTTCTTTTTAACCTTAGATAACCAGGAACATGGGATTAGAAAGAATTTCATTAAACAATTTAGAAGTTTAATATTATGCCACAAATTAAATATTTTTCAGAAATAGGAAGACTTAGCTATTTTCAAAGACATTTGCTCTTCATTCCTTTCCTCTGTTCAATAGCCAGAGTTCTTTCTCATGTGCAACTTTAACTTGGTCATCATTAACCCATCAAAAGGGACAAAAAGCTTTTCAACTATGAGCTCTTAATGCAATATATTATTGTAACTTAATGACAAGATTTAGTAAAATGGCTGAGCAGTCTTTTAATTTGGAAGTAGATTTGGAAATAGAATAAATAGGGATCTCCAACCAGTTAATAATAGCTGCATAAAAACATAATGTTCAAGTCTGCGAAAATCCCAGTTTCTCAACTTTATGCCCTTAATGTGAGTTCTATTTCTACCATTAACACTTGTAATCATGGAATGTAAGAGTCCGAAGGAACTTAGCACAACCTGTCTTACAATGCAAATGAGAAAGCAAGCCAGTGTGGTGAGGTGACCTGCCTAAGAGGATGGGGCACTGAGTCAGAACCTGTACCAGGACTCAGAAATTTATATCCTCAGAGCCATCCTCCAGTTTTGTGGAATGATCTCTATTCTCCATCGTCTTAAGGATTTCTACCCCATCTGCTTCACCTAGGACTCAGAAAAGTTGTTTCTATGAGCTCTCAATGATTGTGTCTCTCGTTCGTGTCTTTTCCCTCTATATTACCTTCAACAACATTATGCATAAAGAGCTAATCTACATTTATACTTCCAAAGGTTTTAGAATTATTATTTTTCTAAATAAAATCAAGAAAAGGCAATTACTTGTGTGTGGAATTACCAGATTTAGCAAATAAAAGCACAAGGCACCCAGTTAAATTTGAATTTCAGATGAACAACAAACATGGTTTAGTATAATTATGTCCCAAATATTGTATGGTACATACTTATATTTAAAAAGTTGTTCATCTGAAATTCAAATGTAACTGAGCATCTTGTATTTTATCTTGCAATCCTACTTGTGTTTCCACCTCACTACCATGAGTGAGATATAGAAATAGCAATGGGGATTACTAATACTGTTCTTCATAGTAAGGAGATACTCCTATCTTGTAGAAAACTGCTGTGCTCTGAAGGTATTAACACTCTGTGTGGTTTCACAGGTTAACATCTCCATTGTTTCCATTTTCTATCAGTGTTTAACAAACCACCACAAACAATAGCAACCATATTTGCATCTCACGATGCCTTGGGTTGGCTGGGTGTCAGCAGGGCCATTTTCTGTACTGTTTTCACTTGTGGTTTTCCATGTAGTGGCAGTCAAATGGCAACTGTGGCTGGATTTGGGACTTGGTGTTTGGAACCTCAGTGCTATTTCCTGTTCCCTTTCTCCATAGGGTGCCTAATGTTTTAGGGTCCCTCCATGTGGCTTCAATCTCTAGCAAGGTAGCCTAGATAGATCTCTTACGTGCTGTTTCAAGCTGCCAAGAAAAGGGAGATGGAAGCTGACAAGCATTCTTAGTGCCTTAGCTCCAAAGTCAGAGAATGCTATTTCCTCCATAATCCGCAAGACAAAAACAGTTGAAAACCCTGTCCTAGTTCAATAGGAGAAGGCAGAAGCTCTATCTGTTGTAGGAGAAGTGATATGTGTGTACAGGAATGGATGGAATTGTTAGAAACTATCTTTGATGTAACACCTCCATGATCTTCCATTTTGATGAAGTTGGTTGCTATGATTCTTTCTCGTTATCCTCACTTACCCGCCCCCCCCGCCCCAGTACTTTATTTTTCATCCTGATGTTTACATTTTTGGTAGAAATCACAGTTAATTAAAACAGCAACATAAGTTATCTCCACTTCTTATTCTTGAGGAGTTTATCCAATAGTTGTTGTAAGCATCTCACATATAGTTTTTCTCACAGGAAAGAGAAAGCACTGCCCTTAAAATGTTTTTCTTTGGAGTATTTAATGTTCGTTGTTTGCTTTAGAACTGGTTTTATCTTTTTAAAACTTTTTTAGTAAAAAATAAGCAGAGCCCATCTTCCTGCCCATTCATCCTTATCCCCTTTCTTAACCATGGCCTTTCTTTTTCTTTTTGATTATACTTTATGTTCTAGGGTACATGTGCACAACGTGCAGGTTTGTTACATATGTATACATGTGCCATGTTGGTGTGCTGCACCCATTAACTCGTCATTTATATTAGGTATATCTCCTAAAGCTATCCCTCCCCTCTTCTCCCACCCTACTACAGGACCCAGTGTGTGATATTCCCCTTCCCGTGTCCAAGTGTTCTCATTGTTCAGTTCCCAGCTATGAGTGAGAATATGCAGTGTTTGGTTTTCTGTTCTTGTGATAGTTTGCTGAGAATGATGGTTTCCAGCTGCATCCATGTCCCTACAAAGGACATGAACTCACCCTTTTTATGGCTGTATAAGTATTCCATGGTGTATATGTGCTACATTTGCTTAATCCAGTCTGTCATTGATGGACATTTGGGTTGGTTCCAAGTCTTTGCTATTGTGAGTAGTGCCGCAATAAACATATGTGTGCATGTACTATGGCCTTTCTATCAGTAATGCAGAAACATTTCAGCTTCAGTTCAGAGGGTGATTGGACTTCTTCCATGAGGAATGATGGAGATTGCTTAGAAATATCTGAGGAGAAGCAAATTGTAGATTTGAGGACATCGAGATGGAATGTTCTAGAAGGTGAAAGTATTTATTTGTTTCAACCTTCTTCCTCTGTGACTTTCTTGCCTGTTTTACTAGAGAACAAAGACAAATGTTCTTGGCATGGTGTTCTAGGTTCTCTGTGATTTGGCCCTGACTTAATCCCCATTATTCTTAATGTTCCTTTTCCTTCAGCTCTCCTTCTCAGTGTTGTCACCTCCTCATCACACCAACACATTAACCTGTTTTCTTTTCTCTCTCTCTCTTTTTTTTTTTTTTTTGAGACAGAATCTCACTGTGCCACCCAGGCTGGAGTGCAGTGGTGTGATCTCGGCTCATTACAACCTCCGCCTCCCAGGTTCAGGCAATTCTCCTGCCTCAGCCTCCCAAGTACCTGGATTACAGGTGCATACCATCATACCCTGCTACTTTTTTTGTGTGTTTTTAGTAGAGACGGGTTTTCACCGTGTTGGCCAGGCTGGTCTCAAACTCCTGACCTCGTGATCTGCCCGCCTCGGCCTCCCAAAGTGATGGGATTACAGGTGTGAGCCACTGCGCCAGGCTCACATTAACCTGCTTTCTGACAAAAGAGTCTACTTGTTATTTACCAGAATTTGCGTCACCTCCCGCTCAAATACACTTGCTTCTTTGTAGATATGACTTGTACAGCTTGAAGCCTTCTCTACTAACTCTATTTACACACACACCCAACACATAAGCAACTACATTCCAGAGTACCGTAAATGCTATTGCTTCCATGAAACCTTTGCTGTTTTCACCAGCTGGAATGGATCTTTTTCTTCCTGGAACACTTACAGCATGTGCACTTCTATTACAGCAATGATTATATTCTTGTATTTTTTTCTTTTATAATGAGTTTTCTTCCCACTGCACTTTAAGTCCTTATAATGATAGTTATGACAACATCTGTCATTTACTAAATGCTTTGCAAAGCTCTCTACCAAGTGTATTCATTTCATTATTGATTTTTATTTCTGAAACAATAAATAATGCCATGGTATTGTTATCTCTGTCCCCTAAAATGAGTTAACATAGCAAACATCACCCAGCTAAGTGGTAGAGACACAGTTCTAGCCCAGGTCTATCCAACCCCAGCCCGTATGTGTAGTCACTACACAATGGGCTAGGGATTATGGCCTATTCACTTTCAGAACCTCCCAGTGCCTAAGACACTGATTTTACTATCACATATTATTTTCTTTATTATTTGTTTTAAATGCTTTTTTAAAATTAAATTTTCTTCTTTCTTTAGCCTCCTTTTCCATCATTCATTTGAAAACTGTATACCTATTGTAACTCTCTCAATAAAAGGAGGAAGACTTTTTAAACATCCTTTACTTTATTAAAAATATTTAAGCAACAAATATATCTTATTTCTATTTTATTATACATAGTAAAAATATATTTGTTTTCACTAAAAGCAGGCTAAAATTTTTATTTGTGTATATTAAGAAAAAATGTCTTTTATTTCATAAATGCCAAAGTAAAGATGAAGTATGTCAAATGGGATTTTGGTAAAAACAGACAAAACAAAAATTTGATTAATTCTTCAGTTGCTGAGTTTCTGAATTGCTAGGTCCATCTCTCCTCTATGTTGCATAGTACCAGTTCACCACTCAGAAAAAAATATGTAGGCTTTTATACCTCCTGGTCATCATCCTCATCATCAAATAACGTTATGTATCCACAAGAGAGAAGTTTCACTAAATTTACATAGTACATACACAGTGAAATAATTATTAGTTGATTTAATTCCTGTTAGACAAGCTTTAAAAGATCACATTTTGCTATTTGATTTAAATTAAAGTGGCTTTTAATTTAAAATATTTACTAAAATTTAAATACTGTTAATTTATTAAAAATTTAATACAATATTTTAATTTAAAATATTCTAGTCTAAATGTGTTTTTCTGTTTCCCTGAGGATGATTTGTTTCTGAAACACTTTCTCCATTTTCCATTCCCCTTCCCCTCACAATTTCATTCTTTGTTCCTTTATTTGGTGGCAGTGGTGGGGCTTTTTTAGACTTCTCACACAGGGCTTTCACTTTGGGCTTCAATTGTAGAGATATATATTATTTTGAGATCCCAAACCACTTACATCAGTAGGAAATAGAAAAATTGATGTCTCAAAGCCTTTTATTAAACTATAGTGAGAAAAGATGAAAAGCACCTCAGTTTGGTTTTGTTCTAACATCTTTCATGCCTGGCCACAAACAGGTATTTATTGAAAATATGTACTTGTAATTCCTATTGGCCTCCCACTAACTTCAGATTTTAGTGCTTTGGCTTCTGTTTCTATATTGGCATATTGGACTCTTCTTTAAACTTTTTGTATATCACCCGATTGAAAGGAATGCATTGTGTTACTGGGCAGGAAAATAATATGGAAAGAAATAAGATAGAGGCTACTTTGGTATTACATGTAGGTATATATGACTGTACAATTTAATGAAAACAATCCCGTATGAATATGTCAGAACATATAAAGAAAATTGCTTAACATAACATTCTAGTCCTTTCACATTTTGTCCCTACCTACACTTCTAGTCCTATCTCATAATAATTCCTCTTGAGTGTAATTCAGGGTACGGCAGAACAAAACTCAGTGATGTACAGAGCCAAGGTAGTAGAGTATAATTAGCAATGAGTAGTTTACATAAGAGATTGGAGTCTCTTACTTGGTGCATGATGAAATGACATTAATACCAGACAAAGGTACCTGTTTGAATGGGTTTTCCTAAAAGCAGTGACTAAAACGAGGACCTTAGTGCAGGTCATTTATTTAGGAGATGATTCCTGGAAGCAAGTGTAATAGAACATGTAATAGAGTCAGGGAAAGAGGAAATGATAATGCTATTGAGATTGCTGCTGTAGGCAATGAGAGCTTGCGGATCTCTGAGAACTAACAGACTGTTTCCCAGAATTGTCTGACTAATGGATGGAGACTAGGAATTTTATGTGGTAGTTTCTATCTCCATAGGTTGAGGGTTTCCCCCAGTGGTATGTACGCTGAAGAACTTCCAGGCAGTGTTTATGCTGGGTTGAGAATTTCACAGAGACTAGGAACAGGCCCTGAGACAGAATAACAAAGAGACACAAGGAATGCACACAAGAAGCATGGAATGTCTTCAGAGGACATGCAACTGTTCCCCCAGCAAAAGCTGAAATCAGAGATAGATCCAGAGGATGAGATATAAGGCACCAAAAGTCTATAATGTGTTCATAATAGTGAAGGTGAAGGATCAGGAACCAACAAGTTCAACAGGGGCTGGTGAGAATATTGTGGGTTGGTTGAATTAGTTACACTTTGTTTTTTGCATGGGTTAAGATGATTTCCATGGGAGAGATACCTCCCTGCCTCTGACCATATGCTAGCTCCTAAAGGTTTTGTTCACGTCCAACTCAAGTCACTGATTTCTGGACATTTCCTTCTGTCATGGGACGAAAAGATGACAAAGGTTGGCACAATGTGAGACAATAGTTCTTTTTCACCTCTTATTCTTGCTTTGGCAATAAATCAATATGTATTTCCAGCAAAGCAATGGGGAGTAATAAGACTTTTTGGCTATAGTTGCAGATGGGAAATTATAGTGATGTCTTTTATATGAAAAACAGTCACTCTTTAAACATATATCTCAGAGTAGCAAATACTAAGTCTTGCTTCTTTACGTCACAATCAAATTATTAAAAACAGGAGTTTATACTCACTGTCTTGACTGCCTTGTCTCTCATTCACTCTTCAAACCATAGCAATAGGACTCCTGACCCACTTTTCCACTGAAACTGCTCTTACCAAGTTTATCAATAACCTCTTAGTAGTCAAGCCCAATGGATAAGTCTCATTCCTTTTTTTAAATTTAACTTATCTTTAAAATTTGTCTCTATTTTTTTTTTTTTGCTGTCAGTCTCTGAGTTTTTCTTTATTGTAATGTTTAATGTATTATTGTAATATTCACTCTTCTACTAGATTATAAGGGATCATGAATTTCCATCTTAACATTTCCTTCAATACCTTTCTCTTGGTAGAAAGATGAGAAAATGGTTTCCAGAAATATATACTGTATTGAATGAAATCATTTACACAGAAGAGAAGATTTAACCAGTCCATGATGTGAATATTATAGTTATGTTTGGTAGGATAACTACATTTGAAGAGCATTAACACAGAGATATATCTGAAAGTTTGTCTTTTAGTTGTTGGTAATTTGTCTCTTTGTTTCTTGGCTGCTTTCTCAGCCTCTTTTTAGGCCCTACTCTTTAATCTGCATGACTCCTGTAAATGGTAGTGTTTCCTAAGAGGTCCTTCATGGGTCTCCTCACTCTATATGGTCTCATCCACACTCTCTGCTTGAGTTAGTTCCCATATGCTGGCCCTTCATGGCATATCTCTAGTGTAGATTTCATCTGAGCTTTCCTTCTACATGTCTCAATCAGAATGAAAGAAGAAAAGAATAATCTACATGTCCCAATTATCAATGAAAGAAGAAAAGAATAAAGGGGAGGACAATCATTAAAAAATGCCCCCACTCTGAGAAATTAGAAGGAATCTCTACTTTTCTTTTCAGTGTCTGAAACTTACACAACCTGTAGTTCCCAGCTCAAATAAATTAGTGACCTTATGCCTGACTTCGCTGGTGTACTTCCTATAGAGAGCAAACACATTATTCATTCAGTTAAAGTCTTCCCTTTGCCTTGTAACCCCTTAGCACCCTATACTTTGTCCTAATAAGTGCTCAGTAAATATTAATTAGTTGCCACTAGTAATTTGCCTTTCCGCATACTAAGCAGAATCCTTCCTTGGGGATCTTCCTGAAGCCTTTCTTAAATTGTTGATAGTCAGAAAATTTTTACAATGCTTCTGAGCAAGCTCACCATTTTGGGCAGAGGTATTTTTCTTCCAGAAACCTACAATTATTACGGATTTATTATTCTATGATCATGATAGAAGACAGTACTTTCTATGTAGCTCTATCATTCAGCTCCCCAAAAATGTATTACCATTCATTCCCAAGTAATCTAAAACTAGACTAAGTATCTATTGGCTTAAAAAAAAAAACTCTAAAATATAATTTTCACAGAAAAATTACATTTTTCTGTCTGATAGCTATTTATTTTTTTGTTTTATTGTACAGAGGTTATTAAACTAAATGAAGGGGTTGACTCAAAAACCTTTGGGCCCATTCATAGTTGTTGACATTGTTCGTGAAACATTTCAGGATATTATGATTTTTTTTGGTGCGGGGCGGGGGATGGAGTCTCACTCTGTCGCCCAGGCTAGAATGCAGTGGTGTGATCTCAGCTCACTGCAACCCTTTCCTCCTGGGTTCAAGCGATTTTCCTGACTCAGCCACCCGAGTAGCTGGGAGTACAGGTGCCTGCCACTATGCCCAGCCAATTTTTTTTATTTTTAGTATAGACGGGGTTTCACCATGTTGGCCAAGCTGTTCTTGAACTCCTGACCTTGTGATTCTCCTGCCTTGGCCTCCCAAAGTCTGAGATTACAGTCATGAGCCACTGTGCCCCGCCCGATATTATGATCTTTAAAGACTTGATATTATATAAATACAATGAATTAATTTTTCAATGCAGTTTTAAATCTCAGAAAATATCTACTGACTAGAGTAATTGCCTAATTGTCATTAATAAGCTTACATGTAATCTAATTTAATTGTAGCAGAATGTTATAGTTGTTTCATAATTTAAGGTGTGAGGACAAGAACAGTTAATGCAAATGGGGAAAATTGGACATCAAACTCATTTATTATTCTTCCTGCTCTATTAACCTGTTATCAACTGGCATAATCGGTGATCTAACTTGGCTTAATTACCATGAAGTATACAATTTAGCTAATCAAAATTTATCATCAGCTCCTCCAACAAGGTAGAAAACATTCTATAATTTGTAATTATGAAAATACAAGATGTACAATGTTATTTATACACATGCATACATATTCTAATAGCATAATTTCTTTGAGCAACAAAGAAAGTATTGCCATTTTTAGTCTGACTTCCAGGTTAAATAACTTAAGAAAAATTACTTTTGAGAGGAAAGGAACTATTGCTAGACGATTTTTATTTTTTTTTGGCTGGATATTTTGTTTTTTAGTTTCTTAAGGGACATTTTTTATATCCTTAAATATTGTGATTTTAGGAATTGGGCAAAAATGAATAAAATGAGTTGTGTAACTACTGAGATTGTAAGAAAAGGAAACAGTGAACCATTTCCTGGAAAAAAAAAACCTGAATTTTTCATTTCTTCTCAGCTCCGCAAGGCTATTATAGATCATGTGTCAGACTCTTTCTTGGATACGACAGTCCCACTTTTGGTCCTCATTGAAGCTGCTAAGAATGGCCGAGAGAAGGAAATAAAAGAATATGCTGCGATATTTCATGAACACACCAGCAGGCTTGTAGAGGTAAGCATGCTGGAACTGTAACTCACTAAAGTCTGGGAGAATGAGGCTCCCATTCTCCATTTATGGTTGAATTGTACCCAAATAAAAACTTTTGACACCATGTTACAAATACAGCGGAGTCTGGTCAAGGTGATATGAAGGTGTATATGTCCAACTGTATAGATCACTCCACATTGACTTGTCTTATTTTTTAATGCATATTTTATCAGAGCTTCACAAAGGAACTAGCTAAATGCAGATACTTGGATTTATCCTTACAAATATTTTCTTCCCATTCTGACTTAAAAGTATCAAGTACTCTATCTCATATTATTTTATTATTTCTCTGCCATCTTTTTGTAGCTGCATTATTCTATCAGCCTTTCAAGTCATATTTAACTATGTAGCATGACTACAGAACAAGAATATAGGATATACAGGGTAGAGAGATCCAGGAATAAGTAAGTAGGGGTAGTGAATTGGCTCATGTCCCCATAGGGACAAAAGAAGACAGTAAAACTATTATTCCCTCTGCTTGGTAACTGGAGACATGGGGACGCACCATGATTTTTTGTAGCAGGATAGCATATTGCTGAAGGAGCTGGGAAGTGCTGATAGCTTCCCAGGAGAGAGATAATAGAACTTACTGTATTATGGATATCAATAACAGAAGTATACTTTAAGAGACAGCCTGAATAGAGGAATTTCTAATACAAATAAGATGACAGTATTCACAAGGCCACAAACCAGTGGCAAGAAGTGGGAAATGTTATTTACTAGATCACTAGAGCTGAGATGCTATTCAGTATGGCTCATACTCATGAGCATGGCTGCACCAGTCGTTTATGGCTGGTGTCTACTCTGGTTATCAGTGGCCATGCCATATGGGTTATTAAATGTTTTGACCGCCACACCTTCCTATACCAGTCATGAATTCTGTGGCGAAATATGTTTTCATGGCCCAAATGCTTGTAAAGCTTCTGACTAATAATCAGGATGTGAATTGGAATCACACCAATCAATATAACATCTACTGAAAAAGAGAACTTTCCTAACATCTTTAATGTGGATCCATGGGGAGGAGGTTTCCAGTGCCACTAGCATTTGCACTATAAACTCTCTTTCCGGATCTCAATCTCCAGAACTAGAAAATGAAAGTAATGGATGAATACATGATTACTGCAATTTTCGTAGCCCAAAACTGTTCTACCTCCAACTTTGAAATCTCCTTTGAATTTCCCAAGAACTCTGTTAGATACGGTAAGTGTTACCATTTCAATTGGCCTTAGATGTAAATAAAGATACAAAACCCAAACCAAGCTAATTAGAGTTGGAGCTAATTTCCAGGTTATTAAACTAAATGAGGGGTTGGCTCAAAAACCTTTGGGTCCATTCATAGTCATTGACATTGTTAATGAAACATTTCAGGATAATTTTTAATTAATTGAATTATTTATTATTTATCCGCTTTTATTTATTCCTTCATCTACACATTCCAGAAAGATTTATTAACTGTACACAGAAAAGAATGTTAAAAGTAAGGGGGGAAAGCAATGGGAACAGGTTGTAAAAAACATAACTAAGCATAGTCCCTGAAAGTCATAAAAGTGTTATCTAAAAATGTATTCTCTAAGCTGAAGACAACTGAATTATGAAAACAACTTCTTTTTATGAAATCCTCTGAAAGCAAAACTTGGTTTATGCTGACAAAATTGAATTCCTCTTCCTATTTCTCAGTTTAGTTTTTTGATGAAGAAAGGTGCCCTGGTCAAACAATTTTAGGAAAAAAAGGACTATCTATAGCTCCTCTTGGAAAATTTACATTCTTGAAAAATCCTGAAGCAAAGAGACCTCTTTAATTTAATTTACACAAATTAAATCTACTTATCTCTCTTTCTTTCATGGTACATTACTAAGACACTACCTTCGAGGAACACTTGGGAGTGCTACCTTATACCAAATGATGGCTTACTGTTAGGTAGACACAGATCTAAGAATTAATTTTAAAGTTTAAGAATTTTGGAAATTCTGCATTCCATGTGAGTTTTAAAAGAATACACTATTTTGGAATTATGAACTATTGGGAGACTGAAACTGGATCTCATTTAACTCAACATGTTACCTTAACACATTATAATGAGATAATGAGATTATACGAGGTTTGGGATGATATATGAGTTCTGGTTTTCACTCTGGTAATGCTTAGACGCTTTGGTCTAAGTCACTTTCATTTCCAATGAGCTTTTACTATATAACAAACCATCCTGAAATTTAATGGCTTAAACCAACTATTTGTTATCTCTCACTAATCTATGGGTTAACTAGGAAGAGCTGGGCAAATTTTGCTTAAGGTTTCTCAAGTGATTGCTGTCAGATACTGGCAGGGAATGGAGCCTGCCAAAGGTTGGCCTGGTCCGGACATGCTAAATGGCATATTCACATGACTGAAAGTGCATGTTAACTGTCAGCTGGGGGCTTAGCTGTGGTTGTCGACTGCTGCATCAATCATTGGCTTCTTCATGTAGCTTCAGCTTTTCACAGCATGGTGGTTGGGTTCTTAGATGAGAAGTCCCAAATGCAAGCAAGAAATAGGAAGTTGAAGTTGTCATTTGTATTCTATTGGTCAAACCAATTACAGAGCCTGCCCAGACACAGGAAAAGGGGGCAGTGAGATTGCATTTCTCAATAGAAGGAATAGCAAAGTATTTGTGGCCACTACTCTTCTCAGGGTTTCATTTGCTTTATCTATAAAATGAAAGTTAGACAGAATAATATCTAAGGTCACTCCAAGTTTCTTAAATTCTATGATGTGACAAATTTTTTTTTTCAACTAAGAGACTTACAGACTTATAGTTTCCTATAACAAGAGAAAATGAAAATGATTTTTAGGCATACTGCTTGCACACTAGGTTGTTTCTCTCTCTCTCTCTCGCTCTGTGTGTGTGTGTGTGTGTGTGTGTGTGTGTGTGTGTCGATCTCATGAAGAAGAAAAAACAGTACTGCATTTATCTCCCAGAAAAGTCTTTTTTTGAAAGGATATTCCTAACCAAAGCAACAGAGAAAATCATCATTAATTCATTAATTTACTACAAACATTGAGACAGAAGTGTCTATGATAGACTCCTGGAAAATAGGAGAGCCTAAATATATCAGTTTCGGAGGACAATGTGAGTTCTCCTTGTATAGACTGTTTAACAATCCCCCACTTCCTTGCTCTTTGCCACCCCACCCCAAAGACATGCACATACACTCATCTTATTCCCTAGTTGGGCAATTTGACATAGCAGGACAGAAAGTCTTATATTCTAACTGACTTGGAGAAAAAGCTGGTATCAACATGTCTAGGTTTTGATACCTCAGCCATGTTTGTCAGAGAAATCTAAAATCAATGAACGTGTTGAAATAAGACTTAAATGAGAAAAAAAGCCCATTTTTAAAGATTTCTATCAAATCTTTGAAGAAAACCTCCACACTGTTAAAGGAACTCTTTAAATAATGGTTAACGTGAAACTTTGACAAAAAGATCGTAAAAAGTAGGACTAAACACAAAGCAGAAAATGAAATATTGAAAAATTATGTGGGTAATAATCTGAAAAACAAAAAGATCTGGGGAATTCGGAAAAAAACAACAGAAATGAGGAGGACAGTGGCCGATGAATTTGGTCTGAACATGCCTGTTCTCTGGTGGTGACACATCTGAGGTGTCCCGCTATACTAATAATACAGGAGGAGACCTCAGATGCGTCACCACATCTATTATTGTAGTTTAGTATAAAATGATCATGGGTAATGATGGTTATAAAACCCTGGGTAGTGCCAGTAACTAGAGAATCTAGAACTTTGTGGCTAATTTTATCTTGGTTATGCTGAACTGAGTACCTATTATGCAAACTTTTCCTACTTTGAGCATCCAAGTTACTCTGTGTTCTTGGATCCACAGAACCACAGTAGGGAAGGATAAGAAGTAGTCAGGAGTATTTTAAAAGTCATCTTCACATAGTGATTAGCAATGAATGACAAAGGTGTTCAATTAATGACATATGTGTTCATATGCTCCCCAGTACTTTGATGTCACCTTGTTGGTGACTTAGAGCACCATTATCTCTACTGGTTTCTGCCAATAAAATCTATTGAATAGGAAGATAAAAATATGAAATTTAGTTTACAGATAAAAATATTCATTAGTTCTAGAGAGGATTATTGCTTTGAGGCTTCTCTGATAGCAAAGTCTATACAGCTCATGCCCAATAAATCCATATTGAATGAAGGAAAACATTTATAGTACCAATTAACTTTAACTTCTTTTTCTTTCTAAAATATTGACTTTGTGGATTCTAGTAACTGGACTTGAAATATATGTCTGAGCTCAGTTACTAAGCAGAGAAGCTCGCTACTCTACTGCATATAAGTACTTAAAATTAATTCTTCACAGTAATTTTAGTAAATGCCATTACCATTAATTATCAAAAGCAGACACTATAGACTCTATTCCAGAGTTCCCTCATAAAAAGTTTCTGACAATTCAACAACATCTTTCAAGCCATTTGCTATCTCAGAGATGTAGTTTCTAAACCTAATGTGGTAACATAACTATTATTCGGAGGAATGCCATTACATTTAATAAATTCATTATTTATTATTATAAAGGCTATTATGATTAAATGGCTATCATTTAATATTTCTCTAAAATCAATTTTGAAAATTTCACTCTCGTTTTTGAATTCTATTTGTTTTCTACAAGTCAGTTCATGCTGAACACTACAATCACTACCAACAAAAACAGTGACATCTCCAGAGACCCTATGGATTTTATCATGTTAGTTATCATTAAATATGATGGTATTAATGATCTAGGCCTGAAATTTCTCTATAAATTGAAGAATTTTCCCTATGTGGAAAGCCAGGTTTGTTGGTGCTTCGACTTACTCATCAAAAATTCATCTATCTTTATGCACCTTATTTTAGTAAGTTTCATGGGAGCCTTTCATCAGAAAGGAAAAAGTGGGTGGACATTTAATTATAATACTTCCCTACCACCTACAAAGATGATTGTCCCCACTCGCAAAATGGTGAGCCAGATTTAGCAAAGCCCCAGTGCCAAGACAGAAGGCTTTAGAGGGGACTCTTGCTGTTTGCAAGAAGTGCTGATTGCTATGAGCTCTACTAATTTCTTTGCTTTTTGACAGAATGCTGCTCAAGTTTCACACATTGCTTTAATTGGTCATCTGTTATCAAATAAGGATATGTTTGATTATAAATAAATACAGCTTTTACAGTCCCCTTCCATTCTTCCTTCTTCTTTCCCTCAAAAAGATGTAAAAGAAAAAGAACAAACCCATACTTAACACTTGTACACAAACCAACAACTGTTCTAAGTGAGCATCTTGGCAACTCTCCTGTTTTGGTAGGGAAGGGATGCTATAGTCAGGAATGCTTTTACTTATGTAGAACAGAGCACACCGGTGTGACTGCCCACTCCCTGGCTTATAAACTGCTCAGCATCTTATTCCTTTTACTGTTAGAAAGATGTGGCTGAACATGACCCTTAAAAGCCTAACCTGAATGTACAGTGAGTTCCTTTCTATGTTGCAGTGATTTCTGTATGCATTTTCCACTGACAGTGTTTGGAATAGAAGAAAAGGGTAATGATTCATTTATAGAAAAGTAAGAGCCTTCCCACAGTCAAGTATAGATTTTTTTTTTTTTTTTTTTTTTTTTTTTTTTTGAGACGGAGTCTCACTCTGTCGCCCAGGCTGGAGCGCAGTGGCCGGATCTCAGCTCACTGCAAGCTCCGCCTCCCAGGTTCACGCCATTCTCCTGCCTCAGCTTCCCGAGTAGCTGGGACTACAGGCGCTGCCACCTCGCCCGGCTAGTTTTTTGTGTTTTTTAGTAGAGACGGGGTTTCACCGTGTTAGCCAGGATGGTCTCGATCTTCTGACCTCATGATCCGCCCGTCTCGGCCTCCCAAAGTGCTGGGATTACAGGCTTGAGCCACCGCGCCCGGCCAAGTATAGATATTTTTAAATGGAATATTAGTGTCTTAGAATTCAGAGAAAAGAGAAAACTACATGGAATTATAGTAGTTTGGGAATTTGGCAAGAAGTAAACAATAAGTTGAACCTTAAAAACTAGGCAGTCATTGGATTATGTTTTAAAAGAACTCCAAGTAGAGATAACAGCATGAATAAAGGCACAATGCTCATTCCTGTGTTTCAGGAATACTGTAGAAAGGAAATCTAGATAGCTAAGTTGGCAGGAGCATGAGATGGGATAGATGCAGTTGAATAGCCTTAAATATTTGATTATCAGGCTGCACAGGTTAGACTTCATCTTGTATAGCTGTCAGTAATATATTTGGAGAACTGTGGTAGCTTCTCATCAGGAAAGGGACTAAAGGGAAGTCATATTTTAGTAGAGCCTACGTATGGACTGTTTTGCATCTGAATACAAAAATTTCTAACCTCTAACAATGGATTCTAATCTCACAAACATAGATTGCATTTAAAATGAACTGCATTTAAAACATAACTTATTATCATACATAAAAGAGAGAGAATAGAACTACTTTTAATAATGAACTTGAAACAGAAAAGCAAGTGCCCCAGGACTTAACAGCACTAGGTTAAGGTTGGCCAATAAGAATTGAAAGAAATTACATGTATAGTTTTAAAACTTCTAGGATCCACACTAAAAAGAGTAAAAAACTAAACAGGTAAACTGAGTTTAATATGTTTCATTTAATTCAATATACCCCAAACACTGTAATTTCAATATAAATCAAATCAATATAAAAGCCATTAATGAGATATTTTATATTTCTTTTTATGCTAAGACTTAAAATCTGGGATGTATATTTTATATTTAAAGCCCATCTTAATCTACCCTGGCCACATTTTAAGTGCTCAGTAGCCACATGGCTGGTGGCCAGATATCAGACAGTGCAGTTCTAGGTAGATAATGAGCAAGTTGAGAGCAGAAGTGTCTTTATTCATTTATTTAATACATATGTCTTTAAAGCCTATTGTGACCATATACTGTGCTGGACCCTGGACATACTGTCTAGAACCTTTGTTTTTGTTTCCTAGTCTGACATTTAGTAAGTGCAGTGTTCAATAAATATTGAATGAATTATTGAATAAATGAACATCTATTAACCCCATAGAAAATCTTGAAATGTGCATAACAACATGATTTATTGAGTAACGTATGAAATATGGAGACAGACTTGGGTTTGAATCCTGGCGAGGTGTTCTTAGGAAAAACATTTAATAGCTCTTATTTCTGCGTTGTAAAAGAGATGCTCCACTGCAACATGAAGAAAGTAGGATCCTATGAATACCAACGCATTAAAGTACCAAATGCCACACAATGTGGACATCATCGTTCAGGAAACATTTGTTTCCCCTTTCCTCTCTAATTTTTTTTTTCAAAAATCTTGCCTGAAAAGAGATCACCTGAATCTTCAGATACCTCTGACAAATTTTCCTTTTGAAAATTTCACTTAAGGTAATTTTCAAATGTATATAGTTGTTGGAGCCTTGTATCCAACTTTCAATTTCAGATAGAATTGTTTTTCAGCAACATTAACAGGTCAAAAGTTGTCATATGCAAAATCCTCTGCTAAAATTATGTACCCAAGGTTCTTTTGTTGTCGTTTGTTTATTTGAGACGAGTCTCACCCTCTGTTGCCCAGGCTGGAGTGCGGTAATGTGATCTCAGCTCACAGCAACCTCTGCCTCCTAGATTCAAGAGATTCTCCTGCCTCAGCCTCCCAAATAGCTGGGATTACAGGTGCCTGCCACCGTGCACGGCTAATTTTTGTATTTTTAGTAGAGACGGAGTTTCACCATGTTGACCAGGCTGGTCTCAAACTCTTGACTTAAGGTGATCTGCCTGCCTCAACTTCCCAAAGTGTTGGGATTACAGGCGTGAGCCACTGTGCCCAGCCCAAAGTTTTGATATACAATTAATTGGTGTGTGAAACTTCTCTGAACTTGAAAACTTCCCCAGATTGATCTCCAACATGGTATTTGGTCAAGAGGTAACAAGCAAACATGCTAATTGACAGCTAGCTGAAGAATAATCCCAGTCTTGAAACCAAACTTTGTTTTAATCATCAGCCTGATCATGCACTTTGGGGATGATCTGTTCTTTTTAATCAATTCACTATTTCACTCAATTAAACACAAGCATAATGAGTCCCTACAATGTGCTCTTTAGGGCTTATATATACAGAACCCTACTGTTTAAAGCCTCGTTCCATTTTTGTCTTTTGTGTTATAAAATGAGTAAGTTCTACTCCCATGCTGAAGTGCTTTTAATAAGTCACTGAATTTTGGAATTATAAATGGAGGATGTGAGATTAAAATAATTTTCTCCATTCCTGATATTCAAGTTTCTAAAAACCAGCGGGGAGAGTTATTTTATTTGTTTCATATGTGTATGTAATTTGATGGTGAATGGAAGAGGCTAGTTAACTAGACATATTGCAGGAGTGGTTATTTTATGGCTTTTATAGGATGAAAATAACTTTTAAAATAATAAAAAGTAAAGGGAAGAAAATAAAGGAAAATAAATAAAATATTTAGTAATCTGTGCCAAAATCATGCAAAAGACGTTACACTCATTACCTCATTATATCAATGCTCACAATGATGGAGATAAATACTATTATTACCATTTTGCTGATAAGGAAACCCTAGCTGAGAGAAATTAAGTAACTCACTTAAGATCACACAGCTAATATATGGAAGAGTAGATATCAGCTCAGTTCTATCAATGCCAGAGATTAAAGGGATAAAGGTAGCATAATAAATTTAAAAGTAGAAAGTGAGCCCAAGTTTTATGTTTAATTATTTAAATGAAGAGAAGAGAAACCTTTCTGAACACTTTTGGGCAAAAGACCTGCTATTGAGTACATCAGGCTGCAAAAATTCTGAGTTGATTAGATTTCTTCTTATTCCAGCTTCCTTAATTAGAGAAGCAGAGAGCTGGGAAGCCCACACTTCTGCCTGTAAAATCTGTATGCAGTCATTCTTTCTAACTCTTAAGTAACTGCTTACCTATTGCTTAGTGATTAGCCCAGGACACCAGACCTACGAAAATCAGTCATCATCTTCTAATGAGAAAGTACAAGTAGTCCATTTGTAGGTTGATTGTTTGGAACCCTTTTGTCTTTTAACCAGTGTTATATATACTAGTTAGCTTCCTTACTTAATCCTCAATATGTTATTGAGTTCCTATTAGAAGTATAGAATCGAAGGGCATTTTATTAGGAATATTCTTCCTAATCTTTAAAATGCATTTAGAGTTGCCGCTCCCTATCACTCAGCCTCCTCTCAGCCCTAAGGTAGAGACAGAAAATTCAAATGGTTACAGTAGGTTACAAAGAAGTAACGAGTGAAAGAAAGGGCTCAGCAGCTTGAGGCTGTGGTGAAATAATGAGTATACACCCAGTCTAAAGAGGTTGGCCTCAGCTCATCCCCAATCAATTATTACTGTGCATGAATGCAGGCCTAGTGTTGACAGACATTCACATTTCTCAAAAGAACTAAGAAATACGGATTTCAATGTAAAAGCCTGTTTATTTTGAAGTGTAGACAGTTAAATCAATTTAAAACAAAATTAAAGTAAAAATACAATCCCATCACTTATGACAATATATAATGGCAAGAATCACTAGTTTTGCAATTTCTGCTCTAGAGTCGAGTTTTGAAAAGACAAGACTCAACAAGATGGATTTTTGTTAAAGATGTCAATAAGATCTACAGAATGTTATTTTGGTAAGAATCAGGTATTGCAACTACCTAGTAAAATACAGGAAGGGAACTTGATTTAGGGAAGTGGGTTCCTCCCAGCTTTCTTTCCTGTAGTGATTTATCTTGAATTAGGAGGTGAATTGAAATGGATTAGAGAAACACAGAGGAGATCAGCTGTTTCCCCTTTATCTCCTCTGCTGCTTGCAACCCATGTTAGGGTAGGGGTCGAGAGAGGAAGGGGGACCTTGCCAAAGGATCATTCATGTGTGTTTTAGACGTAGTTAAATCTGTAGCTTTGTATATCCAGAAAGTTCCTTTCATGAGAAAATTAACTAGGTTTGGTGCTTTCTGCAAGATGGAAATGTTAGATTTGATACTTTTTAAGAAATGCTCCCATCACTAAAAAACAAAGTCAAATTTACTCTGAATTACATTGATCACTTTGTCTAAGCTATAAGCAACTTGAGGAGACTTGAGTTTTCAAAATCACATTGACATTTTTATGAAATTATATATGGAGTTCCAATATAAAAGTGAAACATCCTTAGAGAGTTTCACTTTGGTGCTTTGAATCAGCCTAGTGACTGTGTATTACAAATTATCTCTCTTCCTCTCCTTTTTTCACTCTAAAGTCTTACTCTCATTATTTTATTTCAGCTATTGGTCTAGTCAGATCATTGGGTCAAAGGAGAACTATCTACATTGCTTTAAATTTTTCTTAGCTAGCAATATGATGTTTAAAGTTTGCATTATGCTTGCAAAAGGCCAAATGTTCTTCAAATAAATTTAAAAATAAAACAGAAGCACTGCTAGTGCTAGAGATTCAATCACAATCAGAGGAAGTATATGCTGCCCTTTTGGATCCTAGCATTTAGGAGGAGCTAAATAGAAGTAAATGGCAATTATGTATGGTTGTAATAACTGATGAACTACTGGGTCCTATGGGAACTTATATGGAGATTGAGTTAGTTTGGGATTAAACATTCCAATTTTGAAAGTAGGCTTCTATGAACTAAAGAGAATGTAGGGGTTAAAAGTTAAATTAGGAAAAGAAGATGAGAATAGAGGGAAAGTTTAGAGACAGAAGGACTGGCAACATTTAGACTGAGGAATGAGTATAGATTTCTATTTGTAAACAAATATTTGTTTCTGTAGTAGACACCCAGAAGCGGATTTGCTGAGTCATGTGGAACATGTATGCTTAACTGTATAAGAAACTGTCAAACTGTTTTCCAAAGGGGCTAGACTATTTTGCATTCCCACTAACAATGTATGAGAATTCTAGTTGCTCCACATCCTTGCCAATATTTCATATTGACAATTTGTGTATGTGTTCTGTTTTCTGCTATTTTTAGTATGTATGTAGTATTATTTCACAATGCTTTTACTTGCATTTCCCTAATTACAAATGATATCAATTAACTTTTTTTGAGATATCTATTGTCAAGATATAAGTCATGTACTATACAATTCACTAGTTTCGATTGTTTCCAATATTCCACAGAGTTGTGCAACTATCACCACAATCAATTTTAAAACATTTTTTCTATCTCCTTCAAACTAGAGAACTATTAATCTATCAAACTATTAATCTAGTTTCAAGCCCTATTTTCTATCTCTACACATTTTCTTACTCTGGATGTTAAATATAAAGGAACCATACAATATGTGGTCTTTATAACATTTATTTTCACTTGGCATAATGTTTTCAAGGTTCATCTATGTGTAGCATGCATCAGTACTTCATTCCTGCTATGGCCAGTTGTGTTGTATACTGTTGTGTACCGCACTTCATTCTCTGTTCATATGTTGGTGAACATCTGGGTCATTTCCACTTTTTTGGGTGTTATGAATAATTCTGATGAACATCTATATACAAGTTTGTGTGTAGATGTACTATTTCATTTCTCTTGGATATATACGTAGGAATGGCATTTCTGGGTTTCGGTCATATGATAACTCTATGTTTAACAGTTTGAGACAGCATTAAACTGTTTTTCGGTGGTGCCAGGATCTACCATTTTACATTCTCATCTGCAGTGTATGAAGGCTTCAATTCTCTACATGCCAACAGTTGTTACTATTTATCTTTGATTATAGCCATAAAAGTGGGGGTGAAGTGGCTTTTCTCCATATTTTCCTGTTGGCTAGTGATATTGAATAGCTTGTCATGTGCTTATTGTTCATCTGTATACCTTTTTAATAGAAATATCTGTTTGGATCGTTTGCCCGTTTTTATGAATTCTAGATGTAACACCCTTATCAGATATATGATTTGCAAAATTTTTCTTCCATGCCGTGGGTTCTGTTTTCCCTTTCTTGATGGTATCCTTTGAAGCACGAAGGTTTTACATTTTGATTAAATGCAGCTTATCTATTTTTTTTCTTTTGTCATCTGTGCATTTGGTTCCATATCTAAGAAGTCATTGCCTAATCCAATTTCATAAAGATTTATTTTTATATTTTCTTCCATGAGTTTTATACTTTTAGCTCTCACACTTACGTGTTTGATCTATTTTTAGTTATTTTTTGCACTTGGTGTTAGATAAGAGTCCAATTTCATTCTTTTGCATGTAGATTCCCATTATTCCAGGTCATTTCTTGAAAAGACAATTATTTTTCAATTAAATTGCTGTAAGTAAATCAACTCTAAATGTGAGGGTTTATTTCAAGATTCAATTCTATTCCATTGATCTATATGTCAACCTTTATGCCAGTACCACTCTATTTTGATTACTTTATCTTTGCAGTAAGATTTAAAACCAGAAAGTATGAGTCCTCCACTATTGTTCTTCTTTTTATTAAGGTTGTTTGGCTTTTATAGATTCCTTGTATGTCCATATGAATCTTAGGATAAACTTGTAATTTATTCAATGACAATCTGAAATTTTGATAGGGATTGCATCGAATCTGTAGATCAGTTTGGGAGTATTTCCATCTTAACAATATTACGTCTTCTGATCGATGAACATGGGTTGTTTTTCTACTTATTTAGATCTCCTTTAATTTTTTTCAACAATGTTTTGTAGTTTTCAGTCTGCACTCATTTCATTAAATATATTCAGTAAATTTTATTATCAATAAATTTTATTCTATTTGATGCTATTGTAAATGGAATTGTTTCTTAATTTCATTTTCAGATTTTTTTATTGCAGTGTATTGAAATATAATTTATTATATATATATATTTATTCATTTATTTATTTATTTTTTTTTGAGATGGAGTTTTATTCTTTTTGCCCAGCTTAGAGTGCGATGGTGCAATCTCGGCTCACTGCAACTTCTACCTCCCAGTTTCAAGCGGTATTCCTGCCTCAGCCTCCCGAGTAGCTGGGATTACAGGCACAAGCCACCACATCCAGCTAATTTTGTATTTTTAGTACAGAGAAGGTTTCACCACATTGGCCAGACTGGTCTTGAACTCCTGACCTCAGGTGACCTGCCCGCTTCAGTCCCCCAAAGTGCTGGGATTACAGGTGTGAGCCACCATGCCTGGCCTGTTATTTGTACATTAATTTTGAATCTTGCAACCTTGCTGAACTTTTTAGGTCTAATTGCTGTTGTGTGCATGTGTGTTCCCTGAAAGGGCTGTATATACAAAGCATCCCCCAAAGGCTAACAGTGAAGAAAGCAAAGAGTGAGGCAGACAGATCTAGATTATAGGAAAAGAGTGATTTATTGGGAGAACTTACAAATGGAAGCATGTCTTATGCAGCTGCAAGACAGGTAGATCTCTGCACTACGACCCCCTAGTCACAGGGCTTTAATTTGGGGAAAAAGTGTATGTGCTCTGGAAGGAATGAGTAGGTAGCTCTGGGCCTCTTAGCCTATGATGTATGCAACACCATCGAGGGTTGTCTTGGAGGAAAGGAAAAACTTACAGTGAACAGGTATTTCTATATAAAAAGTAATACATCAGCTAGACATCTTGGAGGTATTCCTAGACTTAGGGTTAGTCAGGAGTCACATGGCGGATTAACATTTAAATAGAGTCACTCTTGTTCATACAGTGTGTGTGTGTGTGTGTATTCCCTAGGACTTTCTATATACAAGATCATGTCATCTGAGAATATAGCTATTCTTCTTCCTTTCCAATTTGGATATCTTTTATTTTATGTTCAAGCCCTATTTTCTTATTTTTGTATTGTTTAATGTTGTTTATGTATTTAGAATGCAAGTTTTTTATTATTTATGAGATTTATAAATGTGTTCTCTATTTCTATGGCTTGTTTTTCTAATGTCTTCAGAGTATCTTGTCCATGGCAGAACATTTAATTTTGATGAAATCAAATTTATTAAATTTACTACATATGGATTATGCTTTTATGATTTATATAGGAAACTTTTGTCTAATCCAGAGTTATGAAGACTTTCATCTATGTTTCTCTGGAAGTCTGATAATTTTAGGGTTTGCATTAATGATTGTGTATTAGTTAATTTTTGTATGTGGTGTGAAATAAGGGGTCATAGTTCACTTATTTGTTGCATATGGATGTCTAATTGTTTCAGCTTTATTTGCTGAGAAGACTATCATTTGTCCTTTAAATCATGTTTGTACCTTTGTGAAATATCTATTGGCCTATATATGCAGGTATGCTTCTGGTCTCTGTGTTCTGTTTCATTGATCTGTGTGTCTACTGTTTATTCAAGATTGTCTTTAAAACTGTAGCTTTATAGTAAGTTATGAAATCAGGTGTTGTCAGTCCTCTAACTTCTTTTTTTTAAGAAAATTGTTTTGGATACTCTATGTCTTTTGTTTTTCCATGTAAATTTTAGTATAAACCTATCAGTACCTATACAATTATTGTTAAGATTAAGATAGAAATAATATCGAATCGCTCTATTAGTTTACAAAGGATTGAGATCTGAACAGTATTGAGTTCTCCAATCCACAAACATGGTTTATCTCTCCAATTATTCAGGCCTCCTTTGATTTGTTTAAATCAATGTTTATAGTTTTTAGTATTCAAACATTTTTAATTGCTAAAAAATTTGCCACCTATTTTTATACTACATAAATCCGTTGTAAGCTTTTTAACTTACTTTGTTGGATATGTGTTTTTCTTTTTTGCGTGTGGTACATTTAAAAGAAATTTTAGGAAAGTTGCCCATTAAATTAACTGATTTGATGTAGAAACTAATTTAAGTAAGAAACGTGATGCTGCTTTTACAATAAAAACTTGTTAGAACCTTGGAAGACAGTGTAGTCTAATGTAGTAGGAAAGAGCATAGAGTCAAACAAATCCTGATTTCAATACTATGTGAATCTGAGCAACTTAGCCCATCATTCTCTCATTAGGAAAATGAAGACAATGTCTATGGACAGCATGCCTATTCATTTATTGGGAAAATTCAGTGAGGTAGTACAAATAATACTGCAATAAATATAAACCTAAAAAGTCCTGGGTTGGGAAAAAGAAATAAAAATGTCTTTGTTTGTAGATGACATGATTGTCTATATCAAAAATCCAAAAGCAGTGACTAAAAAACTCTTTCTGGAACTAACAAGTGATTGTACCAAGGTTGCAAAATATATGATTAATACACAAAAGTCAACTGATTTCCTATATACTAGCAAGAAACAAGTGGACAAGTGGATTTTCTTTTTTTCTTTCTTTTTTTTTTTTTTTTTTTTCCTGAGACAGAGTCTCACTCTGTCACCCAGGCTGCAGTGCAGTGGCACAATCTCGGCTCACTGCAACCTATGCCTCCCGGGTTCAAGTGATTCTACTGCCTCAGCCTCCTGAGTAGGTGGGATTACAGGCATGCACCACCATGCCAGGCAAATTTTTGTATTATTAGTAGAGACGGGGTTTCACCATATTGGCCAGTCTGGTATCGAACTCCTGACTTTGTGATCCACCTGCCTTGTCCTCCCAAAGTGCTGGGATTATATGCATAAGCCACCACACCCAGCCTGGAATTTTAAATTAAAAACGTATTATCATTTACCTTAACATCCTCAAAAATGAAATATTTAGGTATACATTTAAAATCTCTATGAGGAAAACTACAAATCTCTGATGAAAGATATTTTAGAAGTCTAAATAAATGGAGATACTCCATATTTGTGGATAGGAAAACTCAGTATTGTCAAACATGTCACTTCTTCACAACTTTATAGGTTCAATGCAATCTCAATACAAATCCTAGCAAGTTATTTTGTGGACATTGACAAATTACTTCTAAAGTTTATATGAACAGGTGAAAGACACGGAATAGCCAACTCAATATTGGAAGAGAAGTGCAACGTTGGAGGACTGACATTACCTGCCTTCAGGCTTTATTGAAAAGCTATAATGATTGAACCAGTATGGTATTTGTACAAAAAAGGTAAATAGATAAATAATATAGAATAGAGAGCATAGAAATAGATGCACATAAAGATAGTCAACCAATATTTGACAAAGGAGCAAAAGCATTACAATGGAGAAAAGATAGTTTTTCAGAAATGATGCTGAAACCACTGGACATCCAAATGTGGAAAAATGAATCTTTACACATCCCCAACACTCTGCTCAAAAATTAACTCAAAATGGGTCATAGACTTAAATGTAAACTGCAAAACCATAAAACTTTTATAAGATAACATAGGAGAAAATCTAGATGATTTTGAGAATGGCAACAACTTTTTAGATACAACATCAAAGTTATGATCAATGAAGGAAACAATTGATATGCTGGACTTCATTAAAATAAAAACAATCTGTTCTTCAAAAGATAATATGAAGAGAATAAGAAAACAAAGGCACACACAGGAATAATATATTTGAAATACATAGATTTGATAAAAGACTATTCTCATCCAAAATGTACAAAGTACTCTTAAAACTCAACAATAAGAAAACAACCAAACTGAAAAATGAACTGAAGGCCTGAACAAATCTCTAACCAAAGAAGATATACAGATGTCCAATAAGCATATGAAAAGATGTTCAACATCATATATCATTGGGGAATTGCCAACTAAAACAACAAGATATTATTGCACATCTAATACAATGGCCAGAAATCCAAAATACTGGCAATACCAAGTGTTGGTAAGGATGCTGAGCAAGAAGCATTGTCATTCATTTCTGGTGGGAATGCAAAATGGTACAGCCACTTTGGAAGACAGTTTGGCAGTTTCTTGCAAAACTAAACATACTCTTACCATAAGACCCAGCAATCACACTCCTTGATATTTACCCAAGGTATTTGAAAACTTATGTACACACTAGAACTTCTGCATGGATGTTCATAGAAGCTTTATTCATAATTGCCAAAACATGAAAGAAATCAAGATGTCCTTCAGTAGGTGAATGAACAGATAAACTGCGGTATATTCAGACAATGGAATATTACTCAACCCTGAAAAAAATGAGCTACCAAGCTGTGGAAAGACATGGAAGAAACTGAAATGCATAGTGACTAAGTGAGAAGAACCAATGTGAAAGTCTACATCCTATCTGATTCCAACAATATGACATTTAGAAAAGGCAAAGCTATGTGGACAGTAACAGATTAGTGGTTGCCAGGGGCTAGTGAAGAGGGAGAGGTGAGGAAGTAGAGCACAGAAGATTTTTAGGGCAGTGAAACTATTTTGTAGTTCCAATGGTGGATACATGTTATTATTGTCAATACCCATAGAATGTACACCACCAGGAGAATATCTTTCTTTCTTTCTTTCTTTCTTTTTTTTTTTTTTTTTGAGATGGAGTCTCCCTCTGTTGCCAAGGCTGGAGTGCAGTGGCACAATCTCGGCTCACTGCAACCTCTGCCTCCCAGGTTCAAGTGATTCTCCTGCCTCAGCCTCCTGAGTAACTGGGATTACAGGTGCCTGCCACTACTGCCAGCTAATTTTTCTTTTTAGTAGTGATGGGGTTTCACTATGTTGGCCAGGTAGTCTCGAACTCCTGACCTCAGGTGATCCGCCTGCCTAGGCCTCCCAAAGTGCTGGGATTACAGGTGTGAGCCACTGCACCCAACCTAGGAGAAAATCTTTATGTAAACTATGTACTTTGGGTGATAATGAAGTGTCAGTGTTCATTGATTGTAACAAATGTACCGCTGTGGTGCAGGATATAGACAGAGGGGAATATTGTCTGTGTGTGAGGATGGGGTGTATGTGTGGGAACTCTCTGTACTTTCTGCTTAATTTTTCTGAGCACCTAAAATTGCTCTAAAAATAAACTGAATTAATTAATAATTTTATTATTTATTAATTGGTTTATTCATTTAACAAATCTCAGGTAAAATGAAAATCTGGTGGGATAAAAGAAATGCTGAGACAATGTCCCATTTAAAAATGTCTTTTATTAGTGAAAATTTTAATTTATTTCTGATCAACAGTTAAATAATATGATTTAAGCATTTTTGTTTAAACATAGAAACTCCAGGATATTAATTATATAGGAGCTGCAGTACATCTGTCAGCTAGCAGCATGTCAGCTATAAAATATACCTAGGAAAGCAGCCACAAGAGGACATTCACACTCAAATTAGCAGATTTATCTGATTTCAAAAATGGAACAATTTTTAACTACATTGGCAAGGAGCAGAACAGAAACATGAAAGCAGTAGTATCATTTTTTTAAAAGATAACCTTGAAGTCAGTGAAAATGTCTGTAGAATTGCTTTTTAAACGCAGAGACACACAAATGAATCTCGTATTTTTGTTTTCAGAACTTTGAAGGTTATTAATCTCCAGATTTGTACGTTTTATGTAATCAAACTTTTTCAATCTCCAAAGCTCCTTTGCAGTTAGATTCCCTCGTATAGGCTTGGCATGAGGTGGTGCTGATACCTTTGATGCCAGAGTCAATGAGCTCTGTGGTAAGGACTGACAGCAGGAAGCACAGACACCAACTTTCTTTAAGAAATGGACTGTCACTGTCAATTCTGCTGTGTAGAAGTCTGGACTCTTGTCAGTATGAACATCCCATTTGACCTATGAGTTCGTGCCAGTGGAGAAAAAAAATCCCCTCACTGTGGACGTAATTGTATTATTTTTATGATTGTTATAAACCTGTTTTAAAAAGCAAGAGAAAGATAAATGAGGAAAAGCATAGGGATCACCCAGGATTTATCTATTTCTTTGCTTGTTTCTAGGATACCTTCCTGCCTAAGAATTGGAGCAGAACAGCCCACACCAGAGTAGTTATTCATCACAGGCCCAGGTGTCTCTGCTTTTGGAATCCTGTTTTCTAAATCCCCCAGTATATGAAAATCACATTTCCATGACCAACCCACATGTAATTTCTGGCATTTGTGGTCAGTCTTAGACATTTTCTGCAGGGAGCTAATAAAGATTAGATATGAGTTATGACTGGCAGATAGCTAAGTGATGTGCATAGGTCAGTTTTCCATAATTCAGTTTATGTTCAGAAAATTCACAGCTATAAAGCTAACTGCTGCATTAAAACAGGATTGTAGTGATGCCGTGAGAGTGAGACCTGCAGGCAGTTTTACCGGAGCTAGAGAGGTCTCAAGGTTTCCATGGTGTGATCATTATTTAAAGGCAGACTTCCTAATCACAAATATGGCTACTATTAACTATTTAGTTTTGAAGAATTTCAAGTTTATTTATTATCTTCCTAAGAGTAGGAAGCAGTTATTTTGACCTTCTTAACAGACTGAGTGCCTTTTCTATCCAAGATATGAACACACAGTAAAAAATTAAAAAGCATTAAGGCCCGAGACAATATATACTCTCTAAGCTTGTAAGCAACATTTAAGTGAAATGAAGTCAAAACATTTGAATTAGGTTCTATTCCTGGCTCTGTCACTTGACTTTGGTTATTATGCCTTTGGATGAAATAGATTTCACCAGCATTTTATTTCTGTTATGCTTTTAATCTCCATCATAATGATTAAAAGACTTTTTTTTTTCTCTTGGAAAACATCTTGAGATTATTGACTGAAAATGTATAAAGTATGCCGTGAATAATCCCTACTAATTTCTAATCACAGTTCCATGACACTGCATTCCTTTGTGCACATGTGCGTGCACGCGCACACACACACACATTCACACAGTGCATCCATTTTTGGCAACATATAAAAGGAATATTTTTAAAGTTGTGGGTGTAGACTTTTAAGGGTTGACTCTACTGGGAGAAAAATAGTTGTGCAAAATTTGATACTTATGGGGAGTCAAGGGATTCTCACTTTCGTCTCTCTCTCTACCACAATTTTTGTGTGGAGAGACATAGGAGGTATCCACTTATAGTGAGTGAACCTTGCAGTGAGTGAAACTTGTAGTGAAACTTGTAGTGAGCGAACCGCTTTGTGATTCCATTTCCTCAAATGCAGAATGGGTACAATACCACTTTACAGAGTAGTTATGAAGATAAAATGACACGGCTAATGTGTGAGGACTTAGAAAAGAAAAAAATGCTATGCAAATAATACTTGTAGTAAATTAATAGATATCCTGTGTAAATGCTTTTGCGTGCCAGACAACATTACAGCCTTTATCTCAGTTAGGTGTTATTTGCCAAATTTTATAGAAGGTTAAGAATGGTGAATCAGCTTTTTGACATCACACTGTTAGAATATAGTGGAGCTAGAATTTGTACTCAGGTCTAAATGGATTCAAAGCCCATAATCTTTTGTTTTCTATTATACCTTTCATAAAACATTTCTCTTTGTCTTCACTAATGATTTTACCTTGAAATTTGTTTTCCTAATATTCTCTAGTATTATTTGTTAGCATTTGATCCAAATGGCAAAACCAACTTTATTACATCTGATTGGACAGAAGACAGCCAGAGAGGTGGAAAAGTTTAACAGACCTTCTAATTTGCGTTTTTTTTTTTTTCATTTTGCAATTAAGAAAACTAAGGAACACGCCAATGGCATATACTGACTACCAGATATCTCAATTGTAAATACTGTTAATATGACTCATTATCTAATGCCTTATCATGGATAATACTGTGTGTCTTTTCTTCCCAGCTATGTTATCAGCACTTAAAATAATGGCTGTCTGCATTATATACCACTAGATCCTCCAGGTATGGGACATGTAGTAGCTATTCTACAATTGTTAATTAAATGATTTAATAAATGCAGACACTTAAGGAGCATATCCTTTATCAGCAGGCCTGGCTTTTAAGGGATGGTGAGCAGAAACCTTAGTCCTTTAGATATTCTGCACATCTTGACAATTTATTTTTAAATGGTAGAGTTAATATAAGCAGATGAGCTTGTTCTTTGGTGTGATTTTTACCAAGTTTACTGGTTGACCTTGGCCAATTGCAGAGTAACTAAATATGAGGTAATCTGGACTTTTTACATCAAGTTTAAAAATATTTAGAACCTATGTAGATACTTCTGCATATGCCAAACTTGAACAGGCATTACACTGAAGCTAACAAATAACATGTTAACACGATACAGTGTAAAGAGAGCTGCAGACCTTGTTGTGACTGAAAACTAAGAATGTGATGACAGCATGGTGGATGAGAGCTGAGAAGCGCTGGGGGTGGAGCTGGCTGTGAACAGGTGACTGAGTTTGTGCCAATCCATATAAAATAATGAATCCATGGTCTTAAATTGTGACTTTTAGCTTTTAAAGAGCTTTTGTGTTAGTGTGGTTAAAACAATTTAGCACCTTTAAATCAAGTAAGATATTTCAAAGATCATTAAACAATCACTTTTGGGTTCTGACTTCTGAAATATTTTATTACAATTTATTCCTCAACATAAAAACCCTAGAACTCCTAAAGATATAGTGATTATACCTCAGATTCAGGAGTTTCATTTATTGATACACAAAAGAGGCTTAATTACACTGATTATTTTTCTCTGTTATTTGGTAAGCATTTTATTTTAGGTGCATGAATTAGACAATAATCCTTATGAAACAGTATTTGAGATTTTAAACTAAGCAAATTAGCCAATTATATAATAACATTATCTTGAAATAAAGTCAAATATTTACAATGTAAATGCAAGGCAAACAACTTTTCTCTACTAACCTCTAAGAAGCCAGTGATCATTAGGTAATATCTGGAAATAGGTGATATGGAGCAGTGGAAATAGAGCTATCCTGGATCACAAGACAAATGTCCTGTCCTTACCCCAATGCGCTCGTTAACTAGTTGAGTGATCTTGACAAAATGTTAACCTTTTCATTAAAAATATGGAAGTTGATGATCTATAAGGTGCTTCTAACACTAAAACAAAAACAAAACTTAATGTCATGTGCAAAAGACATAGAGTCCTTAATTATCTGAAGAAACAGTATTTTTGACCAATTCAAAGGAATACAAACTATACTAAGAAGAGCTAAATAGACAAACAAACCTTAACAAATTGATCATATCAGTTTTTGGTGCATCCAGATTATTTGTAAAACCTAATAAGTGATCCAAAGTTTCCTTTTTCAGCATGGATTCGGATCATTTTAGAAGCTCATAGGTCTGAGAACATGCATTTGTCTGTCATAGTAGTTTCTTGCAGACTGAGGCCCTGTTACCTGCAGTTTACATTCATCCTTTCCTCCTTCTGCTTTTCCTCCCCTCCCCTTTCTCCTCCTCCTTCTTTCCTTTCTTTCTTTCTTTTTTTTTTTTTGAGATGGAGTCTCACTCTGTCGCCTGGGCTGGAGTGCTGCAATGGCGCTATCTCGGCTCACTGCAACCTCTGACTCCCTGGTTCAAGCGATTCTCCTGCCTCAGCCTCCCAAGTAGCTGGGACCACAGGCATGCGCCACCACACCCAGCTAATTTTTGTATTTTTAGCAGAGACAGGGTTTCACCATGTTGGCCAGGATGGTCTCGATCTCTTGACCTCGTCATTCACCCCCTCAGCCTCCCAAAGTGCTGGATTTACAGGCATGAGCCACTGCACCCGACCTCCTTCTCCTTCTTTCCATGGATCTCATTTCTACTCTTTCTGAATGCATTCTTCCTATACAGTTTTCTCCTTTATCAATAACTAGAAGTACCTCACACCAGATATGTTACAATCCAATTAGGTGGATTATAGTTTTCCTTAAAGCAGAAATAGGCAAGTCATGTCTGTTCAAGAATATACTCTAGTATCTCTCCAAAATGGCTTTAGAGTATCAGTCTCAGATTAACCCAGATAAAGTCTCATATTTTCAGAAAATATTTGCAATATCTCATATTAAGGGTTAATTTACATATAAGCAAATGTCTATATCTAGGTAAAAAGTCATATGCCGATGACTTTATTAATGTTATTGTAGAGTGTAAATATGTATAATCTTTCCCTCTAACTCTAGGGGTTTTTCCTCTTTAGAGATTAGGTACTATTCTGTATCTAAATGAATACAATGATGCCTATTCACCTTTTAGATGTCTGAAAGAATATTGTAAGTTTATCCCTGTAAAATACATGTATCTTACATATCTATTATAATCAGCCAATGGGGAGGTGTTTGGGGTCAGCCAGGTGTGTGAGTGCTCCTGTGATCATACCATGAAGGTAAATGCATTCTCCGTTTGTATGTTGGACAACCTTGTATCTTAGGTCCCATAATTTAAATATATACCACTTTAGTCCATATCAATGACAATAAGTTAGAGCTTTGGTCTTTCAGGTTGTTATTCAAAAGTAAAATCATGTGTAAATGGTAGAAAACCAGGGGCAGAGGACCTGATGTAAAATATATACCTGCTAACTGAGCAGTATAGTTAAAAGGTAAGATGTTTATGTATTAAAATATTCCATCATTAGAGATACTGACTCATGAGCAGGTAAAAATGTCAAACAAATAAACAAAAATTGAGAAAACCAGAAGAGGATGCTTTGTCTTGATAATTATATATCTTCCTAATGTATGTGAGAATCCTGGTGAACGTATAGTAGAACCCAGCAGAGGCCAAACACTCATCCAACCTGTTGTAGAGAAGGAACCTATGCATTGTGCAGTGAATTGTATTAGTTTATGCTGAAGGTCTCTTTAGCCTTGAAAATCTGAATTTGTGTTTTCCCAGCCCTCAGTTTACATGACTTGTAAACTGAAATTACCCATCTCAGCCCAGACTTGTATAAATCGCTTTGTGAGGCCTCCCCTCACTCTTCCTAGTATCAGACGTTTACTTCCATGGTACTCACAAAGTACTTTGGTAATGTGTTTAGACTTTGTATTTTGCCTTACCAGCCCCCTATGCAATGATACATCTGTGTTTTCCTGGCCTTGGGAATTTGCTTGTATCATCTCTTCCCTTCTACATAGCCATTGGTCCACCATCATAACCCAAAAAAAGCCTTCTTTACTTTCAGTTCAAGTGCCAGAAGACTTCCTTTATCTGCACCAGAAGGCATTGCGTTCACTTCTGAGATCCACTAAGATATCATTTTTAAAAAATCTAATCATAATTTATCTTTGATTATAGCAGTAGCCTCCAAACCTAATATGCATAAGAATCACCTAAAGGATTTTGTAAAACAGTTTATTTGGAAGGGTTGTTTAAACAAAAATTCTGTTTCACTAGGTGATTCCATGAATCTGCATTTCTAACAGATTCACAAGTGATACCTATGCTGCTCATGGACCACACTTTGAGAACAATGATACAGTCTAGATTGTAAGCTTTTCCAAGTTCAAGGCAAGACTGCTTTTCCTCTCCATATTATGTATCAGCTTCAAGCAATATTTCAGCTTCAAACTCCCTTGCTCTAGGAAGTGTTCTATGAATGAAGGGTTAAACAAGGTCAAGTGGAATTTAATCATACTTAGCTTCTAACTGGTAAAACTACCATAGTGATAATTTTGTAATGACAAAAAGAGAGGCAAGTCAATTGCAAAAGGAGCTTCTGTTTGTGTCTATGAGAATAATAATACACTTGAAGAAGAAATAGCCTTTTCACACAGAGAAAAGCAAACTGTAGAAAGCAAAAGAGAAATGAACAGACCTTATTTTATTACACTTAAATGGAACTGCCATGTGCTGGAAAATCTAAATTTGTTAATTCTGAAGAGAATTGGGAAAAAGGGACTAATTCAATGTATAAAAGAAAAATAATTTGACAAAATTGAATATTACAGTGGAATCACATAAAGGTAGTCTGAAAATGTCTGTCTTTGGGGTTGAAACATAAAATTTTCTAAACCTAGGAAGCGTAAACCCTAGAGCCTCACAGATGCTGTGCCAGTGTGGGGCTTCAGTGTTTGTTATATTTTGCATCGTCATTCAGAAACTGTTCTTACAATAACCCCAGTCTAATTTATTTCATTATTAAAGTACATGGTGGTATTTTTGCTGATTAAGTCTCACTATGTCTGACCATTCTTAGGGAAACAACTTTCAAGATATTGACAAGACAAAAACATTAATACTGTTTTCTTTTTAATAAAGTCCCCAGCTCTTTTTCAATAACCCAAAGCAACAAAGGGAAAGAGAAACACAGTGACCCACAATTCTGCTCTCAAGACATGATTCCCCAAATAATCTGAATCTGGCCAGCCAGGAACAAACACCTTTCCTACTCCATTCCCACGTCATCTTGCACATGCTTAATGTAGTCTCATTTTTCTTCATATTTTAATACACACAGCCAGAAATTAGAATTTTGTTCTTCATATTTTAATACACACAGCCAGAAATTAGAATTTTGTTCTTCATATTTTAATACACACAGCCAGAAATTAGAATTTTTCTTTGTATAACCTTTAGCAAGTCTCTCAGATATATATGTATACATGTATGTATATATTTTATGTATATGTTTGTGTCTCCACACACACACACACACACATATGTACTTTCCCCAATCAGACTTAGTTCAATTTTTGTATTAGGAAATTTTTATTTAATCCCCCATTAAAAACAAGTTTATTCCAGATATTGTGGCCAGTACGTTTACAAATTAGTCTTAACAATGTACTTTTAATGGTTCTATTAGATAATGAAACACATTTCATTTCCAACTAGCTTTTAAATATCTATATATAAGATAATCTTAAAAAGAAATCTAATAGTAAAATGCTTAAATAATGTAAATAAAAATATATAAACATAACATTTTAACTAAATCACTAGCTGTGAATGCTTAATTCACCTTTCCTTACATGCTCATGGGATATCTGTGAAAATACACACTGATACAAAGTTAAAAAAATATTTCAATCTGTGATTGAGCTCCCTTGGAAGAATTGCTGTAAATTAGAGATTCTCAAATTTGATGCCCAGAGCAGCAGCATCAGCATCACCTGGGACTTGTTGGAAATGCAAATTATCAGGCTCCACCTTAGTCCTATTAAATTAGATGGTCTAGGAGTGTGACAGCAATCTGTTTTGTTTTGTTTGTACAAGTCCTCCAGGTGATTCTGATGCACACTAAAGTTTGAGAACCATTGCTCTAAATACAGTAGAGTTGGAGTGGATTCAGAAGTGATTAGAATGCGTGGGAGATGTCTTTCATTCATCCCCACTCTGGATCCTTTGTTCAGAGATCTATAATCGCTGCGTATATCCAGAGAATTTAGTGATAATCCCAGGTCTATGGGTGACTGAGATGACTGACATTTATTTTGCATCCTCCTCCACGTCCCCCACCCACATCACTATCTTTCTTTCTCTATTCTGGAGACTACAACTTCCATATAGCATATTCAGAGGTGTAAAGGGTTGGGAAAACCATACAACACATTTATGAAGCAAATTATAAGTGGAGTTGTAAAATACCGGTAGTGTGGGAAATAAAGAGAAGACAATAATTACAGGCTGCTTAAAATTATCCAGAAGTAAATACACCTATTTTACTGCAAGGATTAGGGAAACAGGAGATGATACAATCTCACTTATTCTGGGTTTCATTGACAATATTAGAAAAGGAATATCTGGACGTACACAGGGAAATAGTGATGGAGATTAAAATAAACACATACACTTATTTGCATGAAACATGTGGATATGGGTAAAGATCCCCTTGTTTGAATCAATGAAGACCAAACTCTTTCTACAGAAAGAGCTATTAACATAAGAAGAATTTGATGTCCTAACATTGCAAAGAAATAATTATTTTAGAAACATATTTTTTTCTAGAATGTATATTTGCTTTTTCAATAAAGAACCAGAAAAGACAAATTCACTAAAGAAGAGATTAAGGATGATACAAAGTGGTCATTTGCAGAGATACAGCTTGTGAGCATAAAAAGTCTGGGATGAGAAGGAAAATTAGAAAAAACACATTAAACTGATAAAAGTATTCATTGGAAGTGTAAAACCAGAATCGGCAAACTATGAAATCCAGTCAGTGACTTAAAGAACAATTTTGAAAGGTACACTAAGAATGCAGATCAATCAAAAACATAATAGAAATCAAGGAAAGAAAACAAAGATGCAATTTGTAGATAGCTGACAATCCTTGGGAATCTAGCCAAAACAAACTGACCAAAAAGAATAATCAAAGTCATAATAAAATAGTTATTATAAAACTAATAAGATTTTGGCTTTGTAAGTTTAAAAGAATCACTATGTTTCATGGAAAGCTGGTGAAAAAGACCTATGCCTAGAATATACTGTCAGATTTTTAAAATGTCAATAACAAAGTCATATCTTTCAGTGCAGGGAAGAGAGGGATGTTACTTAAAAGCACAAATTTTGGCCAGGCACAGTGGCTCATGCCTGTAATCCCAGCACTTTGGGAGGTCAAGGCGGGCGGATCACAAGGTCAGGAGATCGAGACTATCCTGGCCAACATGGCAAAACCCCGTCTCTACTAAAAATACAAAAATTAGCTACATGTGGTGGCATATGACTGTAATCCCAGCTACTCAGGAGGCTGAGGCAGGAGGATCGCTTGAACCAGGGAGTCAGATGTTGCGGCGAGCCATGATCACGCCAGTGCACTCCAGCCTGGCGACAGAGTGAGACTCCATCTCAAAAAAAAAAAAAAAAAGAAGAAAGTACAACTTTTAAGTTAGATTCAAAGTTTGTATCATAATAAATGCTAGAAGTCACTTATATGGAGTCTCAGAGGGAAAAAAAATTGCATTTCAATAATTATAAATATAGCCGTGTTGTTGTCATTTCTATGTGAAGACATTCTTGAAAATGTAAAGGATTCAAAACATGTATCATTGATGAATCATTTTTGAATAATCTTACTTGAAAATATGCTCCAATAAAACGAAAAATGAGAACTTGGCAACTAAGAAATAGAGAATTAAATAACATATATGGAGTGGTGTGGGCATGATTCCAGTTCAACATAAAGATTTTAAAAAACTTCTGCAATGCTAGCCATCGAATATATTGCAAACATTTAAAAAATTCCCAGAGAATAAATATATGAAAAGTTTTGTCATTAAACAGTCATAATCAACAACTGTAACCTCAAAATATGTTTTCAAATACTGAAAATTTAAGTGAACTAGAAATAAAAAATTATTTTACACTAGTTGTGTGTGTTGAGGGATGATACATGCACAGGCCAATGTTTTTGTATTTTTCATAAATTTATTAATCAGAGGAAATGGTTTAGGCATGCACTTAAAAATTTAGGAGGATATAAACGTTTTGGTTTTGTATCACTGAAGAAAATTAAAGCAAACAATGCAGAGATAAAGTGAATCTTACCAGTCATCATAATCAAAGCACATAGATTTATATCCCAAATTAAATTCAAATATTCAGATTAAGTTTAAAACATTTAAAGTGTTATTAAAAATCAAATGTTTTTCAACTGTTTACCAAAACAATTTAAAAATATCACATTGTAAGCCATAAAAGCAACCTAAATTCATAGTCAAAAATTGTAAGACCACATCTCTCTGAAAACACTACAAGGACGCTAGAAACGAATCATATGGATTAAATGATAAAAGCACATAGAAATTTAAAAATATATATTGTAAATATATATTAGGTCAAATAGGAAAAAATAACTGTAATTTCATACTTTTTAGAATGTTTTAACATCAAATTATTAAATTTTTGGCACATTTACAAAGCTGTACGCAGTGGCATAATTTTAGCCTTATTATTAATAAACAGGTAAGATGGAGCATGAAGAAGGGGTTCAATTTATTATGATAGAAAGAATAATATACAATTGTATTAGTCAACTGGGCATGGTGGATCACTCCCGTAATCCTAGCACATTGGGAGGTGGAGGCAGGCGGATTGCCTGAGCTCAGGAGTTTGTGACCAGCCTGGGCAACACGGTGAAACCCAGTCTCTACTAAAAAAAAAAAAAAAAAAAAATTAGCCAGGTGTTGCGGTGTGCGCCTGTAGTCCCAGCTACTCGGGAGGCTGAGGCAGGAAATGGCTTGAACCAGGGAGGCGGAAGTTGCAGTGAGTGAAGATCGCGCCACTGCACTCCAGCCTGGGTGACAGAGCGAGACTCTATCTAAAATAAATAAATAAATAAATTGTATTCGTCACTTTTCACTAGGTCTTCCTCCATGACAGTACACCATCTCAGTGGCTGCAATAAATGTTTGTTTCCCAGCAAGTTGAATAAAAGAGGCTGGGTGGTTGTTAGTTGCTGATGCTCAACTGCACTCTGCAGGTTGGACTGATGTCTGTTTTACGCTTTTTTTTCTATTTCTGGGATGCTGACTGAAGGATCAGCCCCCAAATGGGAAGCATATTCCCAAGGCAAGGGTAAGAACACAAGACACATGGAGAGGGACACATGGAATGCTCCGTAAAGCCCCAATTTGGATGTGACACAACTTCTTTTCTGCCTAAATCTTACTACTTAAAGCAACTCTCATGGTCAGGCCTAGGTCAGTGAAGCCAAGGAATTTACTCTGCCCACAGTGAACCATGGCAAGAGAGAGAGCTAAGGAAGAATTGTGAAGAAATAACAATTTTTCTTTAATATCCTCTTCATTTAAAAAAGTAGAAGAAAATGGAGGAAAGACAATGATGGAGATAAAAGCAAGAATTTATTTATTAGAAGAAAGATATCCGAAGAGTTGATAAATTAATCATCTCTGGTTATTTCAGACAAAACGAGACTGACCCATAGTGAGTCAAATAGTAAGAATAAATATATATAAAGTTATAAATGTTATAAATTAAAGTGGAGAGATATTAAGAGTAACTTTTTAAAATAAGGAAATACTATGTAAAATTAAATCTTAATATGTTTGGAGGTCTCAGAAGCCATTTTTTTCTGAGAAAACATACATTACCTAAATTGAGCCATGAGGTAAAAACGTTCTTAATGTACTATTAGTCGTTAGTAGTATCAAAATGTTAGTTACCTTTAAATAGAATTTGGCCCCGGAGTTTTTAGGGTTTTAAAAGAATTAGTCCCATGCTATAGAATTCGTGATAAGACATGCAAAAAGATGGAAAGCTACCAATTCATTTATTTTTCCCAACATAATCCTTATAAAAAGCCTGACAAAGATAATAAAAAGGTAATGATTATAGAATTTTTTATTAAGATAGCAAAATTCAATATAAAGGTGAATCAAGAAAACGTTTAGAAAACTTTTACTGTTGCCTAGTCTGTTAAACGGAGTAACTTACTTTAATAATATGTAATCAAAAAATATTGTTATATCAATAAAAGATAAAAAAGATATTTAATCAAAAAATGCTGACAATATTGAACATCTTATCTATAAAACAAATTCATAAGAACTTTTTGCACAGCTAGCCACCGAATATGTTGCAAATGCTTTAAAAAAAGATTCCGTAATGTAATAAAATTTCTTCTTCTTCTTCTTTTTTTTTTTTTTTTTTGAGACAGAGTCTTGCTCTGTTGCCCAGGCTGGCAGTGCAGTGGCACACAGTCTCAGCTCATTGCAACCTCCACCTCTCGAGTTCAAGCGATTCTCCTGCCTCAGCCTCCAGAGCAGCTAGGATTACAGGCACCTGCCACCACGTCCAGCTAATTTTTTGTGTTTTTAGTAGAGATAGGGTTTCACCATGTTGACCAGGCTGGTCTCAAACTCCTGACCTCGTGATCCACCCGCCTCGGCTTCCCAGAGCGCTGGGATTACAGGTGTGAGCCACCGTGCCCGGCTGTAATAAAATTCATAATGTAATGCACTTTTTTACATTTAAAGTCAGAGTTTTATATAACTAATCATTTGTGGATTTAAATGTAAAAACAGTTCTCCACTAGCACCACCAACAAAATACTTTGGAGAAATTTAGAAATAAAAAAGGTATTTTCTTAACATGCTAAAAACTATCAATATTATATTAACAACGAATAGTCCAGATTCCCGTTATTATTATTATTATTATTATTTTGTATAGTTCTGGAAGTTTGGCTTCTGTGATAAGAGTAGAAATAAGGAAGATAATTACTGGAGAAGAAAAACAACTTAAAAGGTGTTTTTTAGATGATATGTTTAGGGAGAGAGAAGGAAAGAGAGAGAAGAAAATTAGCCACTTTTGGAATTAGTAATAAAATTCAATAAGTAAGAGAAGTTTCTTTAAAAAGTCAATAGTTCTTTTTAAGGAATAACAAGAAATATGTGGGGCTTTGAGACAAATACCAGGGAAATTTATCAGAACTGAATAATAAAAATTGAATAAAAAATATTGGTTAATATCTTGATATAAGAAATACAACACAATTCGTTATATAAAACTTGTACTTTTTTGTAAAACAGGTCATAAATAAAATTAAAAGTAATTATATCTGGGAAAATATTTGCAATAAATGTGGCCAATATAAAGTTCATATTTTTAATATATACAGCACTCTTAGAAATTATTTTTTAAAGAGGTTTATCATGGTTTATTTTACACACAATAAGCCATTGAAAAGAAACCTCAAAGATAGGCAAAAAATTTAGCAATATCTTAATAGAAAATAGATGTAAAGAAGCTTTTCACAAATCACCATACTTTAGTTACAAATACAGAGAAAATATTAGGTATACAATCATTTTCCTAATGCATTACAAAATTATATATACATCTGAGTAAGCTGTGCATTATGTATATACCTGAGTGAGGTTAAGTATTTTTTTTAGATGGAGTGTAATTTGCTTCAATCTTTGGGAAATGCCCTTTAACAATACAAATGAAGCAAATAAAAAAAATATATATTATATATATATTTGTGTGTGTTTGTGTATACATTTGTACTTTAAAATAAACAAATGCATATTTATTCTTTGACTCAACACTTCTAGGAAAGTGTTATCTGAAAAGTTGATCATCTTAATTATAATCTGCAGTGAAGAAAACAATAAGAAAAATCATAGTATGTTATAAATTATGAAATATGCTTCCACTAAATGTTTTATGAAAAGTTTGCATTAATACTTAGCACAAATTTAAAAAACAGTATAATTACAGCTTTTTTTCCAACTACACGCAAGAGAGAAAAAGAGATAAACAAAATTTGAAAGAAAAGTTTTAAAATGTTAGCAGTTTTTGCTTTGGGAAAGAAAGTATTTGTGTTTTCTTCTTTTATTTCTAAATTTTCTTTAAAGAACATACCTTACTTGAATATATTAAAAAAATATATATTTTTAAAAGGTATGACTTGACCAGGTGTGGTGGCTGACACCTGCAATCCCAGGACTTTGGGAGGCTGAGGCAGGAGGGTCACTTAAGGTCAGGAGTTCAAGACCAGCCTGTTCAACATGATGACACCTCGTCTTTACTAAAAGTCCAAAAATTAGCTGGGCATGGTGGCTGGTGCCTGCAATCCCAGCTGCTCAGGAGGCTGAGGCATGAGAATCACTTGAACCTGGGAGGTGGAGGTTGCAGTGAGCTGAGATCATGTCACTGCAGTCCAGCCTGGGCAACGGAGTGAGAATCTGTCTCAAAAAAAAAAAAAGTATGACTTTTTTTAGGAGACAATGTTTATCTATAGCTGTGTCCCCACCCAAATCTCATCTTGAATTCTATAGCTGTGTCCCCACCCAAATCCCATCTTGAACTGTATTTTCCATAATCCTTATGGGTCATGAGAGGGACCCAATGGGAGTTAATTGAATCGTGGAGGCAGTTACCCCCATGTTCCTGTTCTCATAGTAATGACTGAATTCTCACGAGATCTGATGATTTTTATAAGGGGCTTTTCCGTCTTCGCTTCGCACTTCTTCTTGCCACCATGTGAAGGAGATGTTTGCTTCTCCTTCCACCATGATTGTAAGTTTTTTAGGCCTCCTCAGCCATGCTTTACTGTGAGTCAGTTAAACCTCTTTTCTTTGTAAATGAACCAGTCTCGAGTATGTCTTTATTACCATGTGAGAACAGACTAATCAGGGTACAAAGCCAAGTGGATGGCTTTTCCAAGGAGAAAATAATTTCCAAGGAGAAAATAATGTAGTGCCAAATTAGAAGGAAGTTGTTCCTCCTTTGCTAAAACTATCTTTATGTCAATTTACAGAGAGAGAGATCTAGCTTTTTCTCTGTGTTGTTGCCTACCTCCAAGCTCATGGTAGGTTGCTCAGTGTATTTCCTGAATAAATGAATAAACACTCAGTCTAGCTGACTCAAATCTGTAGGATATGTTGCATGGACAACCTCTCCAAGCCCCCTACTGGCATAGCAAAGGAAGAGCATAACCTGGGCAAATTGAGTCAATTATTTCCCTGAAGTTAAATCTAGATGTTACAAACAGCTATTATGAACTTTATTTAAATTTAATCTGGTAGCAGTGTTTTTATTACTATTAGTTTGAGCATAAGAGCTAATTTTCTGAACTTTACAAATCACTTTGAAGGGAAGATTTTCTCTTGTTCACCCAAAACTGTCACATTTAAGGTCATGTCATGTAAATCCTAGCCAGGCAGGAAAGCTCAGAGCTCAGGAGCTATTCATTAGTATTCTTTAGTTTGGAATGTTATCCTGAAACTCCACTTTCCAAATATAAATTAACCTGAATAAACCATTGTTGGTAGCAAAGTGTTAAATTTGTTCACTTTTTCCCCTTTCCCATAGCAAAAGCATGGGCAATACACCATGATAAAGTGATTGGATAATTATTGTTTTAGCCAGAGAAAGTGAAGTTTATGTTTTACTCTGCTTCAGAAAGCTATGTTAAAAATTTCTCATCAAAATGTTTTCTGAATATTCATATAAATTTGAAGAGTTTTGCAAAACAAAAATGTGGTTGTAGTCCTTAGCTATTAACAGCTTTTGCAGCAGTTTACAGACAAAATGGAGCGAGAGACTTACATGCCAGAGTTATGCTTAAATTTCCGAGGAAAGAATGAAGTAGGGAAGACACAAAAAGAAGGAAGGGAGGGAGAGAAGGAGGGAATAAAAAAAAAAAGCGTGTCACTGGGAAAGTCACCCATATTCGCTGAAGTTTGCTTTGACTTAAATGTGCTAATTGAACTAAGCCAAAATGTGTTGTCTCCCAATTCATTAGCAATATTGTAATTAAAAGAGCACTTTCAGTTCTAGAGGGTAATGACCTTTTTAATTGAACTTGGGGATTCAGATTGCTGTTGAATAGTAGTGAATTTAAATGCTGAATTCAAACGCCAAATTTTCTTCTGGTAAATGTACAATTAGGAATCAAATGTGAATTCCCCTAGTAATTTGCTCCTATTTTTATATATGGCCTTCCTTGGATTTGAGAGGAAGACTGAATCTATTGAAAAATTTATTATGTGTTTGGCCCTTGACTGATCCATAATAATTAATTCTCCAAAAGAAAAGTTGTCACATAATTGGAAAATACTTAAATGTTATAAAATATTACCTTAAAACAATCACTATTTGTACTTTCCTAGGGCTTCTTGTTATCTCTGATTATATAAACATGCATTTTTGCATAGTTTTAATCAGAGTAGTTTTTAGGATCAAATGCTAAACTACTGAAACAAACAAATAAAATAAGATTCAATAGCTCAGACAAGATAGAAGTTTATTTTTCTCACATAACAGTTGCAAATGATTACTCTGGGTTAGCAGTGCCTTCCTTCCACATAGTCACTCAGGGTCTTATTCTGATAGTGCCTCTGCCTTCTTCACCATGTGATATCAAAGATCACTCTGGTTCTCATTATTTCAGCTCATAGGAAGAGATCAGGGGAATGTGAAAAGACAGGACTAGTCTTTTTTTTTTATTTTAAGTTCAGGGGTGCATGTGCAAAATGTATAGGTTTGTTACATAGGTAAACTTGTGTCATGGTGGTTTGCTGCACAGATCATCTCAACATCTAGGTAGTAAGCCCAGCATCCATTAGCTGTTCTTCTTGATGCACTCCCTCCCCCCACCCCACCCCTACAGGCTCCAGTGTGTGTTGTTCCCCGATACTATGTGTCCATGTGTTCTCATCATTCAGCTCCCACTTATAAGTGAGAACATGCAGTGTTTAGTTTTCTGTTCCTTCGTTAGTCTGCTGAGGATAATGGCTTTCAACTCCATCCATGTCCCTGCAAATGACATGATCTCATTCCTTTTTATGGCTGCATAGTATTCCATGGTGTATATGTATCATATTTTCTTTATTCAGTCTGTCATTAACAGGCATTTAGGTTGACTCCATGTCTTTGTTATTGTGACTCATGCTGCAATGAATATATGAATACATATATCTTTATAATAGAATGTTTTAAAAAATTTTTTAATTTCCATAGGTTTTTGGGGAACACGTGGTGTTTGGTTACATGAGTAAGTTCTTTTGTGGTGTTTTGTGAGATGTTGGTGCACTCATCACCCAAGCAATGTACACTGTACCCAATTTGTGTCTTTTATCCCTCGCCCCCTTCCACCCTTTCCCCTGAGTCCCCAAAGTTCATTGTATCATTCTTACGCCTTTGCATCCTCATAGCTTAGCTCCTGCTTATAAGTGAGAACATACAATGTTTGGTTTTCCATTCCTGAGTTATTTCACTTAGAATAATGGTCTCCAATTCCATCGACATTGCTGTGAACATAATAGAATAATTTATATTTCTTTGGGTATATACCCAATAATGGGATTGCTGGGTCAAATGGTATTTCTGCCTCTAGATCTTTGAGGAATTGCCACACTGTCTTCTACAATTGTTGAACTAATTTGCACTCTCACCACCAGTGTAAAAGTGTTCCTTTTTCTCTGTAACCTCGCCAGCATCTGTTGTTTTTTGACTTTTTTTTAAACAGAGTCTCATCTGTCACCCAGGCTGGAGTGCAGTGGTGATCTTGGCTCACTGCAAGCTCTGCCTCTCGGGTTCACACTATTCTCCTGCCTCAGCCTCCGGAGTAGCTGGGACTACAGGCGCCTGCCACCACGCTCAGCTACTTTTTTGTATTTTTAGTAGAAATGGGGTTTCACCATGCTAGCCAAGATGGTCTTGATCTACTGACCTTGTGATATGCCTGCCTTGGCCTCCCAAAGTGCTGGGATTACAGGTGTGAGCCACTGCGCCTGGTCTTGACTTTTTAATTATGGCTATTCTGACTGGCATGAGATGGTATTTCTTTGTGGTTTTGATTTACATTTCTCTAATGATCAGTGATGTCAAGCTGTTTTTCTTGTGTTTGTTGGCTCCATGTATGTCTTCTTTTGACAAATGTCTGTTCATGTCCACTTTTTATAATACTGGTACAAGAACAGACACATAGACCAATGGAACAGAATAGATAATGCAGAAATAAGACCACACACTTACAACCATCTAATCTTAGACAAACTTGACAAAAACAAGTAATGGGGAAAGGACTCCTTATTTAATAAATCATGCTGAGAGTGCTGGCTAGTCATATGCAGAAAATTGAAGCTGGACCCCTTCCTTATACCACATACAAAAATTGACTCAAGATTGATTAAAAACTTAATAAGACTGGATGCCGTGGCTCACGCCTGTAATCTCAGCACTTTGGGAGGCACAGGTGGGAAGATCACTTGAGGTCAGGAGTTCAAGATCAGCCTGGCAAACATGATGAAACCCTATCTCTAGTAAAAATAAAAAAATTATCCGGGCATGGTGGTGCGCACCTGTAATTCCAGCTGTTCGAGAGCCAGAGGTATGAGAATCACTTGAACATGGGAAACAGAAGTTGCAGTGACAGAGGTTGCGCCACTGTACTGCAACCTGGGTGACAGAGTGAGACTCTGCCAAAAAAACAAACAAACAAACAAACAAAAAAAAAACAAATGAAAAACCCAAAACTGTAATATAAAAACACTAGAAGAAAATCTAGGCAATGCCATTCAGGACATTGGCATGGGGCAAAGATTTCATGATGAAAACACCCAAAGCAATTTCAGCAAAAGCAAAAATTGACAAATGAGATCTAAGTAAACTAAAGAGCTTCTACACAGCAAAATAAACTATCATCAGACTAAACAGATAACCTGTCGAATGGGAGAAACTTTTTGCAATCTATCCATCTGACAAAGGTCTAATATCCAGAGTGTACAAGGAACTTAAAACAAATGTACAAGAAAGATAGAGGGCTGGTCTTAAGGGCATCAGTGTCACACATTATTTCTGCTTACCTTCTACTGAAATTAGAAGGTAAGCAGAAATGACTCACATGACTCCTCCCAACCACAAGCTAGACTGGGAAATGTAGTGTTTCTGGTAGGTACTTGCAAATCTACACATCTGTTACTAGTAATGAAGGAAAAACTGGATTTTATGGATAGCTAATGGCTTTGTCAATATGTATGTGCAATATTGTCTTCTTTCTGAAGTAACATTATTTCATAAACAATATGCCCTTCATTTAGTTAAGGATATGATGTAAGTGTCCTACTACTTTTAATTCTGAAATTTTGTCACATTAATAAAGCTTTAAATTAAAATGTGACTTTTTATACCCTAAATAAATCCACAAACATCTCCTTTATCACATTTGAATTAAAAGCTTTACATTTGTATGTCAAACCTTACACCATAACTTATCTTCCAAATTTTACTAAAAAATTCCCTATTACTTGATGTGCATTTGTTCCTAGACAAGTGGACTATTGGTTTCACAAATTATTTTCTAACACACTGTAAATTTTTCTGCTATACAATGAATGAGTTCACAACATTGATTAAAGCTACTGCTGAATTCAACATTCCACTCATTAATTTACTAAAACTTCTATTTTTAGCTATGTACTACTTCTCTATAGATTTATCCCACCAGTTGAATTTTTAAAGGAATAACTTCTCCAAAAGAAATATTTCTTAATTATTAATATCAAGGAATGGACAACTGGGTTATTGTATATGATCATTATCATAGTATCCTCTGAAAGTGTATCACTAACCTATATGTCTAGCAAAGAAAGATGTTCTTGTTTAATGAAATATGATCTGCATTGAGTTTTATCAACATTATTTATTTTTCCCCTTGACTAGTTTAAAAGAGTTATAAATTATATTCTATACTTTAATAGACAGATAGACTAATTTTTCAAATATTAGTCAATTTTTACTAACTCTTGTAAATATAACTGTTGCTCTTCCTTTTTTTTTTTTTTTTTTTTTTGAGACAGAGTCTCGCTCTGTTGCCCAGGCTGGAGTGCAGTGGCCGGATCTCAGCTCACTGCAAGCTCCGCCTTCCGGGTTCACGCCATTCTCCTGCCTCAGCCTCCCGAGTAGCTGGGACTACAGGTGCCCGTCACCTCGCCCGGCTAGTTTTTTGTATTTTTCAGTAGAGACGGGGTTTCACCATGTTAGCCAGGATGGTCTCGATCTCCTGACCTCGTGATCCGCCCGTCTCGGCCTCCCAAAGTGCTGGGATACTGTTGCTCTTCTTGATATTTTTTCCTAGAAAACTTTTTTTTAAATGTTTGTATCACAAGATCTTCAGATTTAGAGTTGAAAGGAATCCTGAAAGTAACCTAATTTTAGTTCTAAAGCTTGACTTTCCTCTTTTATATTCTTCCAAGTGGTTATTTAGCCTTTGCATAAGCAATCTCTAGGATAGGAAAATTACTGTCTCCCATAACACTCAATTCCATCTTTTAACATCTTTGACATATGACTGTTAGCATTAGTTCTTGGCAAACACCTATGAAATTTAAAGCATTATGCTAGTGCTCTTAAACATGTTCTCTTAGGTAATCCTTATACCAGCCTTATTGTTGACATGATTTATAGTTTGAAAAAAATAAGCTCAAAGAGGTTTTATATTTAGGGTCACATTGCTAGTTGATTGAAGGTGAAATTTTCTACTGGATGTATCAGATCATATGTCCATGCTTTTTTCAATAAGATGAGTTGTCTTTACTTACATGTGAAAAAAATCTGTCTTCCCAACAGCCTACTGGGCTACTGGTTTTCAAACATACAGTAGATGAGTTCACGGCATGAGTTAAACATCAGTTACTCTATGTTTAAAGTTCTTCCTGGCAACAATTCTTGAAATATTTGAAGTCAGCCCTCATGTATTCCATATGCTTCCTCCTCTCTGAGGTGCATTTTATAGTTCCTTCAAATGGTTACTTTTAGCTCTTATATTGTCTGAGCCACTCTTGTCTAAATGCTTTCCAGTTTATTTTTTGGTAATACCACTCCAAGTGATGTTCAAAATAGAATGTAATGTTCTTGGATTGGCCAAACTAGCAAACTGTAACATGGGATTACCATCTCAATTGTTATAGGAACTTTATTAATGTAGTCCTATTGAATTAGCTCAGCAAACCACATTGTAGCATTCATTTCTGTTAAGTTTAAGGTTGGCATATAATTTTATATATTAATAAGTTGGTGAGATATTGGCTTTACATTTTGAATTATATCATATTTATTCTTTCTAATTTCCTGTTTTATCCTTTGAAAAGAGCCCATGAAATTCTTTGTCCACTCTGATTTTTGTGTCCTGAAATTTCCATGTCATTGCAATGAAAAAGAATCAAAGTATGGCTGCACTAAAAGGAGAGTATTTCTAAAATGTAAAGCACTTTGCAAAAGCACTCAACATACATTCTTTCTAGCTCTTATAACTACATTATAATATGGGTATTAGCATACATATTTTGCTCATTACAATTTAGTAATTTGTTCAAGCCCATAAAGAAAGAAGTTTAGAGGAGATGAATCCACCCATATCTGTTTTGTTTTTCCTGCAATGTCATAATGATATTGATAAGTATGTGTTATCCTAAAGGACTAACTAACCAGAAATAGATTATAGAAAACACTTGGTGATATCTCTAGTATTAGGTCAACTTCCAAGGGGCTTATGCAACACTTATGCTAGAAGTGAGAGAGGTGAAAATCATTGTATTACAATATCTGAAATAAACATGCCTGTGATTTGTGAAACAAGTGAGGTTTGCTTTCCATATCCAAGTTTGGACCGTTGCTTCATGCATCTAAAAGCAGATAGATCAACATTACATTATCTTGTACTTCATATAGCTCAAACATATTTGAATCTTCATATCTGCCACTGTGACAAACTGTCTGTGTTTGTCTGGGAAGGTATCAAAAGTAGAGTAACCGGACAATGTTATTATGCCAGTGTAGAATTGCTAGTGTATATTTACTCTTGATTCTAAGTTGGCAGAGGGCATTAGAGCTCCACTTCACAGCACTTTAGCAATGATACATGGGTTTATTGTGTCCATCAACTTCATTTACTGGAAAATCAGATACCTGGTCTTAACCTCGTTGACTCTGCTTAAAGGTAGACCCCTTAATTTTATCTTCCCCATATCAGCAATCCAGGTCTATAGGAGATGGTTTGTAAATGAGTTGTAGTCTCTAGAAACAAGGCAAAGATCATCTAAAGCATATTAGTGCTAGATCTCTTAATATTTATTTCTCCAGATTTTTAGATCTTAAGACAGAAAAACACCTACAGTTGGCCTTAGTATTTGTGGGTTCCACATTCATGTGTTTAACCAACTACAGATGAAAAATGTGGCTAGGCCTATAGTAGTTGTGTGTGTACTGAACATGTACAAACTTTTCCTTTCTTGTCATGATTCCCTACACAATGCAGTGTACAAATAACAACTGTTTGCATACCGTATACATTGAGTTATAAAATATAAGTAATCCAGAGATGATTTAAAGTAGATAGGAGGATGTACATAGGTTTTATGCAAATACTACATCATTGTATATAAGAGACTTCAGCATCCATTAATTTTGGTGTCCATGGGAGTCCTGGAACCAGTCTCCACACTGAAACAGAATAATGACTGTATATTTCTTCAAATCCCTTTACAATACTGAGAACAGTGCTCAGGATATAGTAGGTTACATATACACATATTCGTTGATTATGGGTTTAACTTTCTAATTTATTGGTCTCAGAAATAGTGAGATAAAATATTGAAACAATGATGATGTAGGGATTTTCACACGTAATTTTGACTTCTCTTTCCAAAGTATGTTGAGAGTTTTTGTCCTAAATGTATACAGTATCAACACATACATATATACACAAATTATTCAACGAAGCTTTTAAATTTCGAGATGATTTCCCTTATCACTTAGCACATTTCTTCTCACTGTCAACTGGTGTGTGCTAAGGGAATGCAAATTAACTGTATTATTAATTTAAGTAAGACATAATTAGTAAGGTAAATCTTCTGCCAAAAACCACATAACACATTCCAGGGCCAAATATAAATGAGCTATGATTAGCCTGCTGTTCCCCTTTATTAGTTCAGATTAATGGTGTATTCCCTGTGGGTATAAAGATGCACAACCATGTGTTTTCTAAGGGTCTTAGGACCATTTGTTAACTGCAGTAGGAACTTCACATCTCACTATCTTGTGAGGACTTCCTGGTATTTAATCAATGTGAGAAAGGAGGACAAGTATCAATTGATTAGAAAGCATGAATAGGGTTTGTAAGCAGAACATTTAATGAGCTAACTAAATTTCTCTACCAGTCAATAGCAAACATGGGCTCCCTTCATGCAAGTACTGCATCGTTTCTTCTCCTGCCTGGTACCATTATCCAGACTGTGAATAGCATTGTTGTCAGAGAGCACTTTCAGAAGCATTCTTGACTAGAGGAAACACAGGGAGTAGCAATCCATTAATGAAGCAGATTCACATCGATTAATTGCATTCTACTTCCTCTGTTCAGGCCTGTAGCACAGCTCTAGAAGGGGAAAAAATATGATGCAAGGAAGAGAAAAGCCCTCAAATTAAATTTTCAAGTCTGCTTTATGAGACTCCTCTGAAAATCTAGTTTTTTTCTAATTTCAGTTATTTGTTTCTCTGCTTCCCTGACAAGTCTGTTCTAACACCGCCTGGATTTTGGCTTTTTGCCTGCCTCATTCCTTTCTTGGCTTGTTCTCATTACAGCACTTTTGCCTGATAGGAGTGAAGACCCTTGAAACTGGGAATCCAGACTATATAGAGCAAAACCTATTGCTGGCAATGGGCAGTTAAGAGACAACACAGGCTATTAACTGATGCTGTTGTTTTCTGGTAGCCATTGTGGGGCACTGCATGTGTGCCATTATTCACAATCAGGGTCATCATTCTAGTCCCTGCTGGGATTCATTTTTATCAAGAACAAGTAAGTAAGATGACTATAGAGTGTGCTGTGCAGTGAACTGGCATTTAGGATTTTTTTTGATGACCTTAGTCCTTCCTAATTGTGTTTTGTGGCTATAAGGCCAAGTGATTTAGGCCTGTGTGTGTGCACAAGGGTACAATTTGGAGTATTAACTATAGTGCTATTGCTTCCATTTGTAGAGGATTGTAGGATTTAGAAAACTGGCCCTTGGGTAGGATGGTAGCAGCATCTTCCATTAATAGCCATAAAAGTCAGGAATACTTCAAAAACATTTCAAAAGATAAAAAAGAGAAAACATATGTTACTAGAAACAACTATCATATATCTTATACCCTGCATAAAGAGAGAATCATTAACAGCTATTTTTATATTCAAATAATTATGAAGTTGTGGTCTGCAGAGTCAGCTCCTTTCTCTCCCCTCCTCTCCCTTTTCTTTATTCTTTCTTGCTAGGCAGGATCAGGTTAAAAAGAAAATCCATGAAAACCAACAAGGGTGGCTAAGAAGCTAGAATGATAGAGCAGAAAAGACTTCTTTTCTGAATGATAGAGCAGAAAAGGCCAGAATCACCTGGCCTCACACTGTGATTGGACAGAAGAGACACTGACTTTCCTGGACTCACTTGAGTCTCAATCCTGAACAAGGACTGTGATGCCAAGCCTCTGTCTACTCAAGAGCCACGCTTCCCCCAACCCCCACAACCCCAGGACAGATCTGATTCTTATTACTCTACAGTTGCTTGAAACTTCTTATAAGTTTACAGTTGTGCCTATGAGCAAAGACTTAAAATGAAGACAGTCCTAGAGAAGTACCCTCAGGAATACATCGTTGATGTCAGAGCTTTAGAACCACAAATTTGGATGGAGGGTCACTCCATCCAAAAAGTGACCACAGATGCAGAGTGTAACAGCAAGTATTAAGTGTGTGCGTGTGTGTGTGTGTGTGTGTGTGTGTGTGTGTGTGTGGCGGGGTGCGGGGAGGGAGTTGATAAACCTGACTTTGTATGGAAAGAATCACATCTGGCTTGAGTCTCCCAGTGGATGTCACTTCTTTTAACTTGTAGGTTTACTTACACTCAGAAAAATCTAGTTTCCCAAATTGCCTAGGAAGCTAGCACCAATTCTCTGTTTATGAAAACATCAACCACAGTTTAGCATTTTAATTGAAAGAAAAGATAGCTGATAAATTCAACTTGGTTATAATACCCTCAAGTGCTATGATATGCTTCTCTAAGTTTACTAATGTCACTCATGATCCATGCTCTTGAAACAGCATGACGTAATGTCAGGAATGCTGAGTTTGGAGTAGAATATCTCTGTTATACTACTTATGGTTTTTAAGGTTTTTTATTCCTATTAATCTGTCAAATGGGTATGACATCAAGAGGATTAACAGTGATGCCCATAAAGTGCCTAACACAGTGCTTGACCTTACTGGGGATTCAGTAAGTAAGAGCAGGTATTGTTTGTTGCTCTTGTTTTATTATTAACATTAGTAATGAAGAGCCCTCTTGCTGCTCCCACTTTCTGTTTTTATGGTGTGCCAAACATTCCCCAGCAGGGCAGCCTCTCTTGCTCCCTTCTGCCTGATGTCTTTTCTTACCAACCCAGAATATTCATCATTCTTCCCAGGCACCTGGAGGAAGGAAGCCTCTAGTACCTCTCTGGTTTGCCTGGTTATCACAGCTTTCTCAGCTGAGCCTTCAGTGAGGAATCGTGGTCCTTCTCTAGAACACTAGTTTCCAAATTTTATAGTTATTTATGCCCATTAGTAAAATGGTGTTAAGGCTATACTCCTAATATATGTTTATTTATTTATAAATAATACAGATGCACTACTATACTAATAAGTAAAACAAAGAAATTTTATAAACATTGGAATGGAAACGGTACATTCAGTTGTTTTCTTATATGTTGTCATGGCTCATCTTGCACACCTTCTGGGGTGCACAGCTTGAAAAGCATTGCTCGAGGGGATTATCATGTTTTTGTAAAGTAGACTGTCTTACCCATAAACCAAGTACCTCAGTCATCGTCCAGAAAATGCCTTCCACACCCTTGGGTCTCTTTCCATGAGGAACTCCCATGGCCTGTCTCTGCAGCATCTGAACTATCACTCTAGCCCTCATGCTGGCCCTCTGACCCAGTGCTTCTGCATTTTGTCTGTACATGTGATTCGCCTGGGGACCGGTTCAAAATGTCTGTGGCCCATCTCAAACCAATTAAATAAAAATATTGGGAGGTGCAGGGCCCGCCTCTGGGATCCTCTGGGCCTGGTGGTTTTGTCCCTAAGCGCCTGGGCGTTGGGGTGGGAGAAGGAAGGGAGGCACTCAAGGACCCAAGTTTCTTCATCATGGGGGATGAGGTCCATTGGTGCAGGAGCCCTGGGGGCTGCTGCCCTTGGCATTGCTGCTGGCCAACACTGATGTGTTTTTGTCCAAGCCCCAGAAAGCAGCACTGGAGTACCTGAAGGACATAGAACTGAAAACACTAGAGAAGGAACCAAGGACTTTGAAAGCAAAGGAGCTATGGGAAAAAAATGGAGCTGTGATTATGGCCATGTGGAGGCCAGGCTGTTTCCTTGTCTAGAGGAAGTTGCGGGTCTGTCCTCCCTGAAACACATGTTGGACGAGCTGGGCGTCCCCCTCTATGCAGTTGTAAAGGAGCACATCAGGACCGAAGTGAAGGATTTCCAGCCTTATTTCAAAGGAGAAATCTTCCTGGGTGAAAAGAAAAAGTTCTGTGGTCCACAAAGGCAGAAGATGATGTTTATGGGATTTATCCATCTGGGAGTGTGGTACAACTTCTTCTGAGCCTGGAATGAAGGCTTCTCTGGAAACCTGGAAGGAGAAGGCTTCATCCATCCACGAGTTTTCGTGGTGTGATCAGGAAAGCAGGGCATTCTTCTCAAGCACTGAGAAAAAGAATTGAAGACAAAGTAAACCTACTTTCTGTTCTGGAAGCTGCTAAGATGATCAAACCACAGACTTTGGCCTCAGAGAACACAAGATTGTGTGAAACTGCCCAACTTAGGGATAACCAGGGGCATTCGCCTGTATTCTGTTTCCACTTATGTCCCTAGGGAGTGAGAAACCCATTGATACTCTACTCTTAGTATGGATTATTAATGTATTTTAATATTCTGTTTAGGCCCAGTTAGGCAAAATAGCCCCAAAACAAGATGGACAAAAATCTGAAAAACTAATGAGGATTATTAAGCTAAAACCTAGAAAATACGAGGCTTAAAATTGACTTAAAATCACTGCACTCCGGCCTGGGTGCAGTGGCTCACACCTGTAATCCCAGCACTTTGGGAGGCCGAGGTTAGCAGGTCACTTGAGGTTGGGAGTTCGAGAACAGCCTGGGCAACATGACAAAACCCCGACTCTACTAAAAATACAAAAATCAGTCGGGTGTGGTGGCACGCACCTGTAGTCCCAGCTACTCGGGAGGCTGAGGCAGGAGAATCACTTGAGCCTGGGAGGTGGAAGTTGCAGTGAGCTGAGATCACACTGCCCTCCAGCCTGGGTGACAGAGATTCCATCCCCCCCCACAAAAAAAAATTGATTGCTGTACCTCATTACAAATGTATATGGTGTTTGAGTGCTGTTGCTTGAAATTATTTTTCTTTTCAGGTCTTAAAAAATCCAAGAAAAGTTGATGATTGACTTGAAGATTACAGAATTTAAGGTTTTTTGGTAAATAAATAAATAAATAAATAAATAAATAAATAGATAAATAAATTTGTGGGTCTGCCCTGAGGCTGTGAAGGGCGTCTTTTGTTTAGCCCAGTGAGCTGTTGGACTGGAGTAGGAAACCATTTACCATAGGTCCTGATCAACACTCCCATTCTGGGAAGCTGGGGCCTCAGAGACTACTGGAGAGCAGGTCTTTTTGATTTTTCTTTCTTTTCTTTTCTTGTTTTGAGACAGAGTCACTCTCTGTCACCCAGGCTGGAGTGTAGGGCACGATCTTGGCTCACTGCAACTTCTGCCTCCAAGTTCAAGCACTTCTCCTGCCTCAGCCTCCCAAGTAGCTCAGATTACAGGCACCCATCATCACACCCAGCTTTTTTTTTTTGTATTTTTAGTAGGGATAGGGTTTCACCATGTTGGCCAGGCTGATCTCGAACTCCTGACCTCAGGTGATCCACCCGCCTCAGTCTACCAAAGTGCTGAGATTATAGGCATGAGCCACTGTGCCTGGCCTAGAACAGGTGTCCTTTGCCTACCTTCCTTCTGTTTTCCTCAGTCACATTAGAGAGAGAAGGGTCTTGCTCCAAATCCCATTCTGGAGAAGGCAACCTGATACAGTTTTGTCCAGGACCCACCAAACGTGCACAGCAATGGCCCTATCAATGTATTGCAAATGAAAGGATGAGTTGAGTTAAGTTTTGCTTTGCTCTCCGGCTGTTTATAAAGCAAGCTTGGGAATCAACCAGAGTGGATGATTGACAGGAGGAAGGGAGGAAGGCATAAAAGGTGACTGCCTTCACCTTCTTACCTTCAAATAGCCCCTTCACCTTCTTACCTTCAGAATAGCCCTTCTATTTATCTGTTTTCTCCCTTCTTCTGTCTTTCATTTTTTTTTTTTTCTAACTGAAAGTGAGGTAAGGAGAGAGAAGGTCTTTCCAATATTTTCCTTAGCATCATGAGACATCCCAATTCAGAGTGAAATAAACATTTAATTACCTGGAGTGCTTGGGATAGGGTATTCTTCTTTAAGTTTGTATTTATATTTGTATGTATGCATTCATGCATATATGTTAGGAACTGCTTAATCACCAGGAAAAAGTTTTCCTTCCACTTTACCCTTTTCTTTCACTTGCTACTTTGGCACCCCTTGTGAAAAAGGCTTTCTAAAAGCCTGAATCCATATTCTTGCCTGAGAGGTGAGTTGAAATGCAGGCATCTAGATTAATATCTAATTATACTGGTGCTTAGCTGCTACCATTGAAGCCAAAAAACACGTCTCCCCTCTCCCACAGCAAAGTCCCTCTCTGTCATCTTAAGATCTCTGGGAGGCATATATTTGCATCAGAACAAAGTGACTGAAATATGTTTCTCGGACCTCCTCACAATGGTCTCTTGCCCACAAACCGTATAAGGCCACTGTAGGCGTGCGGCTGCAGGTATCTTCTGAGATGATCGTGCTTCTGGTTACCCTGTTCTCTTTGCAGTATTTCTGGTCATAGCAGTTTTTCTGAGGTGGTTCCCTTGATGCCTCATGTGCAGAAGCTGCTGCACGGAGAATACTGTGTCCTGGATCCTGGATACTGGATCAAAGAGTATTGACTGCAGGCTGAGACTCAAATTGTTTGTTCATTAATTTGTTGAAATAATTGAGTATATCTTTTGCTCCTAAAAAGTGGAACACATATTATCAGATGATAACTAAGGGTCAGAAAGTTCAAATGGCTTGTCAAAGGTAACATACGTGGTCATAATGGCACTAAATGGAGGGCCAACCATGATAACATAATAATAGTAAACAAAGCATATAGAGAGATCAACAGACAGACAAATAAATACTTAATATAAATCAGATACTCTGTATGTGTCTATTGACGCATCAGGCATTGTACTAGACACACTATTAAAATCACTATTAAAACATAGATTTTATAATCAAGAGTCTTAGAATCTGATCAAGAAGGCAGACCCACAAGAAAACGATAAAATGCAATGAAATAAACATTGAAAATGGAGGAAAAATAAAGTTCTTAAGATCACAGGGCACTTAAATTGACTTGAGGAATCAGAGTGCAAAGATCTTTGCACAGCATATTTGGAGAGCATTGAATGATTTGATACACTGAAGCCAAAGTATAAGTGCAGAACTGACAGCACAGATCATGAAAGACTGTAGTACATAGAAAGCAATGTAAATTAATGACATTCCACCACACACAGACTTTCTATGTTACATTAGTGTTAAATGGTTGCACAAAAAGGGGAAATAAAGTTATTTGAAATGATTTTAACAAACAATTGTCAGCAACTTAACAATCAATTGTCAAATCAATTGTTAAAATGATGTTAATCAATTGTTATGTGATTTTCATTTAACAAGTATTCATTGATCACCTGCTATGACAAGCACTGTTTTAGGCCTTTAGGGTACATCGGTGAACAAAATGAATGAAAATCACTGTCCTCACAAAGCTTATATTCTCTTTATTATAAGTTTATTTTATATTATTGTATATTTTATTATATTTAATTATAATTATTATAGTTTTATTATAAATTTATTTACTATAAATTACTATATATACAAACATGTATTGCTCCATATAGTTTCACATATAATAGGAATATACTGTATTTTTTGGACAATTTAAGAAATATTCAGTGTTAATTTTGAGTAAAATAGGTCTTTTGCCTCTTTTATCTTAAAACTTAATTCTAAGATTTGACTCCACTGTAGTCAATTAACAATGGAGAACTATTAAGAAATTACATGCAAATGAAATAGTATTTGCATTTTGGGAAGAGGACGCATGCAGTGGAGTTGTTTGATAGGTAATGCCTGAGACTAACACTGGGGAAACTCATTAGGCTGCCACTGTGTGAAAAATAATTCAATAAAATAGGACAATAAGGCAATTGCAACATTTAGGATTATTGAGACAGAGAGAAGGAGTTTAAAATCATTCCCAGGATTCTGCATTAGATAATGAGATGATGAGTAACAGAAAACAAAAAGGGTTAATACAGGTGAAAGTACTTTTATATCCCTTCATTTAACATTCACAGAAACTATAAAAGTTTGGTGCCAGTGTAACTGTACAACTTGTTGGCTTTTGTTTTTCTTCATAACTTTAGAAGACCTTTTGGTTCTGTCTGTAATATATAATCATGCCTTAAAGCTGATTACAATTTTCACTGTTAAAGATTCACACTTTGGCTACCTTTTCATTTATTACTCACAACTGCAGACTGGGTTCATAAGGGCAGAGGTAGAAGCCATGGCTGAGTAGCCAGAGAATCTAGAGCTGCTGTCAGCAAATTGAATCGTCAGCATTCTCAAGGAAATCACCTGCTGGCTTATTAAAGTTAATTGCTTGCAGGTATCAAGTTCCTTAGCCAGAACTATCAAAGTCGCTGTGAGAGAGGTGATTAAGACTGTGCTGGGAGCTTGGCAAAGCTGGATGAGTACCATCTCATGGGGTGTCTTAGCTTCAGGGAGACTGCTTCCTACATCCACATTGTTTGTTTCTTCCTCCTTGCGCTTCCACCATCCCCTACTCCTGTCCCCACCGCATGCCAACTTATCCAGGTAATGTGTTAATTTTGATTCTCTAACATTTGACAGGCATGTATTAAACATTTATTTCCAGCCTCAAAAAGCACTGAGATAAATAACACAGCCTCTGCACACAAGGAACTTCCAGTCGAGAATAGGAGACAGACTTTTAAACCTATGATTATAATACTATGCCATAAATTCTAGAAACTGGTTAGTCAAACATACTATAAGAAGGTATAGAGATAAGGTATATAGTACATATATATGTTTACATTTTCATTATCTGCCTTTGGGGACTGGGATAAAAGAAGATGGAAATATTTACCTATATCAGTCGGAGTCCTCCAAAACGAATTGGCTTACATGGTAGGGGCTGGCAGGTCTGAAATCTATAGCGTAGGTTTTATATAAACTCAGGCAAGAGTTGATGTTGCAGTATTAAATCTGAAATTTGTAGAGCAGGTTGGCAGGCTGGAAACTCAAGCAGGATTTCTATGATAGTCTTAAGGCAGAATCCCTTCTTTTGGGGGATACCTCAGTTTTCTGTTATTGTTTTTGTTTGTGTTTTTATCTTTTGCTCTTACGGCTTCCAACTTACTGTGTGAGGCCCACCTACATTATCAAGGGTAATCTCTTTAATTAAAGTCAATTGATTAAGAAATGCTCACCATGTCTGTAAAATACCTTCACAGGAGCATTTAGATAAATATTTGACCAGATAGCTGGGCACCAAAGCCTGACCAAGTTTTTTTGCTTTGGTAGGCCAAAGTCGGGCGAGGCACTGCAAATGTATAGAAATTCAAACTCCAACATATATTGAAATTATTCCCTAGGATAGCACTTTAAAATTCAAGCTTATTCCCAGGGTAAAGACATCAAACACCTAGGTAGTGCCATGCTTAGATCCAGGAAAGAAAGGTCTTTGTCCTGGGCCCCATGCATTAGAGGGCCCCACATATGACAAAAACACAAACATAAATGCCTGTTACCTCACTTCTGGCCTACAGCACTGGCTCACTGCAATCTAAAACATTCACTCTCATGATTAATATTATTTGGGCTACCAGAAAATTCTTCTCCACATTTTTTCTTACATCCTAGTGGCGAAAAGATAGCAAAGCTCAAATGCCATAAACATTTTCAGTTTGAACTGCTGTCAACATGAGAGATGAATATCTTATTTTGCAGCAGGGAGGTGGGGTGGGCTAGGTTTGAGCACTATAAAGAAAATATACATAAATTATTTTCAGATTCTTCCTTGTGGAATGAACACACCAAATCATTGCATAATCAAGGATTGTTTTCCTAGGTAGAGCTGAACATCACTTTTCTTGTATCTGTTCATGTTTCATTGGTAGATTTGAAAGTCCAGACAAATTAGCATAGCATTTGTACATGATAGGTATATTTTAGATTATTAAATAAATCATAGTACTCCTATACTTTTCTATATTTGGGGTTAGAGAAAATATGAAGTGTGCTACCAGTTCTTCATATTGGCAAGCAAATGGATAGTGGATGTTCAATGTTAAAAGAGACAAAATTAAATGAGAAAATGTCAGCTTTAATGAAATATTCTGAAATTAAAATGTGATATTCCTTATATGCATTTCAGTTTTTGACTTAATAGGTAATTTGAATATTTAAGAAAGAATTATGAATTTTTAATTCATAATTATTTAATTTTTAATAAAATATATTTGAATTTTCTAACTTCAATACAATTTCATTTTAGTTTAAATCCTTTGGCTCATCATTGTCAAGAAATTAATTAAAAATCTTGACCACAGCAATATAATTTTGATGAAATAAAGAGGAGAAATATAAATTTTATGGAATACATGTGTGTTTATTAATTAAACTGGTTTCATTTTATTACTTATATAAACATTGCCATCTCAACAAGAGAATGCCCAGGTATGCTCTCAAATATTAAATTTATTATCTTTGACATTTTGCCAACTTTTAGTTATCTAAGAACTATTGCCTTACACAATACTTTTCATTTGTCATTAAAAATTATCTATTTAAGGCAGCACAATGATAGAACATATTTTATTAAAGTTTCTTAGTTTTTAAATAACTTTTAAATATTTAAACATGTGGTATGTGGGCCTCCATTTCTACTGTTGCTTTGGGTCCTGCATATCTAGGAGTAGGCTAACCAATAAGCAATTGAGACAGCATCTAGGAGGGGGCATGAACATCCTCAAGGAGCTATGACTATTCCAAGAGATGGATGACAATCTTTAACTTGTGAACTAGGGGTGGGAGGATGTGAGGTGGGATAAGTAGTGCCCTTTCTATTTTTTCCTATGCCTCCTTGCCCAGTAAACAGACTTTCTTTCTTTTTAAAGAGCTGGATGTAAAAAAATTTAATTCGGGAAAATTATGTAGGTGGACCTGGAAGAACTGGAATAGGCTGTAAGTAAGTTATTGAAATTACCCCTCAGCAATCATTCTGAAAAAGGGGACATTTGAGCTTGATCTGGAAAGGTGAATCTGAAAAGATGAATAGAAGCCCTCTAGGTGGATGAATTGTGTGTGGGAAGAGGTGCACTAGGAAAAGGCAAAAAGGCAGAAAAAGCAGGTTGCTTCACAATGTTTCAAAACTTTCATATGACTAAAACACTGGGTGGGAAGGAGGAAATGGAAAGAGAAGGGCTGAAATATGAGAACAGAAAGGGTATTACACTTCTTCCCAAGAGCCTGGCTTTTATCCTTCAGAAGAGACTCATTAAAGGAGTTTTAAGCAAGCAAATGACATGATTGGTTTTGCCTTTTAAAAATATGACTTTAGAACTTTGGTTTTCAAATTTTAAAATGCATGATAATCACTTGGAGGGCTTGTTGAAACACAGATGGCTGGGCCCCACCTCCAGAGCTTCTGACTCAGTAGTTCTGGGGTGGAACCCAAGAGTTTGCATTTCTAACAACTCCTGAGTGATGTGATGCTGCTGATGTGGGAACCATACTTTAAGAAGCACAGCTCAAAAAAGCAGAGGTGGATGGTGAATGGTTTAGAAAGATGAATCTACAGAAAGTAGACAAGATATGGGGATTAGTGCAATAAAGTTGGGAAAAATAAAGAGTGTTTTATGTAAGCAGTGATGAAGGGTCTAAATAAGAGTTTTAAGAAGCAGTACCTAACTGAATTTGCAAGGTCTGGATAAGGAAGACACAAGTGTTGAAGATGACTCTGTATCTGGCTTGTTTTCGAAGGTATGAAAGAGCCCAGGTCTGTAATCTAGAGAAAGAGAGAAAGAGAATGGATTTCCGTGTGTAGTCATTGGTGTAAAAGTGCAATTTAATTGAATATCATGCAACAACTGGATTACTGAACTTTGGGTGTGCTGCACCAAAGAAGATGGAAAGTTATTTACTTACAGAATATACTAGCTCCATTAGAAGTTTGAGGTCAATATAGTTAATACACGAATGTTATTTATCAATAACAGTCAATACAACATCACGATTCGATCATTTTGGGTGTGGTTAAGGATTGGTCTCCTCTTTGGAGAGTGCCTCAAGCCTTTTACTTAATTACTGTCTAACAAAGTAGATCTGTCAGAATGGGTATTTTTACTTCATTATATTCTATCATGTGATTTTCTCTCTAGTATATCCTTCTACTTTAAAATATTATTTTAGGTTTAGCAAAATTAATATTACTCTATTTAACAGGGGGCAGGATGCATGTTCACCCTTAATATTTGAATGAACCAGGGCAAGAGTATAAATGAAGGTGTCCCCTTCCATTTGTTGAAATATGTAAATATGTGAAAGTTATAAACCAAGCCAACAAACTCTTAAAGAAAATATGTTCTGTTCTTCTACCTTCACAAATAGAACTAAATAAATTTTCAAAATATATGGAAGACTATGCCTTTTATATAATTTAAACTTGGCAAAACATCAAAGATGGCTGGATTTGCTTATTCTGCATCTCTGGGATTTTGGTTGATGAGCGTGTGGTGATTATACGTGTCATAAAATACAGACAGACATGGTTCCTACATGTTATATATTAATTTCATTATATTTCTTACATCATTTTAGTGAAATTACCAAGTAGGTTACTATAGTAAATTTTTACATAATTAATATTTTATTGACAGTAATGATTTAAAGGATTAAAATATAAAACATAATTGTATTTCAGTGCTCAAAATTTAAACATAGTTGTATCAAAAATGTTTCTTCAAGAAAAATACAAAATTACAAAATTAGAAATGTTTACTTATTTTCTAAAAGGCTTTGCCAGTGTAACTTTTAAAAAGATGGTACAAATTGGCCAGGTGTGGTGGCTCACGCCTGTAATCCCAGCATTTTGGGAGGCAGAGGTGGATGGATCATAAGATATACCCACACTCAAAATTGATTTAATTAAATGGGCAAATTTAAAAATTGTCTAATCAGTAATAATTTTATAATGTTTAGAATTCATTGCTTATATAAATATTTGATGTCACACTTCAAGAATGATGTTTAGACCTATATATAAACATGTTTAAGAGTGACATAAATTGTTTAATAATGCAAAATATTCTTCAATCACCATGTGGAACTATTGTGACTATTGTAGGAACTGCTAAAATAAAGGATTAGAACAAGAAAAGAAAATACTTTTTATACCTGGAACATAATACCAAATGCAAGAAATATTGCATCCATCTGAGATGATTTAATGAGTTCATTAATTTATCCTTTTCTCTGCTCTCAGTACTTCCGTTGCTCATAGTCTCTTCACAGTGGGAAACTGTCCTTCTTGAATCCAGACAGTAACACAACCCACAAACCTTCACCTTATTAGGGCACATTCCCTTTTTTATTTTAAGACTTTAAAGAAATGGGGAACAAATGTGGGGAAATATTTCCCCAGGATCTTAATGTTGTGATTCAGGGAAGCTTATATTTAACACACAAGAATGCTATTTCATATGGCAATGACAGGACATAATGGAAGGTTTTCAGTGTGAAGTATCAATACTATTACCGTAGATACTTTAAAAGGTAAAAATACTAAATTGTAACTTTCTTTTTCTCAGCACACTCCATTCAACTCCTTTCCCCTCTACAAGGTTTGATCTCTTAGAAATAACTTGTTTGATGGATAAAGTGCTCTCTGTAGTTGTTCAAATTAGATAAATCAAATAATACATTCCTTACATTAAAGTACAGAAAGTCCCTAAGGAGGCTGGAGTTGAGAGTAGAGGGGAGGTTAGAGACATTGGCCTGAAAGAGGAGTATGTAACAAGGAGGAAACATTAACTGGCTATCTAGAGGGGACTGTGTGAAGAAAGGAGGGTGTCCTAGTAGGTTAAGGCTGCTTTTAACGAACTACCATAGATTGGCTGGTTTATAAACAGCAGAAATGTATTTATCACAGTTCTGGAGGCTGGGAAGTCCAAGATCGAGGCATCAGCAGATTCCATATCTTGGAAAGGCCCATTCTTCATAGACAACCTTTTTCCTGTTACCTTACATGGTAGAAGGGGATGAGGAGTCTTTCCGCGGCCTCTTTTCTAAGGGCATCAATTCCATTCCCGAAGGCTTCACCCTCATGACTTAATCACCCCCAAAGGCCCCGCCTCCTAATACCGTCATCTTGAGGATTAGGATTTCAGCATATGAATTTTGAGGGACACAAACATTCAGACTGTAGCAGAGGAGAAGGGGGAAAGGATGAATGTAGGTGGATGGAGATTG